>NC_134886.1:3670748-3723248 GCF_041734735.1 Babylonia areolata
AGAGAGAGAGAGAGAAACGCATGCCCGAGCTCTTTTACTGTCATTTGTCGATTGACCAACTTATGCGATCGAGGTCTTATTTCCCATTCATATCGTACACAACCCACACCACTGCACAACAACTCTTTGTCGGTATGACTCTCTGATTCTGGATACATGTAGCATAAAGCTTCCTAACTCAGGATCGACTGGTTCTCAGTTATGAAATTTCCTTCGACAAATTATATTCATTTTTGTCACTGGAAAACCTGGATCACTATAACTATGGCATTGACAGTAATCAACTGCAGACAGGTTATATCAATATACTGAGTAAATCCAGGATACATAGATCAATAAATTCATGAGCAGGCTTGAAACAACAAATTCAATTGTCAATATTTTACGCCAAACACGGGCTTGCATGCAAATAACTCAACGGGAAAGGAAGAGTGGAAATAAATAATGTCAAATAACATTCTATCCTTCCGCGATGCATCTGATCGACTATGACACACGTGCCAAACACATGAGGGGAAAAAAGCTGGGGTCTAGGGGAAGAAGGTCACAGACCTCCAGTTAAAGTACTATTCTTGTTGGAAGAAGAAGGTAACAATTGGATTTTCCGGTCATCAGTCACACACTTTCCGTTACGTCACAAAATAAGTACTCGTGTGTGTGTGTGTGTGTGTGTGTGTGTTGTGTGCTCGCAGCGCATGCGTGTGTGAGTGTATGTGCGCGCGCGCGCGCGCGCGTGTGTGTGTGTGTGTGTGCACGTGTGTGAAACATGTGCTGCTTTCAATGTAGGCTATTCATATCTCAAGATTGCTCTTACAGCTGTTCGCCATTTTTCTGCCAGTGTCTTAATCTTGCCACGAAACTGAAAAGACTTCTAAAGATTTCGTGTCAAACTTGAGCCTGTACTGTACATAGTTTATTATCTGACTAAAATTGCCAGACTATAATGGAACTGCTCCTTTCTATAGTTTGTTCTTTTTCTGCCTGTCACACACTCCAAATGTGTGTGACAAACGCAAACACGCACACATATGCACACACACATTACGGACGACGCACACACTCACACGTGCTCAAATCCACATCATGTGGATGTGAGCGCGCGCGCGCGCACACACACACACACACACACACACACACACACACACACACACACACGGAGTACGATGCATACACTCACGCGCGCGCGCTCCCACTCCCCCTTCCACACACGCACACATACACACACACCCCTCATTCCATCACATCAAACAAAAATTGCATATTCATGACACGCGCTCCCTCCCTCTCCTCCAATATCGAACCACTCAAGAACAGGAACAAAAACATCAATTTTTACATTCGTTATCAACGCATCCAATACCTAAATCTAGTTTCCCAATGACAAAAATCGGGTGGAAGGAGGGGAAAAAAATTTAAAAGATGAAAAAAAAAAGGAGAAAAAAAACCCAACAAAAGCGAGAACTGAGGGGACATCAATACTGCCGAAGCCAACTCACGTGCAAGGACTGTCGCACGGCTGCCAATCCATTAACCCACCTCGTGGCTGGCTAGTCGTCAGTAGCGAGAAAGAGAAAGAGAAAGAGAGAGAGAGAGAGGAAAGCACAACAACCAAGGCACCGGTCGAACGCTTCAGCCTCCAGCAGATTCCTTTTCCCCGTGTGTGAGAGAGCTCTGAAAGCTCGGCACTGCCACTGTCTGCCGCTTGTCCCACTCTGACAACTCCGACTGCTGGCTGTGGCCTTAGTAGTGAGGAGAGAAGAGAAAGAAGAGAGAGAGTGAGTGAGTGAGTGAGTGAGAGTGGCTGGCGGACGGAGAGGAGAAAGACAAGAGGACGAGGAGAGAGAGAGAGAGACGGAAGGAAACAAACACGACCAGACCGCGGAGAACCTGATGGGAGAGCGCGCGACAAGCCCGCGCACCAGAGCTTTTTTTTCAGAAAGGATTCTGCTGCGATCTTTCGGCTGGGGGTCGGTCCTCGTCGCTTTCTTCCTTGAGAACTCGCTTGTCACTAGTGGAAGAGGATGATGCTGAGGACGATGAAGGTTGTTATGATGATGATGATGATGACGGTAGTGGTGATGTGGGATAAGATGACATAAAGACGAGCCATGTATAATGTTGAAACGGAAAGGAGGTTGACAATGGAAAACATTCCAAAACGTCTAGCCATTTTTTTAAAATTAATTTTATTTTGAATTTAGCCTTCGACACCGTCAGACTGGTGTGTGTGAATACTGAGCATTCAAATATCTAGGTACAGCCTCCTTCTAGTCTCCCTCCACTATTATTACTAGGAGTAACGCCAACAATAACAATAATGACAATATACTACTACTAATACAGAAAATAATAATAGTAATAATAAATACACACAAAAGCGATGATAGTAGTAACAACAACAACAGCAGCAGCATCAACAACAACAATGATAATAATAAGAATGGCGACGATGAATTCAACAGCAAAATCACAACACCAACAGCAATAATACTGATAATGCTTATTACGACAGCTACTGCCAACGATATCAATCATAACAACACGAACAATGTCATAGACAGCGGTAACACAGAGTCACCACTAAAAGTTCGGCATGCTTGCTGAGAGGTTTCATGGCAGTTGCTCACTGTATATCAATGTAACTGTTTAATTCTTTTTTTTCCCATATGCATACTCTCTCTCTCCTTAAATGATTCTACAGTTAGTTTAAGTTTGTTTACCTTTGAAACAAAATGTCGTTATTCAACTTATTGTGTAAAAGAGAGGAGATATTTTGATCTCCCATCCTAGAAACAGTTTCGACGATAGAGTTCGATCGGGAAAGCAGGAAATGTGTAACCTTCGTCCAGTGCATGCAGGGGACTCCAGGCGAAGCAAACGTCTCCAAAATACACTTTCATGCACAAACATTGTCCTCTTTATAAAATCGGTTCAGCATCAGCCATGAGACGTCCAGTCTCACCTGCCTGAATAAATCGAACTTGTTATATATTTTGGGTTTACCAAACCATATAAAACATTCTTTACGATGTAACAGGGGTGAGGTATAATTCTTAATGATTTACCATCCATGTCTCTTAAATCTTTGATCAAAGGCTTCTGCAGTTCGACGAAACGTCGAGTGCAAGCATGTTAAAAAAAACACGGACTCGCCGCAAAAGCAAAATTAATGCCGCCCTCCAAATTTCCTGTGTGTTGGTAAATTATTGTCCAGCTGACACAATCGGTACAACATCAGCCATGGCCGGGAACAATCCATGCCACTCCTGTTCCCCTCCACCCAACTTGAACTTTGTCCCCAGAAGTTCAAAGGCCAGGAAACACCGCAGTTGCTGGGAACCAAACCACTGACGGTATATCACCACCATTGTCTGAATCTCGTCGACAACGCCAAAAGCATCAGGGATGAGATATCTCCATCTCCTGTCCTTGAAACCGCTTCGGCGACGGAGCTTGATCAGAACAGCACGAAAAGTGTGAAGCCTTCATCAAAAGGCTTAACTCTCTCCATACGAACGGCGAAAGAGACGACGTTAACAGCGTTTCACCCCGCTTACCATCATCAAAATATTGCAAGCGGAAGGCTCTTATACTGAAGAGGTGAATGTTGACAAAGAATACCACAATTCTGACGACGGAAGCTAAAGGTTGGGTCATTCAGACACCCACTGGACATCCGAGGGGTCTGTGTAGAGGAGAAGAGAGGACTGGCCGTACTGAGTGAGTTAAAAAAGAATTCACATGAAGACGCAGAGTCAAATGCATGCAGTAAGAAAATACAGATTCCCCTCAAATGCAAACACAGTTCTCTATAAGTCATAGGTGTAGACAAACATTTTCAACCGTCGAACTGGGTACATCGCAAGCCATGGAAACGATCCATGCTGCCCTCTCATACACGTTTGCCTTCGGGCAGATTGAGATGTAGAACCAGGCAGAAATGAATGAATTATTTATCGCCTAAGCGTGGACACTATTCACATACGTTTTTTCTTCTTCTGTAAGTGCAGATGGATCATCTTAAAAAAGAAACAAAAAAACAACAACACATTGCCAACAGATACATCTTAAACATTTTATGAACTGGATCAAATATGATTGGAGTCTCTTCGTTGACACAGCAAAGTGATTTTCTTGACTGACCTTATTAATATTTCGGAAATGAAACCCGGCATATTCCATACCAGAAAGTAACATGTTCAGAAACGACTCGATAGACAGGTTTTTTTGTGTGGTTTTTTTTTAATTTTTTTTTTTTTAATATATAACAGATCATCCTCTGTAACGCGCATTTCAAAACAACAGCATACCCATCTGACATAAGATGCAGTGGAGAACGACAACAAAATCCATCCTCTGTAACGCGCATTTCAAAACAACAGCATACCCATCTGACATAAGATGTAGTGGAGAACGACAACAAAATCCATAAGTGAAGTGATTTGGCTGAGAAACCGCATTTGCCTTGGCAGTAAATATAATCATTACACTGCGGTCAGTACAGTCGACTTAAAGCACTCTTTCGTGCACCAGTAACCATCACAGAGAACATATTCCATCTTTAGGTTTCAGTCCAACAGCGCCACAGACCCATGGAACAGCACTGTTTGATGCTTGGATTCTGTTTGTGGACTCGCTGATGACTGCAGAAGTTTGCTTGGTTGACTGCATGGTCTCCCATATTCGAACTCGGCATGTACTCCAAGACCCCATATTGCAGCTGCTGACATTTCTAATTTGAATATTTTACAAACCCTGACCAGCAATGGCGCATTCCAGCTCTGCCTCTTTGATCTGGGGATGGTGTTAGAGTTTGAAGGTTGTACTTTCGCCGTATTCTCACAGGAAATATACTGATGGCACACTGAATATTCCTCTTAGAAAAAAAAGCAGCCTTTTAATACAATGACAGCTTTACGGGTTGACTGCAGTCAGTCATGCATTTTACAGTGCCCCCCCAGGTCAGCACAGGACGCCGTCCTGTGGCCAGCTTCAGAGTAATTCCATCTGGCCACCCCTCAGTACAAACTGTTTCTCATGCTTACCAACATGGAAGATTAATGCCACGTAAAAATGGTCTGCCGATCATGTCAGATAGGGGGAATAACGTGTCATGATACGTGAGTGTGCATCGCATTAAATATCAGATACACGAAAGATCGGAACCAAAACCTCTACCATGTGTGAATAAAATTTTCACCAAGACACATTTCAGAAGTTAATGAACGAAGGTTTGAGACTATCGGCAGTAGTATGGGGTGTTCAATTAAACACACCTGTGCAATGGTGATAATGCACCACATTAGCAGATGGGGCTAAAAAAAAGTTACTGATAATGGCTTTAACTCACTCAGTACGGCCAGTCCTCTCTTCTCCTCTACACAGACCCCTCGGATGTCCAGTGGGTGTCTCAATGCCCCAACCTTTAGCTTCCGTCGTCAGAATTGTGGTATTCTTTGTCAACATTCACCTCTTCAGTATAAGAGCCTTCCGCTTGCAATATTTTGATGGTGGTAATTGGGGTGAAACGCTGTTAACGTCGTCTCTTTCGCCGTTCGTATGGAGAGAGTTAAGGCACAATGGAAACATGCAGAAGGCAACCGGATAGAGGTGAATCCACATATCAGCGAAATATGCACATCACTTCTCAATGTATGACGACCACCGGGAAGAACACGAATAAGATCTGTAACCTAGGGTCAATCAGCGATGTACATTCGTGTACTGATATCACCCACATTTTCTTTTCGTTCAGATAAAACAAATCGTAATCTAAAGCCTGGCTAAATCCGATTTAGAATCGGAATAATTTTATTAACTCAATAGAGCAATTAAGTGTGGCGAAGTCTATGATACATACATATTGTAAGCAAAACTGTAACTGAAATTTGGCAAACAACATAAGAAAGAGAACAACATTGAAAGAGTAACAGCAAAGAAAGTCCGATAAATGGTGCAAATTACATTTCATTAGAATCTGTACGTAGTTCATAATAGCAAAAAAACACACAAAAAAAAAAAAAACCAAAAAAAAAAAAAAAAAAAAACAAGAGAGGCAAGGCCTTCAAGACTCACTTGTGATACACTTTTTAAAAAATTCTAATCATTAAAATGTGTTTTGTATTTGTTATTATAAAGCTTCGGGTTAAAAGAAAAAGAAAAAAAGAAAAACAAGAGAGGCAAGGCCTTCAAGACTCACTTGTGATACACTTTAAAAAAAAAAATCTAATCATTAAAATGTGTTCCGTATTTGTTATTATAAAGCTTCGGGTTAAAAAAAAAAAAAGAAGAAAAAAAGTCCTAACCAGATTGTGTCTGGGTGAGAAGAAACTGTCTTACCCATTACACTATCGTGGCTCCTTAATTGACGTTCTAAAATTTAATATTTGAACATACTTTTTTTTAAGTGCGATAAATCAATTGCGGTATTCGCAGTGAGAACGCTATTTAAATCATATTATTCTGGTGTATCTTGGGCATCCAAAAAATCTTTAAGGGCAATAAAAAATTCTTTTTAAGTCCGCGGTAAAGGAGGCGTGGCTATCGCCGCAATCACACTGCAACATTTAGCCGTTTTCTCTAGATGTACAAGTTTAGTTACACCCGCTGGGAATGTAGTACGACACGGTCGATTCAATTTCTCTTTTACGTTCATTCTAGTTTCATAGTTTTAAAGTTGATATGAAAATTTAGTATTTTGTTAAACTAATAACATGTAGGGCCAAGTTCAAGTACTTCTAAACGTCGTATGAAGTGAAACGGACTTCATTTTGAGAAAAGTCAAGACTGGAAATTTTTTCGTTTCATCGTGATCAGTTCAAGGGTATTAACTCGCATGGTTTACAATTTTTAACTGTGAATTCCGACTGATTCTGTGGATATTTTTATGGCAGTTTGGGGCATAATCCAGTAATGATGAGGCGTTCACAAATCTTTCTCTGAATAAATATTTAATGGTCTCCTTCTCCAACTTTCGATCACATGTTATCGTGTATTGTCGATTGAATATAGGATTGAACGGGCAGGTCAACAACTTGAAACAAAATGGCATCGTTCGCGTTCGCGAAGAATATGAGCACGCGCTTTGAATGTGTATAAATATGTGTACGCAACTGATTTTTGCCCTTGACCTTCAGGGCCCGGCCAATGGATCTATAAAGTCCTCTCGTCGTACTGATTTTAGTATTTTCGAAAAAGACCACTTGGACGATTGAACATAGTGAAAGCCCTGTACAGTGAGAGTAAAACACACAAGCTTTTTATGTATTGAGCATAATTTCAAAATGTAATGTTTAAGATGAGAAAGATCAGTTTAAAGCAAATTAAGCCCCCTAGCATTAATTACGGATTAATGTCCCTTTTTTTACTATCTACACCAAAGACATGCAAAATAAATATGACTTCCATGCTTTGCAAAAGAAGTTCCTGTCTGAACAAAAAAATGATAAAAATGACTGCTCTTGTTGTTGTGTCAGAATATCAGATCAAAGTGCCAAGTTTAGAGAATTAAAAAAACACATATAAATATAACAGTAATTCAGTTTGCATATAATCTGGCTTCTTTTTTTAATTTTTTTGTGCCCATCCCAGAGGTGCAATATTGTTTTAAACAAGATGACTGGAAAGAACTGGATTTTTCCTATTTTTATGCCTAATTTGGTGTCAACTGACAAAGTATTTGCAGAGAAAATGGCAATGTTAAGTTTACCACGGACACACACACGCACGCACGCACACACACACACACACACACACACACACACACACACACACACCCGAACACCGGGTTAAAACATAGACTCACTTTGTTTACACAAGTGAGTCAAATAGAAAAAAAACAACAAAAAAAAAAAAACAACAACTTAACGCTCTCAAATGTTCTTTTTCCTTCTGTTCCAATGCCTCCCCAGCCTTTGTTTGTGTTTCTTTTTTAACTGTTTTTTGTTATATTCTCTTTTACCTTACTGATTAATTCTTTTCGTCAGAAAAGTAAATCTCCCGTGTTTCAGATGATGAAGATTCATAGAACACAAACACACACACGCGCGCTCGCGCATGCACTCACGCACACACACACACACACACACACACACACATATATATATAGAGAGAGAGAGATATATATATATATATAATTTTCCATATATAAAAACCCGTGGGAAGGTCCGATCACTAAAGAAGACCAGATTTCCGGTTTGTCCAGTGGTGGGGGTTTGGGAATGCTGGTGATGCACGCTCTCTCTCTCTCTCTCTCTCAGCCCGGCAAGTATTACGATTTCACCCTGTTAAATGGGCACTCAAACATACACAGAGAGATAGTAAAGCGCACGCTCTCTCTATCTCTCTCAAACACACAGACACACATACACACACGTATATGCAAAACGCGTGCAGGCAGACAGACACGCTGACACAGGCACACACACAGACACTCGTATAAACGCAGTTCGAGAAATTCTTCCTTTCTTGCTACCTCACAGAGGATGGATGAGAGAGTGATGGGTGTGAGGAAGAAGGGGAAAGCTGGTGCGAACGGCACAGCAGGACTGACGACAAACGACATGAGCAAGAAAATGAGAGAAGGAAGGGCGGGAACGAGAGAGAGAGATGGAGAAGGCAAGGGGGGGGGGGGGGGGAGGGGGGGAGGGGGGGAGGGGGGGGTGGAAGCGGTGAAGGAACTGATCAATAAGCTCTCTCCGCGTCACTCAATGGACTATCTCTTCTGCTGTTTCACTTATTCATGGTCCGGGCCGTCCCTGAGCAGCTCAGTGCGTCAGTGGCCGGAGTCCCGCGCGAGCTGGCAACACGTTGTGCTGCCCATCACCTCCGTCTGCTGAGGTGTCAACGTGGTGGCCATGGAGACCCGACTCCCCCCCCCCCCCCCCCCCCCCCCCCATCCCTCCACACCCCCTTCTCCTCTCCTCCCCTCCTCCTTCCCTGACACCTTTGTTCCTTCTCCATTTGGTTTCCTTCCACCTGTGTCTTATCCTCTGTCCCGCCTTCACGCCTTCTTCTTTCTCCCTCCAGTTAATGTGTGCGTGCCTATGTACGCTGCACTGAGGAACGGGGGTACGAACGGTAGTCAAGAATATGTGTCGTGGTGGCCCAGTTAGTTACACGGTAATACGTCCGACCAGGAAGCGAGAATTGACGGGTTCGAGTCCCATATTCTGTCTCTCGGGGATTTTCATCCCCCCCGTTCCCCCTCCCTCCACTAGACCACTGCTTGTCTTTAGGGTGAGACAATAAACCGAGGTCCCGTCTACAGCATGCACTTCGGCAACTTAAACGACTCTACGGCAACAAAAGGGCTGTCCGTGGCAGAACTCTGTAGACAAATCCACTTTGATAGTAGAACACGATACATCTGCAGACTGAAAAGGAAGAACAGGACAGATGGATGGCGCGGCACTGTGGCGACGCGCTCTCCCCGAGGACCGCAGCCCGAAGTTCACACATAAATCTTTGTGACAAAAAGTGGTACGATGCCTATCATCCAACGCCGCTCCCCTCCCCTCCCCCTCCCTCTCTCTCTCTCTCTCTCCCGTGAGCGCACCCCCCACACCCCCACCCCACACACACACAGAATGGATGTACCGGAAAACGTGCCAACGGAAACGACGGGTTTTAAGATCGGTCTGACCAAAAATCCTCATCTTGAGGTCCTGTCTGCTTCAATTGGTTGAGTACCGAAGTCGTATGTCAAATGTGAGCACGAATCACAAGTATCTGGCATAAGTATGGGCATTTTTTGCTACCTATCTTCACGTGTTATCGTTCTTATGTTGTCATCTTTTATGATTTAGGTCAATTTACATCGATCATTTTCTGTCTGCTTATGGATATGCCTCACAAAGGACATGGCAAGTACGGATTACAACGGCAGGTTTTCTACTTTGAGCAGTGAGATTTGTCGATAATCAATCATCAGAAAAGGCAATAGAAAATTCTCCGCCAGTTAGTCATGTGAAACTGATACTTCCTGGTGCTGCTCAAGAAAACAAACAACAACACAAGATGGAGAAACTCAAAATGGTTCATTTTCCAGTCAACGAATGAATCGAAAGAAAACAAAGAAGGAAAGAAAGAAAATGAGGAAGAAGACAAGGACAGGAGAAAATGAAGAAAAAACAGCAAATGCACACACACACACACACACACACACACACACACACACACACGATAACATATTATGGGTCTAACTGAGATTCAGTGCACTCCGGAAATCAGGACCTCTGTTGGGAAATAACACGATTCTGATTCATTCTTTATATTTTGTGGTCGTACTTTTATGGAAGCTCTCTCTCTCTCTCTCTCTCTCTCTCTCTCTCTATATATATATATATATATATATATATATATATATATATATACCTGTACCGAAATCGATGTGGAAACGTCTGTAAAGATTGGCCTAATCGATAATGATAGACTGTGTAATTGTCGTTCTGTTGTTGTAATACAAAAATGGCACAAGTAGTTTGTGAAATACTTCTGGTTCGTTCAAGAAGGCATGATCAAATGGCCTCCACTTTTACTTTTTAATGCCCGTCTGTCAAAAAATTCAGTTAATCCTTTCTCGGTATAACTTAACTATTTCTGACTACCGTTCATACCCCCGTTCCTCAAAATGCAACACATACACGCGCGCGCGCGCACATTGACAATTTTCCAATTTCCATAAAACGCAAGCTGAAAACATTTATAAGAAGAAGAAAAAAAAGAGGAAGTGACGGACCAGTTGCTTTAACCTCTCACGCAAGCAAACTTACTGAAAGTCCGCGCACAACACAGACACAGAGAGAGAGAGAGAGAGGGGGGGGCGGGGGGGGGGGGGGGAAGAGGAGACAGGGTGGTGGTGGCAGAGAACGAGTTCCGTTATCCGAGTGTCACCCTTCAAATATTGTCTCTGATTATCTCCACTGAATCGTTGGAAATTAATTTCCTCAGCTTTTCATTTCGTTTCAATTCATCACAATGTAACGCCATAACGCTTCGACAGAGTACAGGCATTCATTGTCTCTAAAAATCGACCGGACGTGGATTCTGACAGAAGGTGCAGATTCGTGGATACCACGTTTCTGTGTCTGCCTACGAGAGAAATGTGTCAGCAAAAAAAATCTCGGGTATTTATCGATCGAGCTTCAAATTCGAGGTCAAGGAAATATCCAAAACAAGTAGAGAATACAATTTATTTTGATGGGTATGGGTTATTGTAGAGATCGAAATGAATCATTCTTTAAAAAATAGAAATAATTTTCATTTTGAAGTTTAGGAAGTTATCTTTTTACAGCCTAACCATTTATACATCTATCTGCATCTTCATCATTGAAGCTGGAGCTATTCCAAAATGAAAACATGGAGGCTATTTGAAATAGTGTAGAGCAGTACAGCTAAATCTATTTTGACAATAGATTTAGAATTTAGATTTTCACATATTCATAAGTAAGCAAAGCACAGAGAGAGACAGAGAGAGAGAGAGAGAGAGAGAGAGAGAGAACCGTGGCCCAGTACCCCAGAAATGTAGTTCACTAACCGGGAGGCACCCGTAAAGTCGACAGCTCATTGCGCCGACAGCTCATCGCTGTCCTTGTTCTATTTTCATTTTTGAAAAGGTGGATTTTGTCCTCCAATTGTAAATTCTTATTTGTGCTATTTTCACTTTTGGAATGCTGAATGGCGACAAACGTCCATTATTGACTACATCCTCTACACAACATCCTGTATCTATAGCCAGACTGCATCCTCTAAACTACATCCTGTATCTATAGCCAGACTGCATCCTCTAAACTACATCCTGTATCTATACCCTGACTATATCCTCTAAACTACATCCTGTATACCCAGACTACATCCTCTACACAGTATCCTGTATCTATACCCAGACTACATCCTCTACACATCCTGTCCATGCAATGAGCTGTCGACGCAATGACATGGACCCCACTAACCAAGTTACATTCCTTCACAAGAGAAAGGTGAAGTTGTTTGAAAAGCCTGGTAATATTTCTTCCGTCGTTGTTATCACTAATCATCTAAAATAAATGCTTCACTGTGTGCTCCATTTAATTTCTGGCTGACATTTCAATTTCTGGGGCATAAAAATTGCATGAACGATTACAGTCGTTTGGACCGTGGTAGATACGTTTTCGTTTCCACCCTCCCTTCGGCTCCCTCTTCTGTCTCTTTCCATGATATCCATTTCGACGTGGATCGATACCAATCAATACATGTGCGCACGTGTGTGTGTGTGTGAGTGTGTGTGTGTGTGTGTGTGTGTGTGTGTGTATGTGTGGTCTTTATTTGATATCTTTCCACCTTTAATTGATCTCTCTCTCTCTCTCTCTCTCTCTCTCTGTGTCTGTGTGTGTGTTTTGAGAAGGTACTTTCAGTTTATGCAATGAACTCAGTATTGTCCAAATGCGAGTATACATTCCAACAGTTTGACAGATACAGTCTACAGTTTGACATACATTCTAACAGTTTGACAGATACATTCTAACAGTTTGACAGATACATTCTAACAGTTTGACAGATACAGTCTACAGTTTGACAGATACATTCTACAGTTTGACAGATACAGTCTAACAGTTTGACAGATACATTCTACAGTTTGACAGATACATTCTAACAGTTTGACAGATACAGTCTAACAGTTTGACAGATACATTCCAACAGTTTGACAGATACATTCTACAGTTTGACAGATACATTCTACAGTTTGACAGATAAAGTCTAACAGTTTGACAGATACATTCTACAGTTTGACAGATACATTCTAACAGTTTGACAGATACATTCTACAGTTTGACAGATACATTCTACAGTTTGACAGATACAGTCTAACAGTTTGACAGATACAGTCTACAGTTTGACAGATACAGTCTAACAGTTTGACAGATACATTCTACAGTTTGACAGATACATTCTACAGTTTGACAGATACATTCTAACAGTTTGACAGATACATTCTACAGTTTGACAGATACATTCTAACAGTTTGACAGATACAGTCTAACAGTTTGACAGATACATTCTACAGTTTGACAGATACAGTCTAACAGTTTGACAGATACATTCTACAGTTTGATAGATACATTCTATAGTTTGACAAATACATTCTACAGTTTGACAGATACATTCTACATTTGTGACAGTTTCAGTTTCAGTCTCTCAAGGCCTCACTGCGTTCGGATACATCCATACACGCCACACCACATATGCTAGGCAGATGCCTGAACCAGCAGCATAACCTAACGCGCTTAACTCACTCAGTACGGCCAGTCCTCTCTTCTCCTCTACACAGACCCCTCGGATGTCCAGTGGGTGTCTGAATGACCCAACCTTTAGCTTCCGTCGTCAGAACTGTGGTATTCTTTGTCAACATTCACCTCTTCAGTATAAGAGCGTTCCGCTTGCAATATTTTGATGATGGTAATTGGGATGAAACGCTGTTAACGTCGTCTTTTTCGCCGTTCGTATGGAGAGAGTTAATCAGGCCTTGACTGCATGCTTATATAATTATTGGTGTATCTATCAGTGTGGATTTCATCTATGGAATTTTGCCAGAGGACAACACTCTCCTTGCCATGGGTTCTTTTTCAGCGCGCCAAGTGTGTTCTGCACAAGGGACCTCGGTTTATCGTCTCATCCGAATGACTAGACGCTCAGTTTGATTTTCCAGTCAAACTTGGGAGAAAGGGCGAGAGCGGGATTCGAACCCACACCCTCACCGACTCTCTATAATTATTGGCAGCTGAGCATCTTAACCATTCTGCCACCTTCCTCCTGACAGAGAGCCAACAATGAATTTTTGTCAGTTTATATAGACACCTGATACAGATCAAGATTCACGTAAACGAGGTGGAATGCTGGAGTTAAAATTAAGCAGAACATTCTTTTCTGTCTGAGGGTCTGTCAGTCTGTCTATCTGGACACACACACACACACACACACACACACACACACACACACACACACACCATTCACCGAACGAATGGAAGAACAATTACGTATGGTTTAACTAGCTGAAGACAAAGGCCGTTATCGAACAAGGCTGTGTTCATGGGGATGTGAATCGATCAACGGGTCTCTGCTCCATCCTTGAAGGGAAATACGGGTTTCATGACCACAACTCGAACAGTTTCAACAGATTTGAGTGGGGAGGGGAGGGAAAGATGAAGAAGGGGGGTGGGGAAGGAGGTGGGGGCGGGGAGACATGTAAACTTGTAAGCGATCACTCGCAAACACGGAATATTAAAATGGCAGCTCGGTCCTGAAATCTGGCACACGAAAGAACGAGTGAACTAAAGTGTGAGAGGAACCTGGTATGGAACCAAAAATTTTTTTTTTTTTTTTTTTTTTTTTTTTTTTTTGCTGCCCCATCATCTGCACCGTTTCAGTGGCATTACTCCCACGCCGCTCATTTAGATTCCCCCATACACAGCCACACCCGGGTTCGTCCGTCGCAGTTCCAGCGTCGGCAGTCCACAGGGAACCATCGATGTTAGGTCGCCAGGAGGCCACACACCAGAGGAGACCCTGCACTGCTGCTGAGTCACTTCGGTGGTGTTCAGTGGTGCCTGTTCTGTTTTAACGTACTTAGGACACCACCTACTAAGCCCCCTACTAACGACAATAATGGCTTAGTCGCGGAGCCAGACTGAGTGAGCGTCCCTCCCAGAGTGGAGACCGCCACCACGTCCCTCAAACAACAGCCCCCCATGAATCTGCCGACACTGACGACATTGACAGGACTCACCCCAAGCACGGAAGTGGAGGGGTATCGAAACTGAGGTCACCATGAGAACAGGGCATGAAAGGCCACAGACTTTGAGACTATTTTGTTTATATTGATGACGATGAGGGATGGAACCAAAAATTTTATTATCAATTGTGGAGTCTAACAAAGGCTTTCAAAGCATACAAACAAGTTTAAAGGACTAGATAAACATACAAACAAATAAAATAGATAAACTAAAAACATATGTTTTCTGGTTTTGACATTCGACCATTAAACTGAAAAAAAAGATGAAATAAAACAATATTTTATGAAATGATACTAACAGCAAATCAGCTTCGATAGCCTATCATTCTACAGTGTGTGTTCACTTCAAAGACGTTAAAAAGTTGGCCAGACTGTTCTTGAAATATGACATTTGATGTACAGACACACCGACAGGTCTCGAGGCAAGGTCTCGATACGTATCTTTATTCCGACTTGAAACATCATAATTTAAAAGTGCATGTGAATCATTGAGCGGCCAACGAACATTGCTGATCCAGCAATCCGCGCGCGTGTTCGAGCGATGATTAATTCAACAGTGCACGCAAGAGGCGCTGTGATACGCCGCAGAGATCTGAAAGGACTGGCTCAGCCCACGGTTTCAGAACTCAAGTACACATGCCGACCGAACATAACTATTCCCCCCCCAAGAGAAATTTCCTTCCGAATGATTCGCCCTCGCCGCAGGGTCGGTGCCCCATTCAACCCAAGATGTCTGCCCTTGCCAGATTTCTTCAGTGCCTGGCTTTGAAGACCAATAAAATGTCGCCTTCGGCTGATGCAATGAACTGTCCATTGGATGAGCAAATCTGTGGAAGGACTGTGTTTTGTAATATTGCAAGGAAGTAAGAGATCCGAAATTGATTCATTCGTTTTTGGAGATTCATCAATGCCATTCTCCCACTCACCCCACCCTCTTGCACAGTTGACCTCGGATAAGTCGACCCCCTAGAGACCCCCCAAATAGTCGATTTATGCAATGGTTGACTTATACACACCTCGGATAAGTTGAAATTTCTGACAAAAAGTCTACTTATTCAATGTGTGGGAAGTCAACATTCTTAAATATAAGACTAGTTACTTCAAAATAAGGTATGATAAATTTCATTGTCTTTCTGCCTGTGTTGCACTGGTACATGTCTGTTAAACGTTATTCAAATATTGGGTTTATCTGCTGGTTAACATGTAATTGATATATTTAGTTTTTGGACATCAGTTGCCTGCAGGATATGACAATTCCGATTTAAGTGTTCTGACTGTTATTTATGCATTATGCTCTTGACAGAAGTGTAGATTCACCCCAAAGTTGCGAACTCATTTGCAAATCACGTACACGACCTTGAGAAAAAAAAAACTGATTAAAAAATGATAATAATAATAATAAATAATAAAAATGGTATTTATATAGCGCTGAATCTTGTGCAGAGACAAATCAAATAATAACCGGATGTTCTAATCACTGCTTTCTATGAAGAAGAAGAAAAAAAAAGACATTTCCGAACACGGCAACAGCATCAGCACCAGCAGCTGCAGCCAGAACAATAGTAACATACCCGTGGCACCAGCAGCTGCAGCCAGAACAATAGTAACATACCCGTGGCACCAGCAGCTGCAGCCAGAACAATAGTAAGATACCCGTGGCACCAGCAGCTGCAGCCAGAACAATAGTAAGATACCCGTGGCACCAGCAGCTGCAGCCAGAACAATAGTAAGATACCCGTGGCACCAGCAGCTGCAGCCAGAACAATAGTAATATACCCGTGGCACCAGCAGCTGCAGCCAGAACAATAGTAAGATACCCGTGGCACCAGCAGCTGCAGCCAGAACAATAGTAAGATACCCGTGGCACCAGCAGCTGCAGCCAGAACAATAGTAACATACCCGTGGGTGTGGTGAACACACAAATACACACAGACATCCGTACAGGCCTGATCAGCGCCTTGATTTTATGTGAAGGTTAGGCATCTGCTGCTGCTTTTTATTTTATTTTTTCATAATTTCTTTTATTTGATTGTAAACCATTTTAACAGCAGAAGTGGTGTTGCGTATATGGATCTCTCCGCACGCTCTGACACCTCGCTCCGAAACTTAAACTGAGCTGAAAACATCCCTATCAGTGTGCACACTACTGTCAGTCCTGTGTTCCATGTCTGATCATGTGGACCAGTCATGACTGAAAGCATAGACTCTATAATACCCCATGAGAAATTTGCGTCTTTGCTGCAAGTTACTGCCATGCGGGGTGCATCTGGTTATTCACCCCACTGTTGATTTCAGTGCCAGGTTCCGATGCTAATAGTGCAAAGCGATCAGCAGAAACGAACAAAACGTCTAATTTGGTGTTCTGTGGTGTCGTGTGTAGTGTGTAGTTCAAAACATGTGTAGTGTGGTGTTCTGTGGTGTCGTGTGTATTGTAGTGTAGTGTCGTGCAGTTTCGAATAACGAATAAATATTTAAACTTGTCCAACTCCTTGATAAAACCAGACATGCTCATATCCATATCAGAACAACCATATCTTTACATTAGTTGTTAAGTCCCTTTTACCCTTGGCATTGAGAGAGAGATTCAAGATTCAAGATGATTTATTCATATAGGCCAAGGTCCCTAATGAAGGGGTATATGAACAGACAACAATGAAAAACAAAGAAAAACAAAAACAAAAACATTTCACATAATACAACATACATAGAAAACTCGTTATAACATAAGTTCAAATGAAAACTAGCCTGGCAACAGTGTTTTCATGACGTAATAATTTCTCGGACTTTGAAAGCTTTATATAAATACAAAGCAAGGTTTCTAACAATTTCACAGGATGTTGAGGACATTAACAAGTTCAATTTAAACATATTTGGTTGTCTATAATACTTAGGCTTAATAAATGATTCTCGAATATTCCTCAAAGCTGGACAACAAAGGACAAAGTGCATTTCATTTTCTGTCGAATCTTTGCATAATGGACAAATCAGATCAGTGTTATTACATATTCTGTATCTATAAATATGAACCGCTAGCTCAGAAATACCTAATCTGAATCTTGTTGTTATATATTTCAAATGTCTGTCCATATTTAACATCAGGTAGGGTTTCAAGTCTGGGTCATTGCTGAAATTCCTATAAAAATCAAATCTTTAACTATTTTGAATATGATCAGACCATTTCTGCCATCTACAATCGATCAAACGTTGGCGAAAAGCACAAATAAATGACTGAATGCTGCCAACACCTTGGTTTAACCAAACAAAACCAAACCCATACTCAAATAAACAGTGACGTATTTTTGTTACCCATTTACTTTGCCTCTAGTATCTAAATCAAACAGCATATCATAAGCTTTACGAGGTAATCTGTTGACATCCATTTCTAATAACCTTAACCAATAACGAATACATTTAACTGCAACAACTAAATACAGATAGATAGAGAGAGAGAGAGAGAGAGAGAGAGAGAGTTTTCAAAAATTGATTCTGCACACAGTTACGTCAAAGGATCCTGCTGAGCTACTGTGTTATTTCCTGTATCAAATTTTTCTCCCACGTAATACTCGCGCCTCATCAGTCGATATAAATAACGCAAGTGTTGTAAACAAGAGATATTTCTTCTGGGGCAAATCCAGAACTGGACTTAAGTTTCATGGAAAGATGGATCTTTTGGGCGTGGTGGCTTCCCGTCTGCTAGTCGCTCCACTTCCATAAAGTGTGGCTTGCGGCTGTTGATCTCACATACGTCAACGTTTGGTGATAACGATTTGGATACTTCCGGAACGTTAGTTCTTGAAATACCAGGCAAAACATGTTAAAGGTGTTCTGAAATAAGGCTCATGAGTGCGTGTGGGTGAATGAGTGCGAGAATGTGTGTGTGTGTGTGCGTGTGTGTGCGTGCGTGCGTGCGCGCGTGTCTGTGTGTGAACGTGTTTTTGTGTCTGCTTGCTTTTCTAGTTTCTTTAAACTGGAAACATAGATCAATGCGTGCATGTCTGTGCGCGCGTTTTTGTATCTGCTTGTTTGTTAATTTTAGTTTCTTTGAACTAGAAATACATCACCACGAAGCTATCTGTCTTATGACAGGGTCCTAAACGGGTTTAGTGTCCTGATTTGCACAACTTTTTGTGTGAATGTTTTTTGCGGCACTGCGTCATGATTTCCTATGGGCAACGAGTCCCCCATACGAATAGAGAACTGACTGGGTTACAATCAACTTTAACTCTCTCCATACGAACGGCGAAAGAGACGACGTTAACAGCGTTTCAGACGTTAACAGCGTTTCAGCCCAATTACCATCATCAAAATATTGCAAGCGGAAGGCTCTTATACTGAAGAGGTGAATGTGGACAAAGAATACCACAATTCTGACGACGGAAGCTAAAGGTTGGGTCATTCAGACACCCACTGGACATCCGAGGGGTCTGTGTAGAGGAGAAGAGAGGACTGGCCGTACTGAGTGAGTTAACGTCGACACATTGTGCAGGTGGACCAGTGACAGGCATCCCGGAACAGTGGCAGGAGTGGACCTCTTTATCAGTAAGTACACCTCTTGAATGCATGTATACTTATGTCCGCTTGAACGACAGCGTGCTTAAACGCGTACTTGGGAGACTAATATTTTTGCAGTCCACAAAGGGAACTAAAACTCAGAAACGTTACCATTACACATATACACCGCATTCAACACTGAACTAGCTGGTCATTGCAGGTGTGGCGAGAAGTAGCTCTTGTGACATTTTGGTTTGACGTCCACTCTGGTAAGCTGATTTACCTGATGGAGTTAACAATCCAGATTACTGGTACCAAAATTAAAATTCTTATTCGAGGACTGGAATTCTCTCGTGCAAGTCCGATGCACATCTACCCAAATACTGGAACTCCACAGAAGCGCAGAATCTGTGGGAAGCCAAGTAAGTAATGCAACAGCCGCTAAAACTGACATGCTTTACCAACACAGTCTGAGCACTGAGCAGAGAGCTTCAAAAATATGCGCTATAGCAAGTCGTCTTAATAATTAAAAATATATATATCAGGTCCAGTGCTTTCTCTCCATTTTTTTCTGCTGAACTTCTCTAATCTCCACCTTACCACCAACCCACCCAACCCTCATCCCCTCCTCATTCAAAACACTGCCCTGACCCCCCGTCCTTACAATTGACAAAGACTAATCCAGCATCACTTCTCCTTCAGCGCCGGTTCATCTGTTCTGCTTCGAAGGATAAAACTGTCAATACCAACCAGCTGACAGGCGCTGGGAACGAAACAATATATGAAATAGATTAATCCTTTTCTGCGCTTTAGAACACCGTGTCTCATCTGACGTGACAGACTCAGGATGAAGTCCATTAACTGTGACAGACGGTCTGGTATCCTGAATAGAATCAACGCCATTACTGCACACCCAAAGGAATATTCTGGTTGACATAACAATGTGGAGGGTTAATCTGATGCTATTATTCTTCTTGTTATTGTTGTTGTAATTCTTACTGTTGTTGCTGTTGTTATCATCTCCTCTTGAATTAAATCTGTTATATACACAGTTCTTATAACAGACAAAAAAATAATCTCGATGCAGATATCGTAAGAAGCGATCAATACCTCGCACGTAGGACGCGAAACAGAAGCAGACGATGGAACCTATCAGTCGTGTCTCCGTGTTTTAGCAAACCTCACATTGTCAGAACACATAACTGTTCATACAGGAAGCACTGAAGTAACACTGCAATGATAAGGGGCCGTGCCCCTTGCAGAAGGCAGATAATCAGGATTTGTTCCTTTTTCAGACTTTGATATATCCTGACCTGCTCACAAAGCACTCAGATCAAACTAATATGCACATATATCATTTCCTCGTTTTACTTATCTGTGACCTTTTGTTTGTTTGTTTGTGGTGTTTATTCGTTAATTTCATCCGCTTGCCTTCCTGCCTGCCGACCTATCTACGTACCGGTCTCTCTGTTGACATCATCTCTTCTTGTGCTCCTTCTGAATTAGGTCACTGAGCTCTTGAAATAAATGTAAAATTAAATGTAAGGTCATTTTGTATATCAGGTCACTGAGTTCTTGAATTGACCGTAAAATTTAATGTAGGCCTTTTGAAGAAACGTGTATCTTTTCCAGACCTGACGTTAATTTAACAACGAAGTTCAATTCTGACATTTACTGCTGTTTTAACGGGCAACATCTTATATGAAAAAAATAAAATAAAAGTAAATGGAAAGGCGCGCGCGTGTGTGTGTATGTGTGTGTGTGTGTGTGTGTGTGTGTGTGTGTGTGTGTGAGAGAGAGAGAGAGAGAGAGAGAGAGAGAGAGAGAATACAGAAAGAGAATAACAGGAAATGAATTTCTATTTCAGCCAGCATGATACTTAGAAAAGCAATTGAACGGCATTTTCCCCACTTAGCCCTGGAATATAAAAGACGATAATGTGTATCAATATCAGAAGAAATAGTGAGGGAGGAGGGGGGAGGGGGGGGAGCGAGGGGGCTGGGGGAGCGGGGGTAGAAGCGGGGATGACGAAGACATTATTTTGATCGCAAGACAAGCTCATTGAAGCTGTTTAGCTGCCACGCCAATCCATTGTGCAATGGAAGGTGCGGATGTGCGGAGAAGTCAAGAAGTCATCAAGGAAACGTCATGCGGTGTGTCGTCACGTGAGGTGTAACCTACTCTTGAACTGAAATGGGATTCTTGAAAAATAGAAAAAACACAAGCAAAAGCAAAACAAAAAAGCCATACAAAATCTTGGGGCGGGGGCCGGAGGGCGAGGGGCGTTGTCGTTGCATGTTGCTATGCTGTACTAAAAAAAGCAAAAACAAAACAAGAACAAGAGAGGCAAGGCCTTCAAGACTCACTTGTGATACACTTTAAAAAAAATCCAAGCTTTTTATGTATTGAGTATAATTTCAAAATGTAATGTTTAAGTTGAGAAAGATCAGTTTAAAGCAAATTAAGTCCCCTAGCATTAATTGCAGAGTAATTTCCCTTTTTTTTACTATCTGCACCAAAAACGTTTGCAAAATAAATAAAACTTCCATGCTTAGCAAAAGAAGTTCCTGTTTGAACAAAAAAAATGATGATAATGACTGCTCTTGTTGTTGGGTCAGAATATCAGATCAAAGTGCCAAGTTTAGAGAATACAAAAAATATAAATATAACAGTAAATGCAGTTTGCATATAATTAGGCTTCTTTTTTTTTTGGTGCCCATCCCAGAGGTGCAATATTGTTTTAAACAAGATGATTGGAAAGAACTGAATTTTTCCTAGTCTGTGATCTTCCTTTCGTGTCAGTTTCAACCAATATCGAATAACAGATATGCCGGAGTTAATAGTTAATGGAAACCTGTTTAATTCGCCATAAATAAAAATCGTTCGGTGTTTGTGTGTCGACTCCTGGGTTGTTGTTTTTTTTTTTTTCCAAAAGAATAGATAAACACTCTCTGTTGCAGCAGAAGCTTTACCCAAACCCCATAGTTCTGCACCACAAAGCAGGATGGGCTGCAACTGGGCATCAAATAATTTTTAAAATATATTTATAGAATTACATTTTAATTTACACAGCTTACACATAATACTAAACGCAGCTCTTTTATCCCTGTTAGCCAAATCCTGACATGCATAACTGAAACTCAGTTTGGTAGAGAACAATATTCCTAAATAACGATATGAATTTACAACTGACATCTTAATCGTATTATATAACCATCTCTCTGTACCTGCTAAATATCCACCTTTCCTAAAAAATTACAATGCTACTCTTATCCATATTAACTTTAAGTTGTAGATGAGATGCGGTGTTGTAAAAATTATTTAATTGTGTCTGTAAGCCAATCAAAATTTCTGGTAGTAACGCAATGCCATCATCAAACAAAAAGAAAAAACAATTCAGTCATAGCATAACTTACATTTGCACCATGCCTTCGTTTATCGGAGACACAGAGAGAGACAGAGAGAGAGAGAGACAGAGACAGAGAGAGGGTTTTGACGCTTTGATGTTTTACTATCATTGACTGTACAGTCCTTGTGGCAGGGGGGTACACATGCACTTTCGAGAGACATAAAAATCAAACAAACAAATAAAACAAATTGAAAATTGATATTCTCATATTCTCAACACACGCACAATTAACGCAAATACAGAAAACGAGACAAACATAAAACAGCTGATAATATATGTCAGCTCGACCATGCATAATGAATGAATATTCTTAAATACACACACACACACATTCATGCGCATATATCACATTATCATCCAATGATATAACCTACAAACGTTGTTTTTTTTTGCCCTTTTTTCTGAAGTGAATATCAGTAACAACGTAATTTTGTAAGATTTTTTTTTTCATATTTGACCATCTGTTTTTCATTTTCTTTCGAAAATCCCTTACTTCAGAAATATATTAGCCAATGATTTTGTATCTTCATCATTCGACCGAAGCAACAATGTCATATCTTCTCTTTTTACCACACTGAATTGCACACTGGGCAGGGAGACTGTGCTGATGTGCCAGTTTCAAACCATCTTTTATTGGCATTAAAGCCAAGTGTTCTCAGTCTAAATCTGACAAGATTTTTTTCTGTGCCACGTGTTTGATATTATGATAATTTTTTTTCTCTCTTTGGAATATACTTTTGAATGAAAAGAACCAACTATATGTTTCTTTGCATTCCATTTGCGAATGCCAGTTTTGTTTGTGCGAAGCAATCAGTCTATCTTTAAGTTCAGAAATGGCACAACCACACAATTCCAAAGCCATTTGAGAGAGAGAGAGAGAGAGAGAGAGAGAGAGAGAGAGAGAGAGACAGACAGACAGACAGGCAAAGACAGACAGACAGAGAAAGAGACAGAGAGAGACAGAGAGAGAGAGAGAGAGAGAGAGAGAGAGAGAGAGAGAGAGAGAGAGAGAGAGAGAGAGAGATGCAGACGGATAAAAAAAATCAACAACAGAGAGATAGAGTAGAGAGACAAGATAGACACAGGCTGTTACACAGGCACGCGGGTGATCGCAGCGGTCCTATATAACTCCTCCGATGTATTAACTATAACGTGGCCCATAAAGTGGGGCCATGCAAGGTTGATGATGAGCAGCTACACGCTGATCACATTCTCATTCTGCCGATAAATAATTCACCTTTATGATTCGGGCAAGGTAAGAGCCAGGCTTGCTGGCCACAAAAAAAACGTCTAAGCAGATCCGTCAGGGTTTTATGGATGTGGTGTAAAATGCCAGCCAAAGAGATTGGAAATCAGGAAGATTGTCCGTGAACAGAAAGCAGAGCGCTGTCTATTTCTCATTGCTTGGTTCACACACAATCCAAACGACATAGGATGAGTGCACATTGTTGAAATCAATGTTTCTGAAAATATTTTTGTATGGATGGTGGTGTCTTATCTGTCAAGTTCAATTTGATCGTCTATATATTTTTTCTCCTAGTGAGATCCCCCCCCCCCCACCCCTCCATCCCGTCTTTCTTCTCCAGGACTGTGAATTGCAGTATTACAGTGCTGCCTACCCCCCTTTTCAAGTTCCAGGGACACACATCTTAAAAACCAGGTACAAAGCCTGATTTCCAGGGACACCTCTTATGACGTCAGATTTTACCACCTCAAAGAAAATGAAATGAAAAATTACCTTTATTTACACTATGTACAACATCGGCCATGTCTCGGTGTACTTCGCAATGAAAGTTTGATGCCGTTTTGCTATCTTCTTCGATGTAGATTCGCACTCCTTGCTGCTTCGCTTCGACGCCATTATTTCAATCTCTCTCGAAAGTTCCACATCGGCCTATACGCATGCGCGCTGGTCACACTTTTGGCGGTGTGGCCATAGTCAGTCGATGCGTATTCGCCTAAAGACTTTTTCCCGGGACACGAAACCGAAAAGTGGATTCCCGGGACGGACTGTCCGTTTTCATTGTTTTCCGGGACAAATACCCGTACCCCGGGACGGTAGGCAGCCCTGGTATTATCTAGAAGATGTGTTTGGGGGGGGGGAGGGAGGGTGACTGATAACTGTCGATGACTAATTTCCCACTTCTACACTTTATAGAACATTTTACCATGGTTAGCAATACCTTCCACTATGTGTTTCTGTCATTAATGGCGTATCTGCTTTTCTTTCTCTCACTGTCTTTCGCTTTCTCCTCATCATTCCTATATATACATATATATAAAAATGCATATTCACCTGCACTTACCAATGTGTATGCTCCTCTATACCTATATAATTATATATTTGCACAGTAAAAAAAAAAAAAAAAAAAAAAAAGAAGGTGCTAATACGTTTTGTCTTTCACAAGAAGCCAACATATTCTGTTACAGAACAGGTCTCTCATAATTTGCTTTCTCGTGGTGAAAACTCATAATGTGTCATTTTTTTTTTCAAATGCACCGAGAAGAAAGGTCGTAAAAAGAGGACAGTGAGTAAATAAGAAGACGCACAGTTTCCCACCACATTACAAACTTCACTTGCAGCATTACAGCTTACGCAAATGCTCAAATTTGCAGTCACTAAGAGACAGACAGACAGAGAGAGAGAGGGAGGGAAAGAGAGACAGAGGCAGACAGATGCAGAAACAGACAGAAAGACGGGTCTACAGAGACGGGGTTGTCAGCACTCAGCAGTGGTCCAGCAGCAACGTCCCTTCCAATGTATAAAATATAACACAGCCTGTAAAACGAGGAAACCCAAGGCTGGTGATGGGTAGTTAAACGCTCAAAACATCCTCTGGCTGCTTCCGCACGTTAATAATTCACATCGACGATTCGAGTGAGGTCATTACCAGCACACGACGTCTCAGCATTTACGTTGGAGTTTTGTAGAAGTGCTGTAAAATACAAACCAAAGGGAATGGATATCGCTTAGATTTTTTTTTTTTTTTTTTTCATCTGCTTGATTCACACACTTTTCGGGTCGACCTCGATGAGAGCGATTTGTTGAAATGAAGTTTTCTGAAATTGTGTGTGTGTGTGTGTGTGTGTGTGTGTGTGTGTGTGTGCGTGTCCGCGTGTGTTATCTGTTAATCATTTTCTCCTTACTTCTCCTTCTCCCCTTTTCTCCCTGTGTATGTGAACTGATTGAACCTAAGTACTATCAAAATCCATGTCTTTTTATTCAAATTACTTACGGCATCTAGAAATGAAATTGTCTTAATTTAATAACTAACTCCCTACTAATCACCTGACATCAAGTAATGACAGGTGAGAGCATTCCCTACTAATTACCGCAATACACGTTCTGACATTAAAAAAAAATTCCACACCTCACACGCCTGGGAATTGACAATGCTGAATGGGTCTCCTGTCTTGCCTTATTACCATAGCGAAACATCAGACCACTGGTATTGGCCAATCTTTGCTTGTCACTGAGGTTTTAAACTATTTTTTATTCCAACCTAGACTGAGTGATTGCACGTGAGACAACTGCCGCTCGGGCTCAAACACGTTATTCTCGAAAGAGACAAGAAATTCGTGCTTTCAGCTTACAAAAAATCAAAGGGATGGCCTTGACTTGGAAGGGGATGGAGAAAGGTGGGTTAGTTCAGTCCATGAGAAGGAGGCAATGTGTACTGGACAGTGAAACTGGAGTGAGTGTCAGGGGAAGGGGGAGGGGCAGTAGATGTGGCAAGTGACAGGCAGTTGGAATGGACAGGGTGATTGGTGGTGAATATGCTAATGAACCACTGGTTGTTGAAACCGAGGAAGGGTTTGTTTGATTATATTTCTTTTCCAATACTTCCACCACACATGTGGCAAGACACACACAGACAACAGTTGCAAGGCATGACAGACCACGTCCTCCATCCCCTAAGTTCACTTGCAGTTAGTAGAGGCTCCCATTCATTCATCAGTTACACTCTAATGGGATTCTCAGAGTGAGATTTGTGAAAAACAATGCTTTTTTTCTTCATGAATAGTGCAGACTTTACCTACACAGATTCTGTACCATCCTCACATTTTACGTCATGAAAATATATCATTTTTGACCTCCGTTGCTGTACAACAAGCATTTTAGAAGTTAGAGTTCTGAAACATTGCGCTGTCTTTATTTGATACCTCAATAATTGTGTGTCCAAATTTCATGAGACTGTGTTAACTCGTTATTTTAAAAAACATTTTTAAAGAAAAAACCAATACAAACGCCCAGTACACCGAGGAATGCGCGCTTACAAATCGCCCAGTAGGGAGTGAGCATGGCTTTATTTGTCTGCAAAGCACTGAGGCTGTTGTATATTTGTACAACTTAGATGTATTCTTGTGTTATGTTTGTACTACTTTTGTTTACATGTGTTATGTAGTTGCGCTCATGTTACAAATATTATTTGTTTACGATTATGTAATCCCCCCCTTCAGACAGGGTTCATGGCCTAATCTGAATAAAAACATTCGCATTCACATCCCTCTGTGTGTGTGTGTGTGTGTGTGTGTGCGCGCAAAACTGGGTGTACATGAACCCTCTTTTCTCCCAATACCCTTCCCCTTCTCTGTACCTCTCTGACTGCTTCTGTTGTTTTTTGAATGAAGGAAATAGAGAATATGCTAAATTTAGAGGGAAATACGACAAAAGCTCAAGTCTACACTCCTCGAAGAAGAAGAAGAAGCTGTAGAAAATCGTCAATTTTTAGTTATTGGGAAATATGGATGCTTTCCAGTTCTCTGCGGATGAAGTTCCAGCCTCAATTGCTATGGCTGGATCTGACGGCGCTCCCATAAAGATGCAGCCTATATACATGGTCAGATGATTTGGTGGAGAGACACTGGTCATGATCTTGCCAGAATCATGAATGTGAATTGCTCGGACGGGGTATTATCCGGTGAATGCTTTCGGGTGGGTTTTTTTTTTATGATGATTCAACGTCTCCACATTTCGTGGGTCATCTTGTATGATATATTTGTTGGTCAGACCTGTCCGACTTTGATCATCGAACAGCAGAGGAAGTAACTGCTGTTCAGACTATCTGGGCCAAAATTTGATTACAGTATGGAGTGTCTCGCCCAAGCTGCATCCTCACTCTTACGGCCAAGAGGGCTTTAGGATAGTCGACGTTGGGGTGGTCCCAAAAGGCCAAGTAGCCCCGAGCCCTGGGCTGCACACTAACAGCCAGTGAAATCATGCCTTCTAAACTGAGCGTCATTGTCCATACAGATCTCACTTTGCCATTGGCCCAACTGTAAGGTTGCGTCAAATCTCTGATCATGCCCAGCATTGAGCTCCTCAACTATGAGTCATCTTACCGGTAATACTTCAGAAGGAATGCATCATGGATATCGATACCTTCAGCCAATGCTTCCACCACTGATGTTGTCTGTTTTTGTTTCTCTCGGTATTTCGATTTTGTTGGGGAGGGGGGGTGGGGGGGGGGGCATTCTTCGTTTATATGGCAATACTATGCACGTGCATTCTTTTGCCTGTGTGTGCTTTTCCATACATAAAATAACATACGCATATTTGTGCATTTGAAAATGTGTGGTCAAACAGACATGTGTCTATTTCTCTTTCCCTCTCTGTAAGAAAGCCTCGATTTACAATACCACTTTCGTTTGATTTACCACTTTTGTTTGACAATATTTCATAAATATTATTTGCATTAGGGTGGTATATATCAAGTCGTCTTTACACTGCAAAATTGCGTTCATATGCAAAAGCAAACAGCGGAGTAAAAAGTTTTCTCCATTTTCGAAATCGTTTCTGGAAGACAGACATATAATATTACTTAATCATTCTTCATTTTGAAACGAATGTTTACTCATTTCTAACAGCCTGAATCTAATTACGCTATCTTTATGCTGTTTATTCGTAACTAGTGGGTTTTTTGGTTGGTTTGTTTTTTTTTGTCTGGAAACTCTTTTAAATGGATATAATTATTCTGATTTGTGATTTCCATCTGGATGCTATATTTACTGGAACGAGAAAGGAGTCGATCTTTATATTCAGTTATCAAAGCATACTCATAACCAACACGGAATGACAAAACTAAACAATATCAAATCAATTTTCAGTCAGCGCCTTCTGTAAAATTAATGCCCCGTTAAAGTGACCGGATTCGTGCTGTAACAAGAGTATTCCACATGCCTGTCTGCATGCATATTCTTGACATCAGTTGTTCGATTATTTTCAGCCAATACATATCTTACTGATATAAGTTCTGATCCGCAATAAACATCTCCCAGTTTCCCTGTAACTTGATTTGTTTGTGGTGGTGGGCATTTGGAAATCTCTACTATTGGTTGTTGATTTTTTTTTTTTTTTTTTTTTTTTTTTTTTTAAATAGATATTGTCTTCTTGTATTCCCCATACCTCGCCTGCATATTTCAGAATCGGTTCAATTTGTGTTGAATAGCTTCCCAAACAGGTTTATATCGATGACTTTTTGTTTGATTTTCACCGCAACCTCAATATTTGTGTCTTTTTGTGCGCTTCTTTTCCTCACAGACATTACAATAAAACACAACTAACACTCGGTCAAACTGAAAATAATTCCTAAATACTGATAATATACACTTGTCACCTTTCCCTCTTCATCCCTGATGCCCAAAATAATCAGACTGTCATGTTTGTTTCTGTCAAGTTTAGAAAGACAGGGAGACAGAAAAACATCGATAATGGCAGTGGCCACGATACACATTTTCTGATGTGTTTAACTCACTCAGTACGGCCAGTCCTCTCTTCTCCTCTACACAGACCCCTCGGATGACCAGTGGGCGTCTGAATGACCCAACCTTTAGCTTCCGTCGTCAGAATTGTGGTATTCTTTGTCAACGTTCACCTCTTCAGTATAAGAGCCTTCCTCTTGCAATATTTTGATGATGGTAATTGGGGTGAAACGCTGTTAACGTCGTCTCTTTCGCCGTTCGTATGGAGAGAGTTAAATACAAAGGCCCATATAGTAGGGACCGTCATTGCTGATTGAACAAGACATTACCTCAAACAGATCCTGTGTGAGTTCCAGATGGAAAACTCGTGTTACTGGTTCGGGCTGAGTTCTTGCAAGATTTTACCGGCATGTTAAATAAGTACCAGCATGCTTGTTAGAAATTTTTGTGGAAGTGGTTCAAATGCCGGTATTCACGATAATTTTACGGGCGAGCGAGCGAGCGGTAGAGAGAGAGAGAGAGAGAGGGGGGGGGGGAGGGATTTAATAGGGAAGAGTGATGGGCAACTGGGAAAAAATACAACAAAAACACCGACAGCGGTAGAAAGGACATTAAGTGATAAACAACTGTATGTATATGTATACATATATATATATATATATATATATATATATAGGTGAAGGTGTGGGTGTATTTCCCTGCACACACACACACACACACACTCACACACACCATCACAACATGAACTCAACGTGTGATTCACGATTTCTATGTGCACATAGTCTAATGCTTGTGTGTGAGAGTGTGTGTGTGTGTGTGTTAGATTGAGAGAGAGATCCACAGGCAGGGAAAAGTGAATTTTGTTCACTTCGTGCGGTGACAACTTCCATGCTTCTCACGCTAACAAAACTTCAAAAGGTGCACACACACACACACACACACACACACACATGATATGAGCGCGTGCGTTTGCGCACCCCTCCCCCCCTTCCCCACCTCACACATACACACATCGAGAAGGGGAGAGAGAGAGCTTCAAGCAAAGAAAAGCGAATTTCTCTCACCTCACTCTGTGACAACTCCAACGCTTCAGAAACGCATAAACGCACCAACACATGCGCACGCACACATATGCATACACAGAGAGAGCTGCACAAGACGAACTCAACAAGTGATTTACGATTACAGTGTGTGAGCATGGACAAATCAGAAAACACTTCGGTAGTCAACTCAGCACACACACACCTGCATAAGATGAACTCAACACGAGATTCACGACTTCAGCGTGTGCATGGACCAATGAGAAAACACTTCGGTAGTCAACTCAGCACACACACACACCTGCATAAGATGAACTCAACACGAGATTCATGACTTAAGCGTGTGCATGGACCAATGAGAAAACACTTCGGTAGTCAACTCAGCACACACACACCTGCATAAGATGAACTCAACACGAGATTCACGACTTCAGCGTGTGCATGGACCAATGAGAAAACACTTCGGTAGTCAACTCAGCACACACACACCTGCATAAGATGAACTCAACACGAGATTCACGACTTCAGCGTGTGCATGGACCAATGAGAAAACACTTCGGTAGTCAACTCAGCATACACACACATACACACACAGAACAGAAGGCTGCTCGCTGAGTCAATACAACTCGAACTCACCATTCTCGCAAGCAACACCCCATCCCGAAAAACAACCCCCCCCCCCCACCCCCCCCCCACCAAAAAAAAACAACAACAAAAAACAAAAACAAAAACAAAAAAAACACCAGCTAACCAACCAACCAACCAATCACAACAAAACAACAACAACAACAAAAACATTCTCAAGAGAGGATACGGTTGTTTCATGTGGCCGTTTCATATTCATCTCTGAACTCAACATGTGATTCACGATTTCAATATAACAGGGACCAATTGTTAACAACGTGAGAGAGAGCCGCTCCAGATGTCATCACGTGATATACGTTTATTCTGCGTGAGCAGTGCTGATTGAGAGACACCTTCAAATTCAGCATGTGATTCACGTGTGCAGGGACCATTGCTGCCAGAGAGAGGGAGAGAGAGAGATAGAGAGATCCAGAACTCATCATCTGATACACATTTCAATCTGTGTGAGCAGAGGTCATTGGCTCATTGAGAGAAACCTTAAAATTCAGCACGTGATTCCCGACTTCATTGTGTGCAGGGATTATTACTGCCAGAGAGAGAGAGAGAGAGAGTCTTCATGAACGTCTGGTACAACCGTTGTCTGCATGCAGCGTCCGCTTACATCTTCTCGGTTTTATTTTCTCTTGAAAATGATTGAAAAGGAGATAAATATCCGGTCAGATAAATCTTTGCAACGGAAACACACACACACACACACACACACACACTCACACACGTCCGCATGCAAGCACACATGCACGCGCGCAATCGATCACACGAAAATATACTTGCGTGCACAGGCATTTTCACATACACACCACTTTTAAGCATCAACTAATAAAAATACACAATATCAGTAAAAACACACAATATAGATGAATCGCATTAATGCTTGAGACTGAACAAATTTCACTCAAACCAATCACACACACACACACGTGTGACCTTTAAGTTTTGTGAACGTTTTCCATTTTCTTGAGCGTCAATTTGGATCATTTGTTTTGTCCTTTCACTTAAAAAATAGCATGGCTCTTTGCATAGACGGGAAAACGTAAATGATAGAGAGCATGTCTATGTTCCCCCCAAAGAAACGTTTTTGATAGGTCCATGTTTCCCAGGTCTATATGTATGTATGCCTAATCATTCATATACTTTTGGGTGCTGGCCACCAGTGGTCAGTGGTAGCAGTGGTCAGTGATGGTCATAGAGAGAGAGCATACGTTGAGAAAAATCAATGACCGAGGAAGTAGTGACGTCAACAAAATGAAAGTCTAGACTTGAATCCAGGCAGACGGGAGCAATAGGGTTGGACTTTCAATCTGAGGATCCCCGGCTTCGAATCTCACCTGGTGGGTAAATGGTGGAGATACGCAAGCAGAAGATCAAATACGCACGTTAAAAATCCTGTAATCCATGTCAGCGTTCGGTGGGTTATGGAAACAAGAACATACCCAGCATGCACACCCCCTAAAACGGAGCATGGCTGCCTACATGGCGGGGTACAAACGGTCATACACGTAAAAGCCCACTCGTGTACAAACGAGTGAACGTGGGAGTTGCAGCCCACGAACGAAGAGGAATCCAGGGGGGGAAAAGTTATTTATATATATAAAAAAAAAGATTTAAAAAAAAGTGGACGTGTCCCTTTTCAACATGGACGGCAAGGTGGTGACTGATGCCAGATGGTGCGGAGGTCCTGGAGAGGCAGCTTCACTTGGCCTTCAACCAGAGGACTCCCTTCACACCTGTCCAACGTGTGCACCAGGACAATATCATACACCGATCTTCAAGAAGGGCGAGTGACATTGTTAGTTAAAGTCCAGCTGATCAGGACTGTTCAACTAAAAAAAATCCAACCGCGTTAAAAACAAAACTCACATCTGGAAGAGAGAGAGAGAGAGAAAAAGAAGCGAAACACCTCAACTGCAGAGGGCATCTGAGTTCGGAACAGAACTTCAGAAAGTGAGGAAATACCCTGAAAACCAGTTCATCGATGGGGTTTGTGGGGATGGGTGGAGGGAAAGGGGGGGGGGGGGAATCACAGATTCCTCGAACATGCCACTGTGATAGTCACTGATTTTTCCAAGGCCTTTGAAAATGTGTCGTATTCGGTGCTGTTCCGCAAAGTGATTCACTGCAGGCAAATCAACTTCTAGATAAGCCAACTTCCTGCCAATCCGAATACCGTGACCGTAATGACTGACTCTGAGACCGGGAAAATTGTTGTGATTAAAAATACATTCAGGTATTCATTCCCAAGACCCCAAACCAAAACTACCCGACAAAACCATTCAGAGACCTATACCATTACTGTATTAGCAGGTTCTCTCCTCACCCTCCTCGCCTTACTCTTACAAGTCTACCGCAACCCCACATCGATACAGATCTAACAGACAGCCCGTTGATCAGAACCATCTTCAATGTAATATGTTACCGTCACAAATACTACAGGAGGATGTCATGAGAAAACCATATTGCGGATGTAAAGGTTGTATGATTTACCTGGGAATCGTTTGTGTTGCTGAAATGTTGGGGTGCAAAATGATCATATGTAAATCTATCATTCTATGTAAACACTGGATTGGTATAGTTTTCACAATTTCCTAAACACATAATCTACCATAATAACAGACTGTTACTATCATTATCATAATTACTGATATCAAATTCTCATTTTCTTTTAGAGTCGTTAACCCCTGGAATGCACTACCTCAATCAGTTAAATTTGCAAAATCTGAGAATGAGTTCAAGAACCTGATTGACAAACTGCCCCAGCTAGAAGAACTATTTTATGGCTATGATGAGTAGAAACCCCATTAGTACGACCGACCTACGCAAAAACAATCAATACCAAAACCAAGAGGAGACAAATATTAGACCTCGCGGTCTAGGTGTAACCAGACACCGTCCCTACTACTACTGCTACTACTACATTAGGCATGTACATCATGTGACTATATCGCAATCATGTCCATACAAATGTATGAAAGCGGTTGTTGCTGTCGCATGCTGGCTAGATCTAGATCTATATCATTTAACAGAGCATGCTTAATGAATGACAGAACAAATCAATTCAACAAGTTCAGTTCACTGACACGCAAAACAACTCGAACATTTTCCTCTTACCTGCATGTCTGTCTGCTCTTAGGCGTAACTTTCATTCTCACTGGCATTTGATGTTTTTGGAGAGAACTGTCCGACTGGCATCGTGGATGTGCAGATCAGTTTTCTTTCGTTGATTTTTGCAGTGATGTTGTCATCTCTATGTTCAGGTTCATCTTCCACAAAGGAAAGTGACATTTTTGCAGTTTATATCGCATGATCATTCCTTGTTTCTTTTTGTCATATCATTTAATACGCTACTTCAGTGATGGTCAAGGTTCTGTATATCGAATTCATGGTGGGTTTTTGACCACAGTGCATTGCTAGATCCACAACACATGAACATCGTGTCAAGTCGAACGCACCGAAATTAATCCTGTTTCCCCTTGACTGGTGACACCTGAACATCAACACGAATTGTGTCTTTTTGTTAACAGAAATTGTCCATTATTTTTGGTTAACGACTAAAATGTTTTGCTCAACCTCCCACCCATAGTTTCGGTTTCTCAAGGAGGCGTCACTGCGCTCGGACAAATCCATACACACTACACCACACATGCTTGGCTGATGACTGAAAGAAACACAACCCTATTTGTGTACGGATCTTCCGAACCTGATTTTGCCAGAGGCAACAATTTTGATGCCGTAGGTTCTTTTTCAGTGCGCCAAGAGCGAGCTGCCTGTCTGTCGACTCATTCGAATGACAAGACAAAAACTTGATTTTCCAGTCAAACGTGGGAGAAAGGGCAGGTCTGTTGTCTCATTCGAATGACATGACGCTGCGCTTGATTTTCCAGTCAAACGTGGAGGAAAGAGGGTGACCCGGAGACCGGGATTCCAATCCTGGCCCTAAAGGACAGAGTCTTCCTGTCGGTGACAAACTCCGAGAGAAGATCCGCATCAAACAACTGAAAGACAAAGTCTGCAGTCAAGTCTCAAATTTCTGCAAGACTGTCACATGGCCCGAAACAGCACGACGAGATCCTCAGTTGAAACAGTACTGGTTTGTCCGTCAAAATCTCTCGGTGCAGGAGGGATTGCTGTTGTTTCAGAGCCGCATTGTCGTTCCAACAGACCTGCAAGAGGAAGTTCTGCAAAATATTCACGAAGGGCATCAAGGTATAGTGAAATGTAGGGCGCTGGCTAGACAATGTGTTTGGTGGCCAGGCCTCTCAAAACAAATTGAAGAGAAAATCTCCAGCTGCAGCATCTGTGAAAAGGAACGAGTTCATCACCCCGAACCACTCAAACCAACAAAAAACCCTGACTATCCTTGGCAACGTGTGGGAATGGATCTGTTTGAGTACAAAGGTCGAAAATATCTGCTGATAGTTGACTATTTCTCAAGATGGATAGAAATATCTCACCTGCCAACAACCACATCAGTCTCAGTGATTTCACACTGCAAAGCCATCTTCGGAAGACAAGTTTCAGTTTCAGTTTCAGTAGCTCAAGGCGTCACTGCGTTCGGACAAATCCATACACGCTGCACCACATCTGCCAAGCAGATGCCCGACCAGCAGCGTAACCCAACGCGCTTAGTCAGGCCTTGAGAAAAAACAAAACAAAAAAAACCTAAATAAATAAATAATAATAATAACAATAATAAAATAATAATAATAATGATAAAATAATAATAATAATAAATAAAAAAAATAAATAATAATAATAAAAATAAATAAATACAATAAAAAGAAATAAGTAAATAAATAATAGATAAATACATTAAAAAAAAGAACTACTACTACTAATAATAATAATATTCATATGGCGCAAAAACTTGATGAAGTCAACTATAAGCGTACTAGTCCTATCTTTTGTTTTGTGGGTTTGTTTGGGGGTGCTATTTTGGGAAGAGGTGGGTTTTAAGGCCAAGTCGGAAGACAAGGCATTCCAGAAACTGTTGTCTCAGACAATGGACCTCAGTTCAGTTCCAGAGACTTTGCTAAATTTGCAGAAAAGTATGGTTTCGCCCATCTGACAAGCAGCCCCCTTCATCCTCAAGGAAATGGCGAGGCAGAGAGAGCAGTACAAACTGTGAAGAACTTGTTGAAGAAAGCTGAAGATCCAAACATCGCTCTTCTGAACTACAGAGCTACACCTCTACGACATGGACTGAGTCCAGCTGAACTCATGATGGGAAGAAAGCTGAGGACGAAAATCCCCTGCATGCCAAGTCATCACCTTCCAGTCAACAGAAACTTTCTTTCAAAAGTTCCAGGAAATTGATGCTCGCATCAAACAGAAACAGAAAAAGAACTTTGACCGTCGTCACAGAACAAAGTCACTGGAGAAAGAAGAGAAGGTGTGGGTGAAAACTCCTAGAGATGAAGATGCAATCGTAGTCAACAAACCGACATCATCCTCGTACACTCTGAAAACCCGTACCGGTCAGCAAAGGAGGAACAGGTGGCGGTAATGTTCAACTTTAGAATACTAAACTCAGGGGGGCTGTTTAGACGAAAAACAAAGGGTGTCTTAGGCTCACCTCGATGCGCTAAGTTGAATGGAACCCTCAGCTAAGCTGTACGACCACTACTTTCCCATGAAACTGCGACAATTTTATAAACAGTAAGCTCAGCCGATCACAGCCAGAGCAACCACCTGCAAGCCATTTTGACTGCGATCAAAATGGCGTGCAGGTGGGGAAGGAGTACTCAGCTTACTGTGTATTTGTCGCAGTTTCATGGGAAAGGAGTGGTCCTAGAGCTTAGCTGAGGGTTCCATTCAACTCAGCGCATCGAGGTGAGCCTAAAATACCCTTTGTTTTTCGTCTAAACAGCCCCCCTGAGTTTAGTATTCTAAAGTTGAACATTACCCAGGTGGCACTTACGAAGACGATACGAGGCATACAAAGAACCAGAAGAAGCTATTACTACGTCAACAGTTCCAGAAGAACCTGAACCTGAACCAGAACCTGGGCCACTACTCACAACAAATCCACGAGGTTGTGAAATGAGAGAACAAACTGATCTGGCCACTCGTACGAAATCAGGAAGACGTGTGAAACCTCGAGATATTCTGGATCTCTGACAGTACATATTGGTCATGATAATTATTAGATCTAGTTTCAGTTTAAATGTTGGTGTTGAACAAAGTTGACGTTGAATTTATTAGTTTACCGTTCAGATGCAGGTACACTGATCGAACAGGACTTCTTCTTCTTCTGTTGTGTAGCCACAATCAACACGTTGATTATTTTGCCACATATTGGGGGGTTTCCGCAAACCAGTTGCTTGGAAAAAAAAAGTTCTATGTGGATTGATTTTATACGTGTTTGGAAGACATCTTGCAGGTAAACATTTACTCCAATCACATTCGCACTCTCCCTCCTGCCCACTAACTGGATCAGAGGGGACGAGAAGTGACAGGCAGGCATCCTGTTGATGACCCCTGGCACCCCCCGCCGCAGCGCCCTCCCTCCAGCACTCCCCCTACCCATTGCTTACCTAAACATTCACTCTCACATTCATACCCGACATTGCTGTAATTTATGGTTTTGCCTACTCTTGGAGTTTCGCAGCAGCGATACGTGACTGGAACAACCTGTCTGAAACAGCTATAGCAGCAGACACCTTGGACACCTTTAAGTCTAGGGTGCCCCCCAGTCAGTAGTTAATTAGATAATAGGTCTCCTAACCCACCCACCCCTCCTCCTCCCCACCCCCTCTCTAACCCCAATACTTTTGGGTTTTTTAAAATTTATTTTTGGGGCCCTGCTGTCTTAGATCAGCAAGGGACCGGCTAGCTCGGAAGGGCGAAAAGTGAAGTAATAGTAGCCTGCCGGAGAACCCACTTAGAGCAGGACTAGGTTTTCATCCTCACTAATAGGTCTGTCGCTTTCTGTGGCTTGTTTTTCTTTCATCGCAACCCAACAAAAACGGTGTAAAAATCGAATTGATGATTGTGGTCGTCAACGCAGTGAAAGTGAAAGCGATACTCTCAAGAGTGGCGACCTTGAGGCGAGAGGTGACTCTGCTTTTGAAGCTGCTTTCGCAGTAAAAGAGTTTCAGATGATCAGGTGGAGATAATCACAGCATGACCCTGCCATGCACAAGTTGGCGAGTTCGACTGATGTGCTGCAAACCTTGTCAGACACCTTTTTTTTCAACAAAGTAAAATAGCCTCTGAACTTTATATAAATTGTCATGCTGTTAACATTTTGTTTGCCATTTTATCTACTTTCTTTAAACCCATTTATATCCTTAAAAAAATCACTTTCTTTCACTCAACTTCAGAAGGGATTTAAAAAGTTATTTCTTGCTTTACAAAATGTAAAAAAGACAGATATATGAGTGACTTGAATTACAAAGAACTTGGGTATGGATTTTTAAATCTATATATCTGTCTGTACATGATATATACTATGTATTTTTGTCATTAGTTTGATTCAATATTGCTTAATAATAATAATAATAATAATACCATATAAACAAAACTACTAATAATTTCAAGACTAATGATAATAATAACAATATATAAACATCCACACACTTTGATTTTTTCTTTTTTTGTGTGCACTTATCAATATTACAATAATGATTTCCAGTTATCAAATGAAAAAAGTGTTGACGGTGATGTAAAATGGAAAACTAGCAATAATAATTATGTTTGTATTTCATGTGAATACAACAACAAAAATCACGATTCACTCAGATATACCCAGATAAAAACAAAAGCAAAAAGCAAACAAACAAAATCAAACTAAACACCACATACAAACACTAGCTTGCGCACGCACACACACACACACACACACACACACACAAAATTGATCTGGTTTTATTTCCAAACAACAGTTACTTCGCAAGCACTTACTCAACATTCAGTCAAGTCTCCAACATTTTTAGCATGATCATAAACTCTTGGCAAATCCATCTTACAATGCATGTCTAGTTGGAGAAAGATCAAAGATGTGTTCAACCATAATAATGATTTGAATATGAAAATCTTCCTCCGCATAGTACCATCATGATTATCCTCCTCCTCCTCATTTACAGAAAAATGACAACAACAACAAAAAGTCCTAATTTCTGTGGCTTTTCATGTCCTGTTCTCATGGTGACCTCTTTTTTTTTTTCTTTTTTAATAATAATTTCCCTTCTACTTCATGCTTGTGATGAGTCCCTATCAAGGTCTGATACATATTGATAGAATCAAGGGGATTATTATTTGGGGTGAATGGGAGGAGGGGGATGGTGGCGGTCTCCACTCCAGGACAGATACTCGCAAAGTGTGGCTCAACAATTGAAGTGATAACTGTTGTCAGTTGAACCTTAAAGTAGGTAAAGTGTCCTGTGATTGTTGAATAAGAACAGGTACTACTGAAGACCATCAGAGTGGCTCAGCAGCAGTGCAGGGCCTCCGTTGGAGAGTGGCTTAATGCCAACCCTGCCAGCTCCCTGTCGACGCCTGGCACTGGGACTTCAGCACATGAATGAGCTAACAGTGCTGTGTGTGTGGAGTTCAGGATAAGCAGCATGGGTGTAGTGGTACCCAAACTCTGTGGGCAATGAGGCCGCACAGAGAAAAACAAGAAGAGAATACAGTGTTTCCTAGATCTTCCAATACAAACACGAGACAGAGATATAATCTCTCTGCATAGTCTGCACACAACACATCTCTTCAGTCACCAGCCCCTATCATGGGTACCATCTCTTGAGAGAGTTTTCAGTCAGAGTATGTCAAAGAACAGAAATGAAACTGAAGAAAAAAAAATGATGTCACTTATGTTTTGGTCTGCAAACCTTAGCTGCTCTTGTTTATATCCAAGCTGTCCACAGCGTCTGTATCAGTGCAGTGAATTCAAGCTCAAGACAAAACCAACAATATGGCAATTAATAAAACCAAAAATAATCTGTCCTTGTTACTGGAAATCCAATAAAAAATGTTAATCCACTTAAGTGCATATGAGCTCTTGAGATATCACTGCCATGGTATCTTTCAATACAATCTGTCATCAAACAACTTATTAAAAAAAAGAAGCAAAATTAGAGTACTATTCATGAAGAATTCTAAAAATCACACCCACACCACTACTACCCACACCTCCCAGTGAAAATAAATCTATTTATTTTCAAGAAACACAAACACACACACAGAATTAAAAAACAACAACAACAAAAAACAAACAAAAAAACAACATCAAAACACATCAGAAAAAAACACAAAAAAACAAAAAAACCAGCTGATGTCCAGGCACTAACACAACAAAACAAGAGAGAATTTTAGAAGGTGAAAGGGAGATTGATATGACAAAATGAAAGAGGTACAGAGAAAAAGGGAAAAAAACAAAGTGAAAACAAAACAAGAGCAACATAAAAGAGGAAATTATCTTTGCACAAGTACCAGAAGACAGGAAGAAGCGTATTGCTTTCTTTGGAAGAAGAGGAATGGGCAGGGAGAGAAATAGGGATCTGAACTTGCCACACAGGAAAGTCCAGTACTTGGACTCCTTCTTCTTTGTTCGTGGGCTGCAGCTCCCACGTTCACTCGTATGCACACGAGTGGGCTTTTATGTGTATGACCGTTTTTACCCCCACCATGTAGGCAGCCATACTCCGTTTTCGGGGGTAGTACTTGGACAAACGGTAAGGAGAAACATCTGATATAGAGACACAGACACAATGCAGTGGATCTTTTTTTTTTTTTCCTCCACAACTTTGGTTCTCTCCTCAATTTGCAGTGGTTCATAATGTTGAAAAAGAAAAAAAAAAAAAAGAAAGAAAAAAAAAGCCCACACATATGCAGGACAGTTTCAGTTTCAGTAGCTCAAGGAGGCGTCACTGCGTTCGGACATATCCATATACGCTACACCACATCTGCCAAGCAGGTGCCTGACCAGCAGCGTAACCCAACGCGCTTAGTCAGGCCTTGAGGAAAAAAAAAAAAGGGAATAAATAATAGATAAGCTTACACAAATAAATAAATAATAACTATAATGTTAAAAAAAAAAAAAAAAAAAAAAAAAAAACAGTGATAGGGAAGCAAAATATGTCAGACAACTCTGCAGTGGATTTCACTTTTTCTCTGACAATACAAACAATAATGATACAACAACAACAACAACAACAACTACTACTACTACAAACTTGGCATCCTTCAACCTTGAGAGACTTTGGAGTTGTGCTGTGGGTGATGTTTCTGGCACAGCACTGGCTGTGGCCAGTCATCATCATCATCATAATAATAATATAAACTAATAATACTAATAACTAATACTGCCAATAATACTAATACCAATACTACCACTACTGATAATAGTGATATTACCACCACCACTACTACTACTACTACAACTACTACTGACTACTACTACTACTACAAAAATGAATGACATGTTCTTTCCATCTTTCTTGTTCTCAAAATTCAGACTAAAATTCAATGCAAACTTCAACTTCCAATTATATCACCAGAATAATATTCTATTTAAACACAAAATCAATTGAAAATACTGAAACAAGATGAAAGGTACAATATCAAAGCCTGAATAAAGACAAAATTTTGGGAGATATAGTTGCTATATGTAGTTACTGAACTGACTGACTCAACAGACTGAAGTTATATAGTTGTTATGGTTGTCCCCAAATATATAATGACAATGGTATTCCATTAAATTTTAAACTTAAAAGTTTTAAATCTTGAAAAGAAAAAAATCAGAAAATGTACAAATAAAAATATCAATCATTTTAAAACAGTAAAGAGAAAAATATATTTCAGGATATACCAAACAATATGCCCTTGGTATTCAAATGTGTAGCTGCCTGATAAAGCTAACTGTTTTGTGTAATTCTTCTTGATCTGCAGCCGGTGTATATACAGGAACTCCCAAGATATCCTGGCACTTTTTTTCTTTTTCTTTTTTCTTGATATTCAGGGATTTCTAATAACTATGGAATGTGTCTTAATGCTGTGGAAAAGTGTAATGGTACTTCACCAACCGATGGTGACTTACAGTCACAGATTCCTCTGACAAAGGGATCAGGGTGTGGATGCACGTGTTGGCAAGTCTTAACTCACTCACTACGGCCAGTCCTCTCTTCTCCTCTACACAGACCCCTTCGGATGTCCAGTGGGTGTCTGAATGACCCAACCTTTAGCTTCCGTCGTCAGGATTGTGGTATTCTTTGTCAACATTCACCTCTTCAGTACAAGAGCCTTCCGCTTGCAATATTTTGATGATGGTAACTGGGGTGAAACGCTGTTAACGTCGTCTCTTTCGCTGTTCGTATGGAGAGAGTTAAGGACTGGCAGCAGTTGCTGGAGATGAAGAAGATCATGACCCAATCAAAGAAGGTAACAGTCCAAGTCCTGAACCTCCTGGTATTAATTCAACTTTAATTTCAGTGTCCACTTCCAGATTTTCATTCAATTTTTCTTTACAGGGCTGGAAAAAAAAAGATGACAAAATCACTGCATAAAATGCTTTTATGTTACAAATAATGATTTTTCATTTTATTTATTTTAAATGTCATTTTTCTCAGATAACACAATTCACCCATATGCCATCGCAATACCTGACAAAAGCCTGCAGCTGTTTCTTTGGAAACCATGCAGGATCCAAAGACGTTGACACTCTCACAAGTTACAGATCCATTCTAATTCAACATGTAATGCTAATTTTTCAAAGCCAACACAGAATTATACAAACATCTCATTGGGTCACCAATACATCTCCCGTTAAGATCTGTCTGACAAAATACACGTAAAAGGTACTGCAGTACAACTTTCAACAAGGTACATAAAGCTTCTATACACATCTCAACAGGAAATGAAAATGTGATTGATTTACTGATAGTGATTTTTACACAGATATAGAACAGAGCACATAGAACAGGACTTGTGATACCAGTAACAAACAAAGCCTTCAAACTCACATATAAAGATGCCATTATACTTTCCCTGTCACTCTTTAACAACCTATCAACAAACATAGTAATACGACAAACATTTGTTTGCTTACATGGCATAATACAGCTATTCATAGTGAACAATTTTGTTCATTGAACAGTTTTTTTTTTTTTAGTTTAGCTTTGTTCCTGCTCACTCTTTTACATGCTGGATTTTATTTTCCTTAAAGAGAAAGAAGTGCACGAGTGAAGTTGTTCAAATTCCTACTTACCTAGTGGCCAGCTGACTTCCAGTCACCCAGTATAATCTAGTGGCGTTATACAGCAAAACAAGCCACATCATTGTAAATGCAGTAATACATATACATATTTATTTTCCCACTGGTTCCTATGGCTGTTTTCTGTCCTTCTTTTTATTTGTTTGTTTCTCTTTTTTTCTTTTTCTTCTTCTTCTGCGTTCACTCGTATGCACACGAGTGGGCTTTTACGTGTATGACCGTTTTTAACCCCGCCATGTAGGCAGCCATACTCCATTTTCGGGGGTGTGCATGCTGGGTATGTTCTTGTTTCCATAACCCACCGAATGCTGACATGGATTACAGGATCTTTAACGTGCGTATTTGATCTTCTGCTTGCATATACACACGAAGGGGGTTCAGGCACTAGCAGGTCTGCACATATGTTGACCTGGGAGATCGGAAAAATCTCCACCCTTTACCCACCAGGCGCCGTCACCGTGATTCGAACTCGGGACCCTCAGATTGACAGTCCAACGCTTTAACCACTCGGCTATTGCGCCCGTCATTTTCTTTTTCAAAAAGCAATGTTTTGCAAATAAGCTTCTGTGTTTTTATATAATTTTTTTTGTTTTTGTTTTTTCCAACAAGCAATGTTTTGCAAGTAAACTGACTGTGAATTCATATATAGGATCTTTTCAATCAATACATATATATTTCTAAACCCCGCCCCCCCCCCTCCCCATCTCTCTCTAAATTATGCATTACACACACACACACACACACACACACACACCGACTCCATGACTGAACTCTGAAACAATAAACTCAGAGACACAAATAATAGCTACAGCATTCATGGACATAACAAAGTCAGTACATTATTAAATCTATAAAATGGGCTAAAACACAATCAGAATCATCAACCAAACTACAGACAGGGACAGATTTTCACCTGAACTGCCCCTCATTACAGCACTAAAACCTGACGTAGGAAAAACAGTATGTCAAAATAAAATCAAATATCACATATTAATGAAAAGTTGTGATTTCTATAAACAACACTCCATGTTAAAACACAAATCAAAGCCAAGTGGCAATAGATTAAATAATTCATAATTACCCCCCGCCCCCTCCCAGAAAAAAAAAAAAATTCAATACTATAAATCTAAAAAAAAATCATTGTGTTGCAAAACACCATGAAGATGTTTTAAGAAATAAGTATCTCGATATCTCTACACGCTTTTCTGTGTTTTATCTTTACTGTCTTAGTATCCATGGGTTTGTTCTCAGCATCCACAGAAGTGTTTGGTGTTGATCTGGTTCACTGACCTGAACAATGTAAACTAGCCAGAAACTTGTACCTGCATTGTTCATTCAATCAATCAATCGTCTCCCGAAGCGTTCTTTGCTTTTGCTGAGAGGTGACCAACCTGGAGAGACCTGTGGAATGGTGGCCCCGTGGTAAACCATCCGCCTAGGAAGCAAGAGAATCTGACTGCACAGGATCAAATCCCACAGGCGCTAGTATCTCCCCTCCACCCCCGATCCAGTACGCCTTGAGTGGTGGTCTGGATGCTAGTCATTTGAATGAGATGATAAATCAAGGTGGCATGTGCAGCCATGTCGCACTTTGAGCATGTTGAAGAACCCACGGCAACAAAAAGGTTGTCCACTCTGATATATTTGTGTATGTGCAAATATGACTGAAGCCTGACTGACGGATACAGAAAATGAATGTTGAGTGCCTGAAGGCAGCTGTCGGTTGGCTCTACCCAGGTAGATGACTCTTGTGTTTGTAAAGCATTTAGAATTTTGGTCTATGACCAAAAGACATGCATGCATCATACAAGTATCAATGATAATATTGATAATACAGATAATAACAACAAGAAAGAAGAAGAAGACTAATAAAAAAATTTCAAAGTGAACATCTGGAATATCATCTATCAAACTGCTCAGATAGAACTTCGTTGATGTAATACTATTCCCCCTCAAAAAGGTTAAATCCTCAATGATTCAATTTACCATACTTACACAGAATACAGAAAAATAAAATGAAGATTATCATATGGGCTTACTTTTGACAACCTACACACAGAGAGCCCAGCAGCAACTATTTACATCTGGGCCTCAGCTGTAACCTGTTCTAAAGATGTCACAAAAACATTTCAACCAGACAGTTCCAGATAATATATGGATATCATTTCATTGACAACATGAAACCAAACAAAGGTACATGTATTTACAGCAACAAGTGGGTAAACAGCATGATGGTGGTATATGTCTCAATTTTCATTTCTCTACAGGTGGGGGGGGTGGGGGGGGGGGGGGGGGGGGGGGAATCACTGCACGGGAGGAGGAAGAGACAGTATTGTCAAAACACATCCACATGCATACACCGGAATTTATTATGGAATTTTTCTTTGTGTTTTCTATTTTGTTCCTCTCCTGAACATTCTTCTTTATATATATAAAAAAAAAAATTAAAAAAAAAAATCTTCTACAGACTAAAACCCAAAAGGACTTGGAATGAACGGACAGGAAACAGATTCTTTTTTCTCTCTCTCTTTTTTTTTTTTCTTTTTTCTTTTTTTGGTTTGTTTGTTTGGAAATATCTGTACCATACTGAAAAATGCATGAGAATTAGAAAACAACGACAAAACCTGTCTACTTTCATACTTTGCAAACACTTCTTTTTTTCTTCTCCTTTTTTTTTTTTTTTTTTTTGCACAACAAAGGAAAATGTTATATGGTTGAAAAACAACAACAAAAAAAACAAAAAAACTGACAGCTAACTGTCCTGATTTCTGCCTTTTAACAAAACTGTACTGTTCACAAACAGCAAGAAAAACTGTGTGAAGACATATGTGATCAGATAAAGACACCATATCATATACACCTTTTTTTTTCTTCTTTTTTCTTTTTTTAACACAAATTCAAAATCATTTTGCTACATTTCAAGTAGTCAAGTGTATGCCGTTCAGTCTTAGAAAACATCATACAGAATCTGAGCACCAGTTTATACACCAAACAACTTCATAACTATTAGGTTTCATAAAATATATTGATTGAAAATTGAAACAAATCTTCAAGGTTTTTTGTTTTGCTTTTTTTAATTTTTTTTATTTTTATTTTTTTTATAGTTTCTTTTCTTTGCTCGCTTCTTGTTTAAAAAAGAAAAAAGAATTTTTTTCTTCTTTTTTTCGAAAAAAAAAAGGACATAGTCAATAGTTTCAACAATGACAATAAACAAGAGCAGTCTGAAACACTGTCCTGCTTTTCTGATGGTTTTATTTATTTTCTTTTTACATTATTAAACTAATTCTAAAATGTAACATACAAATTAGTAGTGGATTGAGTGCATGAATCACTCTTATTTTTTTCTTTTCGATGGAAACAAATGCACACAAAGAAAAACTGCTAGTAAATTCTTAACGAATAAAATCCACTGTATCTCCTATTGCTCTGCTGACATTTCTGACAAACAGTAAAAACACATGTGAAGATATCAACACAGAAATGCAACAAAAAAAAACACACCAAAAAACAAAAATCTTTCTACCATCTTCCTGTCACACATGCACCATCACACAGACACAGACACACAGACACAGACAAACACACACACACACACACACAACGAACATTGTTACACACACACACACACACACACAACGAACATTGTTACACACACACACACACACACACACAAGACGAAAATTGTTACACACACACACACACACACACACAAGACGAAAATTGTTACACACACACACACACACACACACAAGACGAACATTGTTACACACACACACACACAAGACGAAAATTGTAACACACACACATACACACACACACACACAAGACGAACATTGTTACACACACACACACACACAAGACGAAAATTGTTACACACACACACACATACACACACACAACACTTCACTGACACACCACTATATATCCTTAACAGTGAACTGACTGGATTAGATCTAAAGCAGATCAAAGCATGTCCACATTCTAACATGCTCTGTAAACAACATCACTGATAAAAAGCATACAACATGAAGTATGTTCATGATGATTCATCAGACCCAATAACTGTGGATTTTCAACATGTAATAATAATAATAATAATGGATACTTATATAGCACACTATCCAGAAATCTGCTCTAGGTGCTTTACAAAAACGCTTTGTTAACATAAAACATTACATCTATGTTACATACACACACCAAAATGTGACTACACACACACACACACACACACACACACACACACACTGCATACATACATTTTAATAATACATGTGTATCTAACAGCTACCCTAACACATACGCACACATAGGCAGGCACAAACTTACATAAACTCACGCACACACAATACACATTCATATACATGCATGTAGTTATGTACACATACGTATGTATACATACATAGTCAAGCACAGCTAACGCAAAGGAAGTGGACCTGCCACAATTGAACTTACTGCTGAGGGAAAAGGTGAGTTTTGAGACGAGATTTAAAAGATGCGAGGGAATCAGAATGACGGAGGTTATCAGGGAACTTGTTCCATGTCTTCGGCGATTGAAAAGAAAACGATCTGTGTCCATAGGTCTTACTTCTGACGTGAGGTATCCTGAGAAGTCGAGTATCAGAGGAAGAAAGGAGCTGGCGAGACAGGGTATAGATATGGAGGAGTTCAGAAAGATACTTGGGGCCAGATCCATTGACTGCAGAAAAGGTCAGAGTGGATAGCTTATAGTCTATTCGATCAGAAACAGGCAACCAGTGGAGAGACTGAAGGAGAGGAGAAACATGGTCAAATTTAGAAGCTCTGCAGATGAGTCTGGCAGCGTTATTCTGAATTCGTTGGAGTCTGTCTAATAGATATTTGGGAAGGCCGGCCAAAAGAGAGTTTTATATGTGTCATATAAAATTACAGACAATGTGCAAGTCATAAGCACTGGACAGAAACACAGAGGTGGGAAGAATTCAAGAAGTACCAGGCCCAGAAGAGATCCACAACTGTGTTCGAAGAACACTGTCAGCTTTAAAAAAGTGATCTTCTGTATGTAAATGTCATAAAAGTACTCCTGTGCACTTTTTTTTTTTTTTTTTTTTCCTAATTCTGATTTGGAAATATATCTTAGGACTAAATAGATGTGAAATTAATAAATGAATAAGTACACATCAAATCATGAGATTGTGATCATACTGAAAATGATAAATATGCGAATGATAACAATAAACAAATATAAACACAAATGGACAGTGAATTAAAAACGATGAATTGAAATCACACATGTATACACACATACACACTTACCAATGTAAATCAAACACACATATACAGACATACATGCACTAACCAATGTACACACACACATAGAGACACTGCTTGAAGTAAACACTGGGATTACTGGTTCCACTGCTCATGATACTGTCAATATCAAAAAGCTATAAAAAAACAAAAAGAAAAACACAAAAAAAACACACACACACACACACACACACAAAAAAACCCCCAAACATCTCTGATGCATTCTTGACACTTTTATCACACATAATTTTGGGGTGCACACACTCAGGATCTCTCTCTCTCTCTCTCTCTCTCTTCTCCCACAGTATTATCTTCATGATTCAGACCATCTTTAGTCTGGAAAAACACACACACACACACACACACACACACACACACACACACACACACAAACCACAATTTAATATTGTCACCTCTACTAGGGTGTAGAAGATTACATAAAACATCATATTTAACATTTTAACTGAAAACAACAACAAATGAATAAAACAGAAAAAAGGGAAATAATTTATCATTGGATAAACTCCACACAAATTCTCATCACTCTCGCATATGGTCGTAAATGAATACAAACTTCACTTTTTCCTTATATTGTTCAGGTTCATAACTAAACTTCAGTGCCATTCAACAAGAAATGCCCTCCTCGTGTGCACTGCTACACCCTAAACAACCCCAACAGACATCGAAACATGTTTTCGACAAGTTCATACTAGATGAAACGTTTCCGCAGCAGAAAAAAAAAGGGAAGCTATTTCTGAAAAAAACATAGAAATGTAGAAAAGTACAAAGTGATCTTGAGCTGCTGAAAATGCCTAAACAATGCTTAGAAAACATCCAGTGAAATCAGATGAAATCAACTGTGCACAGAAAGTGATTGAAATGTTCTCTTAACTCATTCTATTCCAAGTACATCGAAATAGTCTCTTTACTCATTCTATCCAAGTACAAGTTAACTTGTACCATGATCACTTCTCCTGCATGTGGACCAGGTACAAGTATTCTCATACCAAAATGAGAAATATGAAAAATGTTACATGGGCTGTCTGAGTGTGTATGTGTGTGTGCCTGGAATCTTATTGAATGACACAGGAAACGAATGATGAGCGCCCAGTGGCAGCCATCAGTCAGTTCTACCCAGGTAGGCAGCCTGTTGTGCAAATGACTCCGTGTTTGTAAAGTGCTTAGAGCTTGGTCTCCGCCCAAGGATAGGCGCTATATAAGCATCCATATCAAAAACACGATTAATCTTATTCAGTTTATTCTTACTTGGTGCAGTTAGCATTCTAAGCTGAACCATTTACGGATTTTGGAAGCATGAGCATGAAGCTTTGTTGGAACAGTGAATCACAATTCTCCATTGATTTTCGCCATGTTAGTGAACCACCATACTTCTGACTGCAGTGGTCTATATAGTGCTGGTCCAGGGCAGCTGCAGCAGGCAGGTGGTTGTGGGGTAGCAGGTAAGTGAAACTGGACAACTTTTCATGTGATCTGAAAGATACTCTCCAGATGTAAACCAACAAAAGATGTCAAAGAAATGGATACCTTTCCAGATATGAACAAAAAAAAAAAAAGTAAAATAATGAACACCCCATGGATATAAATATAAAACATGTTAGAAAATGAATGCCTTGCAGATAGAAAATATGTATCATGCCAAAAGATGTATACTGTTTAAAGCCTAGATAATCTTTGGACAGAAATGAAATGACATGTTAAAAAAACAAAAGAAAGAAAGAAAAAGTGACTCAGTTCTGAAGCCTGCACTGTTCACTCTTTTCTCCCATATCTGAGCATTCCGTTCAACCTGTTATGTCCTTAACAGAGTTGCATAAGAGAGAGAGGGAGGGAGAGAGAGAGACAGTGTGTGTGTGTGTGTGTGTGTGTGTGTGTGTGTGTGTGTGTGTGTGTGTGTGTGTGTGCATGGACATCAGGTGCATACATGCGCATATGTGAAAGTGAAAAGGAAAGATCACACATGAAAGAGGAAAAAGAAAAAAAAAAGAAAGCAAATTCTGTGTAAAATACTAGTGCAGCTCAAGTTCTCATCACCATGTGTGGAATATCAATGGCAATAATTTCAGTTATGCACAATATTCATACCTTTGCTTTCATCTATAAACCATCGCAGAAAAAACATATTCCAGGTTCATCAAATGTAAATATAAATCAAACATATACATGATGATCGCACTTTTTTCCCATTTCAGTTAGCCACAGAATATGAAAAATTTCATATGTGCTACAAAAAGTTCACCAGAAAAGCTTTCAAGATGAGGTGGAAATTCAAGAAGAGACCAATACATATTACAGGGTATATAACTACAAGACATGAATAACAACTAAATTCTTTTTTAAATTCTTTTTTTAAAACACAAAATCAATATCGGTACATAACATCTGATTCTGAATGTCCTAAAATTCAAAATCTAATCAAGTGTAAATGATATATTTTTACTACTATTATGACCAACATCGCAAAAACATGGTTGTACATACTGTGAACATGTTTTAAAGCATCAATGAAGGTGGGCAGGATTGACTTCCACAGCATCAATACAAGAGGGTACATACGTGGCTTAAAGACAGTGAACATGTGCTATACTGCTTACAGAGGAAAAAACTTGTTTCAGGAAGAAAACACACATCTGTGGCTGAAGTTTGTGGGGAATACAGCCATCGTTAGCATCTCAGACATGTGATAAAACCATAGTATTATCAAACCTCAGATTGCTGAACAGGTTGTCAGCTATATATACGACTTCCCGATCATTGTAGAAATGTTACACATGTGTATCACCCACAATCACAACCCACCCTCCCTCTTACCCCTCACGTTACTGATCAACCACAATCGTCCTTTGCTTGTTAAAAAATATTCGGATTTCCCCTTTTTCAGCGCCGTTGTGAACCCAGCTTGTAGATGAGACATGGTAAGCTGGGCTGCACTGGTCATCCACATATGTGCTCACCACACTTCACATTTGTCCTTGGGGTTCATGGGGCTTCCTACAGGACAGCCCCACTCCCGGGCAAAAGCCTTGGAGTTGGACAGCGTTCCAATCACCCTGCAAGACAAAACGGCAGTGTGCAGATTACGTGTCATGCAGCAACAGAATGTATTTTCTTTTGTTTTGACCGTTCGCTGCTTAACCTCATTGAGCCCTGCACCCAAGCATTCAGCGTCAAAGTTCTCCACTTTGGAATGGTTTTTGTGTTTCTACATATGCATAAAGTACAATGGGAACTAACTTGTACAGTATTTTCGGATGTGTCGACAAATAATGTGGAGGAAAAACAGGATATTTTCTGTGTTTTTTTCCACATCAGTATCACACGGAAACCTGCCAAGGCTGTAACCTCCCCAGAGTTGAATGGGTTAATGCTGAATATACTGTTTTTCCTCCTCCAGATTACTTGTTGACACACATCCAAAAATACTGTAGAAGTTAGTTTCCTTTGCACTTAATACATATGTAGAACCATGAAAAAATGACGGGCGCAATAGCCGAGTGGTTAAAGCGTTGGACTGTCAATCTGAGGGTCCCAGGTTCGAATCACGGTGACGGCGCCTGGTTGGTAAAGGGTAGAGATTTTTACGATCTCCCACGTCAACATATGTGCAGACCTGCTAGTGCCTGAACCCCCTTCGTGTGTATATGCAAGCAGAAGATCATACATGCACGTTAAAGATCCTATAATCCATGTCAGCGTTCGGTGGGTTATGGAAACAAGAACATACCCAGCACGCACACCCCCGAAAACGGAGTATGGCTGCCTACATGGCGGGGTAAAAATGGACATACACGTAAAAGCCCACTCGTGTGCATACGAGTGAACGCAGAAGAAGAAGAACCATGAAAACCATTTGATACATGGTGAGGGTAAAAACAATCACACATGTAAAAAGCCCACTTATGTATTAGAGTGAACATAAGAGTCAAAGCCCATG
>NC_134886.1:3730748-3755748 GCF_041734735.1 Babylonia areolata
AGCGGCCACTGTATAAGATTCCAGAACATAACAGCTGCAAAGACAAAGCACCACCACTAGTCAACAATACCAGCATTTGAATTTGCAAAGATGAAGGTAAAGTATCAACACTAATCAATTAAGACATAGAACAGTTGTGAAGAAGAAGAAGAAAACGTTTGAACACCATTCTGGGCACTCAATGACTGCGCAGAGAAAATGTGTCCCCACCATAGTCAACAGTTATGAAACTAGGTACAAAATGTTCCTCATGAAGATAATGGTACAAAATCAAACTAGTTTTGCTGTAGATGCTGTAGACAGCTCTGACAGTAAGATGTTTCAGACGGCTGTCACAGATGATACAATTTTTATTATGAACAGCAAACATGTGATGGAGTGGGCATGGTTGGCACTGTGTGTGTGTGTGTGTGTGTGTGTGTGTGTGTGTGTGTGTGTGTGTGTGTGTGTGTGTGTGTGTGTGTGTGTGTGTGTGTGTGTGTGTGTGTGTGTGTGTGCGTGTATGTGTGTGTGTGGAGGTGGGAAGGGATTGGCATGTGTTCAAAGCTTTGCCAAAACAGCCTGATTCATTTAGATTTCTTTGTTCATACATTTAAGTCTGTCTCGTAATATATAATAGAATTTCTTTCTTTCAAAAAAATCTTTTTACACTTCTGATACTGTAAGAACATGTGAAAACTACAAGTCCAATGATGGACACCAGTTTCAATGAAAACAAATTGTTGAATTCATCCTCAAGAATGAAAATCATCACTGTTGACTCAAACAACGGACCATGTGGTTACAAAGTTCCTGGAAAGAAATGTTCTACTATCACACCAAGTTCAAAAGTAAGCACATGGGATTTCACAACACCAGAATACAACATCTGTTCTATCACCTTACCTCTCCCAAAGCAAACTCTTTTCCTAAACATCACACATTCACACAAATACATATTCTTGCTCTCTCTCCTCTTAATCACGATTACTATAATAATAATAATAATAATAATAATGGATGTTTATATAGCAAACTATCCAGAAATCTGCTCTAGGTGCTTTACAAAAACGCTTTTGTTAACATAAAACATTATATCTATGTTACATACACACACCAAAATGTGACTACACACACACACACACACACACACACACACGCTGCATACATACATTTTAACATACATGTGTATCTAACAGCTACCCTAACACATACGCACACATAGGCAGGCACAAACTTACATAAACACATGCACACACAATACACATTCATATACATGCATGTAGTTATGTACACATACATATGTATACACACATAGTCAAGCACAGCTAACGCAAAGGAAATGGACCTGCCACAATTGAACTTATTGCTGAGGGAAAAGGTGAGTTTTGAGATGAGATTTAAAAGATGTGAGGGAATCAGAATGACGGAGGTTATCAGGGAGCTTGTTCCACGTCTTTGGCGACTGAAAAGAAAACTATACTGAAAAATTGAACTCAAGTTCTTTATCTCTCAAGTGCTTGCACACACACACACACACACACACACACACACACACACACATTTTTATAATTTCAGAAATCAATAATAAATAAAATAAGACTAAGATAAAACGAAAGCACAAAACAAGTGAAAACACATGACAACTAATCATCATCACCAAATAAAAAATAACCCCCCTTTTTCAGGTATTGTTTCGTATCCAATGTACATTCAAAATCAACACATATCTTGAAAATATATTACTCATATATATATATATATATATATATATATATATGTATGTATGTATGTATGTATGTATGTATAATATATTTATAAAATATAATTTTACTAAGCACAACGAAAACATGCAACAGAACATATGCCAATACAAAAAAACCCACAAAAAAACACATCTTAATTTCACACATCAGAACAGGATAATGTACAAAATTATGATCACCAATAAACCATAACTCAAGACAAACAACAAGAATCCAAAGCATTCAAATCACAATGTACCTACACAAGACAGTAACCACTCAAAACAGAACATGCAAACAGTCTTACAATACCACTGCCTGTTAACCCAAACCACACACACACACACACACAAAGCTCCAAAGCCCACAAAGGATACCATGAGGTCAAGCAAGAGCAAAAACACACATCACACAGTGTTGTAGAAGGTATTCCAGCGGGCACATTATGGCGACAATAGGGAAGGTGTGCATGCCCCACTTTCGCTGGAGATTTTTCCTTGCTTGCAGATTCAGATTCAAGATTCAGGAACTTTATTACTCAAGGATAAAGATTTTAGGCATCGCCCAGTCTTCCAATCCGTCCTTGTGATAACAGTAACAATAACAACATTAACGATAACGACACAACAATAATAATTTTGTTAACACTGCTACATCTACTGCTACTACAACGAAGAATGATCACCATCATCATCATTAACATCGTAAAAAGTAATAAAACGAGCGCATTCACACATTCATATCCATACACATGCACACACTCTCTCCACCCAACACACATACACATATATATATATATATATATATATATATATATACTAATGCACATACAGAGATATAACCGAAGTGAGAAGTAGGTCATGTGACATCATAGGCAGCCCACCAACGTAACTAGCTGTTCTGGGTTTTGCACTGCCTTTCTTCAAACAACTTTTCGGCAGAGTTTGATCACATCATTTTCTTTGCACAGACTGAACCAAACAACAACAAAAAACTATGTCATCAAAAAGGTCTTTTGAAGCTCAAGATATTACCACATTTTAAAAGAAAGTAACAAGGTAAGTTCATTACTTTACAAAAAAAAAAAAGGTGAAGAAGAAAAAAAAAAAAAAGAAGTCATAGATTCCTCCAATTGAGATCTGGCGAAAACAAATGACAGAAAGAAGATCACGTAATCCATGGAGCCTTTGCCTTGAAATACAATACATAACATAATAGATCCCATCAACAGTTGTCCAAACAATGATTTCCCCTTCCCTCAACTTCACAAAGACATGAAAAGATATGCATGCTGTTGATAAAATATGCTTCAAACTTTCTCTGTCTCTGGACCTTGCGATTGGAATGAACTTCCTTTTTCGCTTCATCAAGTCTCCACACTCAGCTCTTTCAAGTCTGGCCTTAAAACCCACCTCTTCCCAAAATAGCCTCCCTTGCCTGCCCTTCCTTGTCTTTAGTTTCTACAGTTTTAGAGTTATGCATGCGTGTGAATGACTGGTGCGAAAGCGCTTTGATTTGTCTCTGCACAAGATCCAGCGCTATATAAATACCATTATTATTATTATTATATTTGGTGTGTCAAGTCAATGCACAATGAGGCTCTGTGTTGAATTTTAAACAGATCAGTTCCTATAATGGCAGTGATTTGACAAGAAACACACTCAAAGTCAACATAGCAGATGAAAGTAAGTAACTGGTGTAATTATAAAAACAAATATAGCTTAAAAACTTGCAAAAATACTCACCGAAATTGTTCAAAATCCTTTCTATGGAACAGTGATTTTCATGACAAAATTTCAGCCTTTCATGGATCCTGATTACAATCATCAGATCACCATCATCATATATCACCTCTTTGGCAATGGAGGTATCGTAGTTCTCTGGTGTCTCATGTGACCCACGACTGCCAAATGTGTAGAGCCAGTCAGGAACAGACGCGTCATATTGTAAGTGATAATCCTTTTTTTTGTTGATGTTTATTTTGATGTTTGGTGGTCCCTTTGCATTTTTTCGGGGTTCTGATTTTTACTTTGTCTTTTTTCTTTCTTTTTTTGAAAATACCTTGCAAACTATTACCATGCTCGCACTGAAATTACCAAATGTATAATAAGTTATATTTTTCATTTGTAATATGCGATTCATTACATGAAAATGTTATGGTTATGATGTTGAAGAGAAAATATAACCTGCAACATAAGGGGGAATTTTTTTTTTTTTTTTAGCCTTTTAGTGACTTAAAAAACCAAAAAACCAAACCTGCAATGGAGATGCACTTAACTCTCTCCATACGAACGGCGAAAGAGACGACGTTAACAGCGTTTCACCCCAGTTGCCATCATCAAAATATTGCAAGCGGAAGGCTCTTATACTGAAGAGGTGAATGTTGACAAAGAATACCACAACGCTGACGACGGAAGCTAAAGGTTGGGTCATTCAGACACCCACTGGACATCCGAGGGGTCTGTGTAGAGGAGAAGAGAGGACTGGCCGTACTGAGTGAGTTAAAGTCGTGGTTTGTGGTTCCCAATAAAAATAACTGGGGAATCCTGAACAAAGTCTGACGAAAGTGGGTCTGCACACCTTCCCTAAAATCATGTTTTCCATGCAGCTCCAGAGCGCAAAGCGTGCCTGGACCGTTCTCCAATACGCATCTACAGATCAAAATATAACCCAATGCAAACCCCATGCATGTTAATTATACACAAGCAACATACATCACATTTCACGGGCCATTAGTCATAGCAGGCAGTGAGTGTTATAAGCAAAATATGATCATTTTTTTGTACAAAGATTACGTTGCCCTCCCTTGCCCCTTACCTCTACAATTCCCTCACACTTTCCAAATCTTGCCTGTAATTTGAAAAACTGCATTGACAATGTGGTCGAGTGCATGAATGAGAACAAGTTGAATATGAATAAGGACAACTGAGCTGACTGCCATTGGCACCACATCAAAGATTAACCAGGCCAGGTCATCTCTGTCCAATTCTGACTGTGACATACCATTCTCCCAGTCTGTTGGGTTACGCTGCTGGTCAGGCATCTGCTTGGCAGATGTGGTGTAGCGTATATGGATTTGTCCGAACGCAGTGACGCCTCCTTGAGCTACTGAAACTGAAACTGAAACTGTCAGAAACCTTGGCTTCTAGTAGATGAAGCACTGTCCATGGAGGCACCTGTCAGATATGTGTGGTGCACACTATTCAGTCAGAGCAGGCAAAATTTACACCTTCCTTTCAACTGCTGCTGCCAACAAACTAGCTGCTTCTTTCATTCTATCCAAATTAGAAAGCTACATCTCACTCCTAGCTGGTCTCATTGATAAGAAACAAAATAAGCTGCACCTCATTCAGAATCACAAAGCCAGACTTGTGCCTATTTTTGCCTCGAAGCTCTCAGTTACATGATTCAGTTCATGTCAAAACAACAAAGTGGACTTGTTCCACCTCAAACTCACTCAAGGGGGAAAGTTAGTCAATTTCCTATTGCACAGGAACGTTTGCTGCAACTGTCACGCTTTGTTACAATGTGAAAAACAGTCCGTTTAACATGACGTCTTGATGTAAATTGAACATGACCTCCTGATGTAAACTGAACAAGACGTCTTGATGTAAACTTTACCTGGTGGGTAAAGGGTGGAGATTTTTCCGATCTCCCAGGTCAACATATGTGCAGACCTGCTAGTGCCTGAACCCCCTTCGTGTGTATGCGCACGCAGAAGATCAAATACGCACGTTAAAGATCCTGTAATCCATGTCAGCGCTCGGTGGGTTATGGAAACAAGAATATACCCAGCATGCACCCCCCCGAAAACGGAGTATGGCTGCCTACATGGCGGGGTAAATAAAAAAAACAAACAAACGGCCATACACGTAAAATGTTACATGTTTGTCTGAGTGTGTATGTGTGTGCGTCTGAAATCTGATTGAATGACACAGGAAACGAATGATGAGCGCCCAGTGGCAGCCGTCAGTCGGCTCTACCCAGGTAGGCAGCCTGTGATGCAAATGTCCCTGTGTATGTAAAGCGCTTAGAGCTTGATCTCTGGCCGAGGATAGGCGCTATAGAAGTATCCACATCAAGCTGCCTGTGGCGGTGAACTGTTTAGTCGACGACAGTCACCTATAGCGATGACAGAGTTAACAGCATCTGAGGGTGAGGTGGAAAAGAAGGGTGAACAGAGTCAGTGAAGGGAGGGGGAGGATTCAGTGCAGGTCTACCAAACTACAGTGCACACACAGCTATATACAAAACACACTCACAGTCACAACAACAAAAATAACTGCTTTGTACAAACTTTCCAACACACCCTCACCCTAACAGTACTTTTACCCCTCAAATAATTATCATAAACACAGTTATATTGAGTGTCAAGAATTCAACTGATGAAAGGAACACTAACACGTGTATCCAAACAGGAGGCTAGTGTCATTATTTTGCAATATATGAAATTCCATTTCATTTCTCAACAACAGATTTCAATAAAAATAAAACTGTCAACCCAGTCAAAACATCCACTATACTAGTATCTTGCAACAATGAAACTATTGTTGCCTGAAAATAAAAACACTATTTTGGAAATTAAAACACTGTTCAGGAAAATAAATCATTGCATATTGGAAAACAGAATGCATTTTGAAAAATTCAACACCACCTTTTGGAAAATAATTCACTGCATTTTAGAAACTAAAACACTGCTTTAACACTGTATATTGGAAAATAAAACACTGCATGAAATGATTTTTTTTAACCCAAAAAACCCCACTTCCATTATCACTCTCCTTTGCAATTTCAGAAACTGAGTACCGAAAGCCACTGCGTTCCCATTTCTGTGAAAAACAACAAACAATGATGAAACAATAAATTTAGCCAGAGGTAAAAGCCAGTTCCATCCCTGTATGTTAAACCTGGCCTCTTCTCTCTTATCCCTCACTCTTTGAACACATTGCACACACACGCACACGTGAACACACACAAGCGTGTTAACGCATTGCAAACAAACACGTGAACATTTTGCACACAAACATGTGAACACATACAAGCATGAAAATGCACTGCACACACACAAAAAAAACAACAACATGTGAACACACACAAGCACTACTACTGCACGACTACAGTTGTAAAAAAGACCCGTCACCTTGGTCGTCAAAGCCGTGAGTTAGTTCATGACCCATGACAACGCCCATGGCTCCGAAGTTGAGGGATCTACACACAGCACAGTCATGGTCACCACACAGGGAGGGGGACGCTCGTGTACCAGCTTCAAACTACCCCCCACCACAGTCATGGTCACCACACAGGGAGGGGGACGCTCCTGTACCAGCATCAAACTACCCCCCACCACAGCCATGGTCACCACACAGCGAGGGGGACACTCGTGTACCAGCTTAAAACTACCCCCCACCACAGCCATGGTCACCACACAGGGAGGGGGACACTCCTGTACCAGCATCAAACTACCCCCCACCACAGCCATGGTCACCACACAGGGAGGGGGACGCTCCTGTACCAGCATCAAACTACCCCCCACCACAGCCATGGTCACCACACAGGGAGGGGGACGCTCGTGTACCAGCATCAAACTACCCCCCACCACAGTCATGGTCACCACACAGGGAGGGGGACACTCATGTACCAGCTTCAAACGACCTCCAACCCCTGGCTGGGTTCCCTCGCCCCCCCCCCCCCCCCCCCCCCCCCCCCCCCCCCCCAAGCCCCTCCCCTCAACTCCCCCGGGTAATTCTGAGCTAGCCTTGATTTATCCCTGGGGGTGTCTGTGGCCAGTCCAAATCGACCCCATCTCTCCAGATGAAATTGACCCCGCCCCCCTTCCCTTTCTACTGGGTTTAATCAAGCTATTGAAAATGGTATAGAAGATGAAGGAAGGGTGGGGGTGTTGGGGTGGGGTGTGTGCATTCTGGGCTAACCTCTACTGACCCCCCTTCCCCACCCTCCTCTCCAAGACAATATAACTGAAACTGAAGCGAATGTGGGCGAGTTCTACTTTGATACTCTGTACTGATTCTAACTGGGCCAAATTTACACCTGGGAATCATTTCAAGCGAGACAAAAATGACCCCCATATCCATTATGAGGAGGTGGGTGTGTGTGTGTGTGTGTGTGTGTGTGTGTGTGTGTGTGTGTAGGGGTGAGGAGGAAAAGGGGACAGGGTGTTAAAATCCAACTGGGGGGGTGGGGGGGGGGGGTGTCAGTTCTGAAGTTTAATCCCAGGAGTCATTCCAGGCTGGGTCAATGTATACCCCTGGGGGATGAATCTGCACTGGCCACATTTGACCCCAGGGTAAAAAGCAACAGGGGGGGGGGGGGTACAAAATAGGCTGCTATACTGGATACAGTTCATCCATCATCATACACACCTTGGAACCAGGGGCTGAGTCACCACGCCCCCACACAGTGCGAGTTCTCCCCACCTGCCCCTCAATGCTGGGTCTTTTTTTTTTTTTATCTCTTTGTTTTTGTTTTTTCAGACTCTCAGCATGTGATACAATGGACATGCATGCACGCCCACCTCCCATGCAATGTGATTTTACAGAGAATGCATCCCAAGAATTTTACCATCAGGTGTTGTTACACCACGTTAAAGCAGGATAAAAAGGGTGCAGAGAAGGGGTGGGGGTGGGGAGAAGAAGGGAGGAGGGGGAGGGGGGGGGGGGAACCAGTGAAAATTATCTATAACTCTGACTGTTGTGAACAGGTCAGTGGGTTTTTTTTTTGTTTTTTTTTTAAACACTGACATAAATTTTGCTTTTGCTGAACAGTATAAAACAAATGACTTGTCTGACAAATTGCCATGATTAAATACTGAACGCACACAAACGAAGAGAATGAAGAAGTGAGAAATGCTCCTGACCTCAAGTGTCCAGTTTACTACATTGCTTTTGGGTGTGTGTGGGAGGGGGGAGGGGGGGGGGGGCAGTGGTCTGGGGGGTGCTTTACGTTGGTTGGTTTTTGTTGTTGTTGGTGGTTGTTTTTTAAGTGTGCTATTTGTGACTACCGATAAAGTGTACACTTGAGCATGACACCTACACCTCCCATGGGGGTTCCAAATCCAGGAGTTCCCAGCCATCAATCCACAAACAGGAAGACTGCACAATGTAACACAGCTGCATAGCGTATCAGCTGGTGCCTTGCTCAGGTTACCATGTGGGGGGCGGGAGGGGGGGGGGCATACCCTCTGCTATGGCTTACTGATCCATGCAGGGTGGTTGTGTACATGGCCCTGTGTGGTTGACCGGGCAATACGCCACACAGATGAATAGACAGACAGGCAGATAAATAGATAGATATACAGATAAACAGATAGATTTAAAGATAAATGGATAAAAAAAAAAAGCTTTCATAAAACACACGGACATACAGTAAGGAGGTGACCCAACAAAATATTTCGGTACAGGTGTCCGGGCACACTTGATCACACTGAAAAATGGAGGCAAAAAAAAAAAATCTGAATCAGACTTCTCAATGACGGACACAACAGAACCTATGTGATGGGATAAGACCAAAGATGATCCCTGTAGCACAGACACAACAGAACATATGTGATGGGATAAGACCAAAAGATGATCCCTGCAGCACAGACACAAAGAGGTTGTTCCCCAAAAAACACTACGTACACCATTTCTATCAGCCATGTGCCACAGAAATGCAAACTTTTCTCGAACAACAAGTGGTAAGTGTGACAGCGTCCATGAGTTAGTTTGATTAGATGTGGATGGGAAAAAAGAAAGAAAAAAAGAAAAGAAAAAAAGAAAAAGAAACAAAAAAAGAGATGCAAAGTATGTAATTTGAGTAAGACTGAGTAAGATTAAGTTTGATTAGATATGAATGAAGAAAAAAACACAAAAAAAGGTGTGGGGGTGGGGGGTGGAAAATCAAATAAGGATAAATATAAACGCAAAATAAGCCTGTGCAGAAAAAAAATGGATTAATTCAGTTTGATGTGGATGGATAAAACACGAAAGAACACAAAATAACAAACAATGTGCAACAAGAAATGATGACTGAGGGAAACACTCTGATCAGATCCAGATAAAAACAGAAAGGGGGGGGAGAAAGAAGAGTTATGTGTGTTAAAAAAAAAAAAAAAAAAAAAAAAAAAAAAAAATAGAAAGAGTGCACAAATTAGCTTTAAAAAAAAAAAAATCCAAATAAGAAAAAAAAAGGAGAAAAGAAGAATACATTAATGTGTAAAAACAGACTGATCCAAGTGCATGCATTGCCATATTTTATGGACTGCAAGGCACTTCATGCTTTATAGTACATCCTCCAAATTAGGGGGGAAAAAATCTAATTTCAACGATACATAAGGTGCAGCATAATATAAAGCCCATGTAATAAGGGAGGGGGGGGGGGGGGGGGGGGGGGGGGGAGAGACAAACAGTGAATGAGTGTGTAAATAATTACGCCTGTGAAAAAAAAAAAAACTTCATCAAAGACCAACCAGTGCATATAAAAAAACAAAAAACTAACCTTTTTTTTTCTGAAAAAAACAAACAAACAAAAAAAAAACCCTGAAAAAGATTTCAACAATCTTCAAACATCGACTGAAACTTCACATTACTCAGAGCTCCTTGAACTGTGTCACAAATTCCTGACAATGGTAACAGCAGAGCACACACACACACACACACACACACACACACACACACACAAAAAGTAAATCAAATGTATGATACTAGGAGACAAAGCATCAAGTCCCGGTCTCTTACTGGGATAAATCGACAATCAATTCATCAAATCATACTTAGGGAAATTCTTGTCGTAAAACGGCGCCTGAAGAATGCCAGCAGGGAAGACAATTTCGTTTTTGGTGGGGGTGTAGTAGGCATTGACCGTGGGCGGAGTCATACCCCATCTGAAAACATCCCACTCATGCACTCACAACAGCAGTAGACATTGTAGTAGCAGCAGCAGTAGCAGCAGCAACAGCAGTAGTAGTGGTTTAGTAGCAGCAGTACATTCATAGCAGCAGCAGTAGTAGCAGTGGTTTAGAAGAAGCAGTATATTTGTAGCAGCAGCAGCAGTAGTGGTTTAGTAGCAGCAGTACATTCATAGCAGCAGCAGTAGTAGCAGTGGTTTAGAAGAAGCAGTATATTTGTAGCAGCAGCAGCAGTAGTGGTTTAGTAGCAGCAGTACATTCGTAGCAACAGCAACAGCAGCAGTAGTAGTGGTTTAGTAGCAGCAGTACATTAGTAGAAACAGCAACAGTAGTGGTTTAGTAGCAGCAGTACATTCGTAGCAACAGCAACAGTAGTGGTTTAGTAGCAGCAGTACATTCATAGCAACAGCAACAGTAGTGGTTTAGTAGCAGCAGTACATTCATAGCAACAGCAACAGTAGTGGTTTAGTAGCAGCAGTACATTCGTAGCAACAGCAACAGTAGTGGTTTAGTAGCAGCAGTACATTAGTAGAAACAGCAACAGTAGTGGTTTAGCAGCAGCAGTACATTCGTAGCAACAGCAACAGTAGTGGTTTAGCAGCAGCAGTACATTAGTAGAAACAGCAACAGTAGTGGTTTAGTAGCAGCAGTACATTCGTAGCAACAGTAGCAGTAGTAAGAGGAGGAGGAAAAGAAGAAGAGTTGTAACAGCAGCAGTAGTAGTAGTGGTAGTAGTAGTGGTAGTGGTAATAGTGGCAGTAGCAAAACAGCAACAGCAGTAGTGGTAGTGGTAGTGGTAATAGTGGCAGTAGCAAAACAGCAACAGCAGTAGTGGTAGTGGTAGTGGTAATAGTGGTAGTAGCAAAGCAGCAACAGCAGTAGTGGTAGTGGTAGTGGTAACAGTGGTAGTAGCAAAGCAGCAACAGCAGTAGTGGTAGTAGTAGTGGTAGTGGTAATAGTGGCAGTAGCAAAGCAGCAACAGCAGTAGTGGTAGTGGTAGTAGTAGTGGTAACAGTGGTAGTAGCAAAGCAGCAACATCAGTATTGGTAGTAGTAGTGGTAGTGGTAATAGTAGCAGTAGCAAAGCAGCAACAGCAGTAGTGGTAGTGGTTAGTGGTAATAGTGGTAGCAGCAAAGCAGCAACAACAGTAGTGGTAGTAGTAGTGGTAGTGGTAATAGTGGCAGTAGCAAAGCAGCAACAGCAGTAGTGGTAGTGGTAGTAGTAGTGGTAGTGGTAATAATGGTAGTAGCAAAGCAGCAACAGCAGTAGTAGTAGTGGTAGTGGTAGTAGTAGTGGTAGTGGTAATAGTGGCAGTAGCAAAACAGCAACAGCAGTAGTGGTAGTGGTAGTGGTAACAGTGGCAGTAGCAAAGCAGCAACAGCAGTAGCAGTAGTGGTAGTGGTAGTAGTGGTAGTGGTAGCGGTAATTGTGGTCGTAGCAAAGCAGCAACTAAAATGACAGGCCTTTTGGCCAACATAACTAAAAACATTCACAAACTTCTTTTCTTTTCTTTATTATCATTTTTTTTAGAACGTAATAAATTCATAAACTTAACACACCAGAAAAACTGAATGTAAAAAGCTAAAAACAGGACAGAAGACATGAATTATACAAAGGACAAAAAAACAAAAACAACTGCATATGTGTATGTTAGCAATTTGAACAACTGTAATTCAACTGAGAGTGCATTTCACAGCCTCTAAAAATCACATCATGTCAAAATACATCAAAAAGAAAAAACGAGTAGGATGGAACACACACACACATCTTGCCTATTACAAAATCACAATAACAAATTCATTAAAAGAAATTCTCAATTCTTGTTACGTCCAAAGTGGAAAATAACACACATAAACCGACACAAACTGGCACACAAATAAAAAAAGTCTAACACATACACACACATAAACCGACACAAACAGGCACACATATAAAAACGTCTTACACATACACACACATAAACCGACACAAACAGGCACACATATAAAAACGTCTTACACATACACACACATAAACCAACACAAACTGGCACACAAATAAAAAAAGTCTTACACATACACACACATAAACCAACACAAACAGGCACACATATAAAAACGTCTTACATATACACACACATAAACCGACACAAACAGGCACACATATAAAAAAAAGTCTTACACATACACACACATAAACCGACACAAACAGGCACACAAATAAAAAAAAAAGTCTTACACATACACACACATAAACCGACACAAACAGGCACACAAATAAAAAAAAAAGTCTTACACATACACACACATAAATCGACACAAACTGGCACACATATAAAAAAAAGTCTTACACATACACACACATAAACCGACACAAACAGGCACACAAATAAAAAAAAAAAGTCTTACACATACACACACATAAACCGACACAAACAGGCACACATATAAAAAAAGTCTTACACATACACACACATAAACCGACACAAACAGGCACACATATAAAAACGTCTTACACATACACACACATAAACCGACACAAACAGGCACACATATAAAAACGTCTTACACATACACACACATATACCGACACAAACAGGCACACAAATAAACAAAAGTCTTACACATACACACACATAAACCGAGGCAAACAGGCACACATATAAAAAAAAGTCTTACACATACACACACATAAACTGACACAAACAGGCACACATATAAAAAAAAGTCTTACACATACACACACATAAACCGACACAAACAGGCACACATATAAAAACGTCTTACACATACACACACATAAACCGACACAAACAGGCACACATATAAAAACGTCTTACACATACACACACATAAACCGACACAAACAAGCACACATATAAAAACGTCTTACACATACACACACATAAACCGACACAAACAGGCACACATATAAAAACGTCTTACACATACACACACATAAACCGACACAAACAGGCACACAAACAAAAAAAAGTCTTACACATATACACACATAAACCGACACAAACAGGCACACATATAAAAATGTCTTACACATACACACACATAAACCAACACAAACAGGCACACAAATAAAAACGTCTTACACATACACACACATAAACCGACACAAACAAGCACACATATAAAAACGTCTCACACATACAAACACATAAACCGGCACAAACAGGCACACATATAAAAACGTCTTACACATACACACACATAAACCGACACAAACAGGCACACATATAAAAACGTCTCACACATACACACACATAAACCGGCACAAACAGGCACACATATAAAAAAAAAGTCTTACACATACACATAAACCGACACAAACAGGCACACATATAAAAACGTCTTACACATACACATAAACCGACACAAACTGGTACACATATAAAAACGTCTTACACATACACACACATAAACCAACACAAACAGGTACACATATAAAAATGTCTTACACATACACACACATAAACCGACACAAACAGGCACACAAACAAAAAAACGTCTTACACATTCTCTTTGGGTGGTTTCCTGAGTTTCTCAGCATTTTTGCGCAGGATGAACTTCAAATTCCTGATGTTGTTCTGGAAGTATTCCGACTCATTGATGTACAGCTGAAAACCACACGTTCGTTACATGAGTATAATTCAGTCCTCAAGATCATTACACACATACACACTCTGATCTTTTTACAATACAATACACACAATACAATACACAAACTTTATTGTCTATACTTTGGTACAGAGGTTTTCTTTTTTGGCAGCAGCGCATGTCCAACATAAGAAGAAAACAACAAACAAATAAAATGAATAGAAAATAAAAAGATAAATTAAATGGCACCAAATGGAAATAGCTATATACAAATATACAGATTACTGAAACTTACGTGCCTCTCCATGTCAGTCAGCCAAACCGCATTGCACATCTACCCACCCACACACACGCACACATACACTCTCTCTCATCCCCTCTCTCTGTGTCTCTCTCTTCACAAGAAATGCAACTACAAAGATCATACATGTGTCTTATTTTTCTGGCCCATCAAAAAGTGAGTGAAATGAACGCACTTTTCAAAACACCAAAGAGACAACTGTCCTTTTTCAACCATCATTCACGGATTATGCATACATTCTTCTTCTTCTGCATTCACTCGTATGCACACGAGTAAGCTTTTACGTGTATGACCGTTTTTACCCTGCCATGTAGGCAGCCATACTCTGTTTTCGGGGGTGTGCATGCTGGGTATGTTCTTGTTTCCATAACCCACCGAACGCTGACATGGATTACAGGATCTTTAACGTGCGTATTTGATCTTCTGCTTGCATATACACACGAAGGGGGTTCAGGCACTGGCAGGTCTGCACATATGTTGACCTGGGAGATCGTAAAAATCTCCACCCTTTACCCTCCAGGCGCCGTCACAGTGATTCGAACCCGGGACCCTCAGATTAAAAGTTCAACGCTTTAACCATTCGGCTATTGCGCCCGTCATGCATACATTCTATTCAGACACAAACTTATTCGTCATCTCCTTTTTGTTCATGTGTTTGCAACTCCCACATTCTCTCACACACAAGAACAAGTGGGCTTTTACATGCATTACCATTTTTATCTGCTATATAGATGGGCACAATAGCCAAGTGGTTAAAGTGCTGGACTGTCAATCTGAGGGTCCCAGGTTTGAATCTCGGTAACAGCGCCACACACCCACACAGAGAAACAATCAGCCTCCCCCTCCAAGAACCCCCCCCCTCCCCACACAGACATCCACACACAGAAACAATCAGCCTCCCCCCCCAAGAACCCCCCCCTCCCCACACAGACAGACATCCACACACAGAAACAATCAGCCTCCCCCCCCCCCAAGAACCCCCCCCTCCCCACACAGACAGACACCCACACACACACACAGAAACAATCAGCCTCCCACCCACCCCCAAAGAACCCCGCCCCTCCCCACACACACAGACATCCACACACAGAAACAATCAGCCTCCCCCCCCAAGAACCCCCCCCCCTCCCCACACAGACACCCACACACAGAAACAATCAGCCTCCCCGCCCAAGAACCCCCCCCCTCCCCACACAGACATCCACACAGAGAAACAGCCTCCCCCCCCCAAGAACCCCTCCCCTCCCCACACACACAGACATCCACACAGAGAAAGAGCCTCCCCCCCCAAGAACCCCCCCCCCCTCCCCACACAGACAGACATCCACACACAGAAACAATCAGCCTCCCCCCCAAGAACCCCCCCCCCTCCCCACACAGACACCCACACACAGAAACAATCAGCCTCCCCGCCCAAGAACCCCCCCCCTCCCCACACAGACATCCACACAGAGAAACAGCCTCCCCCCCCAAGAACCCCTCCCCTCCCCACACACACAGACATCCACACAGAGAAAGAGCCTCCCCCCCCAAGAACCCCCCCCCCCTCCCCACACAGACAGACATCCACACACAGAAACAATCAGCCTCCCCCCCCAAGAACCCCCCCCCTCCCCACACAGACATCCACACACAGAAACAATCAGCCTCCCCCCCCAAGAACCCCCCCCCTCCCCACACAGACACCCACACACAGAAACAATCAGCCTCCCCCCCCACCCCCCCAAGAACCCCCCCCTCCCCACACAGACATCCACACACAGAAACAATCAGCCCCCCCCCCCCCCAAGAACCCCCCCCCTCCCCACACAGACACCCACACATAGAAACAATCAGCCTCCCCCCCCCCAAGAACCCCCCCTCCCCACACAGACATCCACACACAGAAACAATCAGCCTCCCCCCCCCCAAGAACCCCCCCCCCCTCTCCCCACACACACAGACACCCACACACACACAGAGAAACAATCAGCCTCCCCCCCCCCCTCCCCACACACACAGACACCCACACACACACACAGAAACAATCAGCCCCATCCCCCACACCGCCTCCCCCACACATAAACCAAACCACGCCAACCCAAACAGACTCTGACCAGGCGATATTCATCGTCCAGCTGTGTGACGTTCAGGATGTACTTGGGAAAGCCAATCATGTCCACCACGGCATTCGCTTTGTCCACCGCTGCCTTACGAGTCTTAGAGTCCATCCAGTCTAAATTCGGCAGGTTGTTCTTGAATGCAGCCTTGATTTCATCAATCATTTTCTCCGCCTGCAACAAACAGCAACATAAAAAGAAAAGAAAAAAAAAACAGGAAAAAAAAAAGGGCTTCAGATGACTTTACTGAATGAATTCTGCAGGTTGTTTCTGATGCAGATTTAATTTCATCAACCATTTTCTCAGGCTACAAAGGAAAAAAAAGGAACAACATTAGATGAATTTACTGTATAAATCATGCAGGTTACTTCTGAATGCAGAATTGATTTCATTTAATTCCATTGATAATTTTCTCTGCTACTGCAGCCAGCATCATAAATCTTCAGATGATGTCACTGTATACTGGTCAATATCCATCACATATACACACACACCCATAATACACACACCCCTACACCTGTAACGCATACACCCATGCACACACACACCCCTACACCTGTAACACATACACCCATGCACACACACACACACATACACACCCCTCCACACACACACAAACTACTGGACATCACACCACACACACAATGAACACAAACGTCAGCCTCACAGCCCCCCATACCTTTTCCTTGCTCTCCCCGTGGAAAGCGTTCTTGACAAAAAGAGCGCCCAGGGCAAAACCCAGAACGCTGTCGGTGTCCGTGATACAGATGCGCCACTCTTCCTCCTTTCCGCTCACACCTGCCCGGCACAACCACTCATTTCACTCTGCACTTTGCTGGGAGGCATCGAAGCCTGTATGCGCTGATCCATATATATTATAATAATAATAATAATGGATACTTATATAGCACACTATCCAGAAATCTGCTTGAGGTGCTTTACAAAAACGCTTTTGTTAACATAAAACATTATAGCTATGTTACATACACACACCAAAATGTGACTACACACACACACACACACACACACACACACACACACACATACACACACACACACACTGCATACATACATTTTAACATACATGTGTATCTAACAGCTACCTTAACACATACGCACACATAGGCAGGCACAAACTTACATAAACACACGCACACACAATACACATTCATATACATGCATGTAGTTATGTACACATACATATGTATACACACATAGTCAAGCACAGCTAACGCAAAGGAAGTGGACCTGCCACAATTGAACTTATTGCTGAGGGAAAAGGTGAGTTTTGAGATGAGACTTAAAAGATGCGAGGGAATCAGAATGACGGAGGTTATCACGGAGCTTGTTCCACGTCTTTGGCGATTGAAAAGAAAACGATCTGTGTCCATAGGTCTTACTTCTGACGTGAGGTATCCTGAGAAGTCTAGTATACCACATCTGCTTTAAGAAAAATAAATAAATAAATAAAAGGAAGCAGATGCCTGACATATACACATCCCAAACCTGCAGGTCAGGCCCTGGGAACCTACTTGGAACTGACCTGATTAACTCACTCACTACTGCTAGTTAACTCCCCTAACTTTCTGCACAGATGACCCATTTCTATGAGCAAGAAAATAAAATCGCCAAAAAACAAATGAGTTTAAAAAAAAAAAATTAAAAAAAGGGAAGCAGATGCCTGACCCACACAGACCCAAAAAACGCCACAGGCGAATTTTGTTGACAACACAGTGCACTGCCGTAGGTGGCTTTTGCCAACATCGAGGGATCATGTTGATAAGACCATTTTTCACACTGTAACAAACCCGAAGTACTCTCCAGGATTGCACAGGCGACAGCAGCACTCACAAAACTGAGGTACATCTGGAACGACCGGAACATTGCACTCGGCTCAAAGATCACACTGATGCGTACCCTGGTGACATCAATACTCTTGTATGCATGTGAATCGTGGACCTTAACAGCTGAAATAGAAAAGAGAATACAGTCCACCGAGATGAGATGCTTTCGAAGACTCCTGGGCATCTCCTACAAAGATCATATCATGAACGAAGAAGTTCGAAACAGAATCAGGCAAGTCATTGGGCCCTACGAAGACCTGTTGACCTTGGTCAAGAGACGCAAGCTCAAATGGTATGGCCATGTCATGAGATCATCAGGGCTTGCCAAGACATTCCTGCAGGGCACAGTGCAAGGGGGGAGGAGAAGGAGAGGCAGACAGAGGAAGAGATGGGAGGACAACATCCCAGAATGGACGGGCTTGAGGTTGAGCGATACAGTCAGGAGGTCAGAAAACCGAGAGGATTGGAGGATGCTGGTTGCCAGATCACCTGTGGCGCCCCAACGGTCCACAAGACTACGGGATAGGTGAAGGTGAAGGTGAACAAAGCTTGACAGCTGCAGCCATTTTCCCGCCAATAGAACAATGACAAAACTTAGCCCCCTGACCCAGTTTGAAGTGAAGAAGTCCCAATGTGTTGTTTTGACATGAACCAAAGACTGTGACTGAAAGCATCATTTCTAAAATATTTGTTGCTGGGGAGTGATTTTTCACACAGAAACTTGGCAGTAAAAGAGTTTGAGGTAGGTGTTATTTTACCTTCTAAACAACCATACTCTACAGATTTTCGTTGGATACATTTGCAAACACAAACAACACCTTCTATATAACCAGTTATACACCACGAGGCTTTGTTTGAATACATTTGCAAACAGAAACACAATTTTTCGCAAACTCACACACAGTCTTTGAGAGATACGCATTGAAACACAGACACACTCACACACAGTCTTTGAGAGACACAAAGAGAAACACAGACACACTCACACACAGTCTTTGAGAGACACGCAGAGAAACACAGACACACTCACACAGTCTTTGAGAGACACACGGTGAAACACAGACACACTCACACAGTCTTTGAGAAACACACAGAGAAACACAGACACACTCACACAGTCTTTGAGAGACACACAGAGAAACACAGACACACTCACACAAGTCTTTGAGAGACACGCAGAGAAACACAGACACACTCACACAGTCTTTGAGAGACACGCGGTGAAACACAGACACACTCACACAGTCTTTGAGAGACACGCAGAGAAACACAGACACACTCACACAGTCTTTGAGAGACATGCGGTGAAACACAGACACACTCACACAGTCTTTGAGAGACATGCGGTGAAACACAGACACACTCACACAGTCTTTGAGAGACATGCGGTGAAACACAGACACACTCGCACTGTCTTTGAGAGACATGCGGTGAAACACAGACACACTCACACAGTCTTTGAGAGACACGCAGAGAAACACAGACACGCTCACACAGTCTTAAAGAGACACGCGGTGAAACACTGACACACTCACACAGTCTTTGAGAGACACGCAGAGAAACACAGACACACTCACACAGTCTTTGAGAGACAAGCAGAGAAACACAGACACACTCACACAGTCTTTGAGAGACAAGCAGAGAAACACTGACACACTCACACTGTCTTTGAGAGACACACGGTGAAACACAGACACACTCACACAGTCTTTGAGAGACACGCAGAGAAACACAGACACACTCACACAGTCTTTGAGAGACACGCAGAGAAACACAGACACACTCACACAGTCTTTGAGAGACAAGCAGAGAAACACTGACACACTCACACTGTCTTTGAGAGACACACGGTGAAACACAGACACACTCACACAGTCTTTGAGAGACAAGCAGAGAAACACAGACACACTCACACTGTCTTTGAGAGACACACGGTGAAACACAGACACACTCACACAAGTCTTTGAGAGACACGCAGAGAAAAACAGACACACTCACACAGTCTTTGAGAGACACGCAGAGAAACACAGACACACAAGTGGACACAACAACCCCCTCTCCTCACTCTATTATTCTGACAACTCCTCAGGCAGATTAAGCAAATTGTTGAGCAAAGTTCTAATATTGCTCATCTTCCTAAATTACCATCAGTAGTTACTAATAAATTAACAAAACACCCCTTATGGTTTCTGCACTTGTTTTGTGACTCTTAAAAAAACTGTTTTCTGAAGTGAAAATGATGGGGGGTGTTCTTGTTATCAAAGTGGTCCAACACTCAGAAGAGTTTGTTCCCTTGGTCACTGCTTTCTCTAATATTTCGTGAGAAAATATCTTTTTAACTTGATAATCAAGTCTTCTACTGCCCCTTTTTGGTGGATGTGGCACTAAACAATTCACACAAGTGCATATAAGCATGCATGCAAACACACACATACCCAAAGACATACAGACACACACACACTGTTATAATCAATAGTTCCTCATTCTGAGACTGTTAGATTGTCACAAAACATTACCGTTCTTTTTTTCCTTTTCAAAAACAACATAATAACATCATTTAGTTATTTCAAATATCTAACACCAGACTTTATGAACACTTACTTCTGAAAGCTGGAAAACACACACACACACACACACACACACTTATTCATTCATCTTCTCCTTATTCTTCTTCTTCGTTCGTGGGCGACAACTCCCACGTTCACTCATATGTACACGAGTGGGCTTTTACATGTATAAACTTTTTTTACCCCGCCACGTAGGCAGCCATACTCAGTTTTCGGGGGTATTCATTACACAGACTACCCCAAAACAAAACCAAATCCCTTACCTGACAGAACTTCGGAGAACTCTTTCTTGGCCTCCCTGAATGGTTTGGACAGGTAGGAGATGAGCTGTTTGACCACGTGCCACTCGAGGTACAGGTTGACGGCCCTGTGGAGGGGGTGGAGGAGGTCACAGTACTGACTGATTTATTCATCACGACGTGTCACTCCAGGTATTTTGTATTTGTATTTTGTATTTCTTTTTATCACAACAGATTTCTCTGTGTGAAATTCGGGCTGCTCTCACTCAGGGAGAGCGCGTCGCTACACTACAGCGCCACCCATTTTTTTGGTTATTTTTTCCTGTGTGCAGTTTTATTTGTTTTTCCTATCGAAGTGGACTTTTCTACAGAATTTTGCCAGGAACAACCCTTTTGTTGCCGTGGGTTCTTTTACATCCACTAGGTGCATGCTGCAGACGGGACCTCAGTTTATCGTCTCATCCAAATGACTAGCGTCCAGACCACCACTCAAGGTCTAGTGGAGGGGGAGAAAATATCGGCGGCTGAGCCGTGATTTGAACCAGCACGCTCAGATTCTCTCGCTTCCTAGGCGGATGCGTTACCTCTAGGCCATCACTCCACACATCTGATCACCAGTATAATGAACTGATCACCATGTGGGGGGCTGACAATATTCATTTATCAGTGTATCTATATATGTTTCTTATTTATCTATCTATCTATCTATTTATTTATTCATTCATTTATTTATCTATTTATTTAACTAGTTAGTCACTTAACACTGTTGCTTAAAGCTCAGACAAATAAACAGGGTAATATGTGTGTGTGTGTGTGTGTGTGTGTGTGTGTGTGTGTGTGTGTGTGTGTGTGTGTGTGTGTGTGTGTGATGACCAAAAAACTAAATTCTAAAGCTGTTGTGTTGATCGGGAAAAACAACAACAAAAAACAACTTGGAAAAAAACCAGATATCAGCACATATTTATGTTTATAGACATTTACACCTACCCACATACAAAGTCACGCACACACATACATGCACTTACACACACACTTACACACACACAGAGGCTTCATATGAAAAAAAAAAGCAGTTGTTGCTTATTCAATTACAGTATTGAAATATAAAAAAATTGACACTTACACACACACACACACACACACACACACCACACACAAACACACACACACACGCCAGTCGTCATCGTCTGCCCTCCAGTGCAGACAGGGGGAAGTTGAGAATGCCGCACAGTTTCTCACATACAGAGTTTAACATGCACACACACAACTCACGCACACCTCTTCCTTCCACCTCTTCCTCTTCCCTCCCCTCCCCCCATCCCCAACACACACACACACAACACTCATCGTCTGCCCTCCAGTGTGTGGACAGGGTGGAGTTGAGAATGCCGCACAGTTTCTCACATACAGAGTTTAACATGCACACACACAACTCACGCACACCTCTTCCTTCCACCTCTTCCCCCTCCCTCCCCTCCCCCCGCCCCCAACACACACACACACAACAGTCATCGTCTGCCCTCCAGTGTGGACAGGGTGGAGTTGAGAATGCCGCACAGTTTCTCACAGACACTGTTTAACTCACTCAGTACGGCCAGTCCTTTCTTCTCCTCTACACAGACCCCTCGGATGTCCAGTGGGTGTCTCAATGACCCAACCTTTAGCTTCCGTCGTCAGAATTGTGGTATTGTTTGTCAGCATTCACCTCTTCAGTATAAGAGCCTTCCGCTTGCAATATTTTGATGGTGGTAATTGGGGTGAAACGCTGTTAACGTCGTCTCTTTTGCCGTTCGTATGGAGAGAGTTAACATGCACATACACACCTCACACCCCTCCCCCTCACCCCTTCCTCCATCCCCCGCCCCCCCCCCCCAACACACACACACACACACAACCCTCATCGTCTGCCCCCCAGTGTGGACAGGGTGGTGTTGAGAATGCTGCACATTTAACACACACATACACAACTCACACTCCCATACACCCCTCCACCTCCCCCCTTCCTCCCCCCACTCCCCTCCCCGCCCCCAACACACACACAACACTCATCGTCTTCCCTCCAGTGTGGACAGGGTGGTGTTAAGAATGCCGCACATTTAATACACACATACACAACTCACACTCCCATACCCCCCCCCCACACACACACACACACACACAACCCTCATCGTCTGCCGCCCAGTGTGGACAGGGTGGAGTTGAGAATGCCGCACAGTTTCTCACAGACACTGTTTAACACGCACATACACACCTCACACACCTCCCCCTCACCCCTTCCTCCATCCCCCCCTCCCCACACACACACAACACTCATCGTCTGCCATCCAATGTGGACAGGGTGGTGTTAAGAATGCCGCACATTTAACACACACATACACAACTCACACTCCCATACACCCCTCCCCATCCCCCCCTTCCACCCCTCCACCCCCAACACACACACAATCCTCATCATCTGCCCTCCAGTGTGGACAAGGTAATGTTGAGAATGCCGCACAGTTTAACACACACATACACAACTCACACTCCCATACACCCCTCTCCATCCCCCCCTTCCTCCTCCCCCCCCCCCCCCTCCCCCCCTCCCCACCCCCAACACACACACAACACTCATCGTCTTCCCTCCAGTGCAGACAGGGTGGAGTTGAGAATGCCGCACAGTTTTCTCACAGACACTGTTTAACACGCACATACACACCTCACACCCCTCCTCCTCACCCCTTTCTCTCCCCCCCCCCCCCCACACACACACACAACACTCACCGTCTGCCATCCAGTGTGGACAGGGTGGAGTTGAGAATGCTGCACAGTTTTTCCAGGTACTCCGGAGCATACACCACCACCTCCTCCGTCTCGTTCACCTTGGCTCCCGTGCCCTCCAGGAAACTGTTCAGGAAGTGGATCCAGTCGATCTGAAACATGGCAACGATACACTCTGATATATACATGTGTTGATTGTGTGTGTGTGTGTGTGTGTGTGTGTGTGTGTGTGTGTGTGTGTGCATGCCAGTAAACTGTTCAGGAAGTGGATCCAGTCGATCTGAAACATGGCACGATACACTCTGATATACACATGTGTTGATTGTGTGTGTGTGTGTGCGTGTGCGTGTGTGTGTGTGTGTGTGTGCGCATGCCAGTAAACTGTTCAGGAAGTGGATCCAGTCGATCTGAAACATGGCACGATACACTCTGATATACACATGTGTTGATTGTGTGTGTGTGTGTGTGTGTGTGTGTGTGTGTGTGCGCGCGCGTGTGTGTGTGCATGCCAGTAAACTGTTCAGGAAGTGGATCCAGTTGATCTGAAACATGGCAACGATACACTCTGATATATACATGTGTTGATTGTGTTTGTGTGTGGGTGCCAGTCCTCTCTTCTCCACTACACAGACCCCTTGGATGTCCAGCGGGTGTCTGAATGACCCAACCCTTAGCTTCCATCGTCAAAATTGTGGTATTCTTTGTCAACATTCACCTCTTCAGTATAAGGGCCCTCCGCTTGCAATATTTTGATGATGGTAATTGGGGTGAAACGCTGTTAACGTCGTCTCTTTCGCCGTTCGTATGGAAAGAGTTAAAACTTGAGATCTTTTTGCCATCAGATCCTGTGATAATATAGACTGCGCTGTGGATTCATCAGTGGCTGTCAAAAAAAAACCCGCCTGGGATGCTCACGGGTAGGGTGGAACAAAATTTGTTGCGCCTGCACTGTCAGCGATGATGGTTCATTTTGG
>NC_134886.1:3758248-3783248 GCF_041734735.1 Babylonia areolata
CACACACACACACTCACACACACTCACACACACACACACACACACACACCCATACCTTCCAAACACACACACACACACAAACACACACACACCCATACCTTCAAAACACACACACACACACACCCATACCTTCCAAACACACACACACACACACACACTCACACACACACACACACAAGCACACAAACACACAAACACACAGACACAAACACACACACACACACACACAAAGCAACACCTTCTCCAATCTTCTCACCTCAGCCAAACTGGCTTCAAACTTGATGACATCCGTCATGTGCTGTGTCAGGTTGGGGTGGCGGCCAGGAGCCAACAGCTCGTTGATCTTCACCATGTACTTCAGGTATGCTGACAACACCTGGGGAAATAAAAAAAACAAACCGATCTTCTTCTTCTGCGTTCACTCGTATGCACACGAGTGGGCTTTTACATGGATGACCGTTTTTACCCTGCCATGTAGGCAGCCATAGTCCGTTTTCGGGGGTGTGCATGCAATCTCCACCCTTTACCCACCAGGCGCCGTCACCGTGATTTGAACCCAGGACCCTCAGATTGACAGTCCAACGCTTTAACCACTCGGCTATTGTGCCCGTCAAAAAAAAAACAAAAACAAAAAAAACCCCACCAAACCCCCCCCCCCCCCCCCCCCCCCAAAAAAAAAATCCCCGATCAAATCACCACTTCATTTACTTCAGGTATGCTGACAACACCTGGGGAGATAAAAAAAAACAACAAAAAACCGATCACATCACCACTTCATGTACTTCAGGTATGCTGACAACATCTGGGGAAATAAAAAAAACCGATCTTCTTCTTCTGCGTTCACTTGTATGCACACGAGTGGGCTTTTACGTGTATGACCGTTTTTACCCCGCCATGTAGGCAGCCATACTCCGTTTTCGGGGGTGTGCATGCTGGGTATGTTCTTGTTTCCATAACCCACCAAACGCTGACATGGATTACAGGATCTTTAACGTGCGTATTTGATCTTCTGCTTGCATATACACACGAAGGGGGTTCAGGCACTAGCAGGTCTGCACATATGTTGACCTGGGAGATCGGAAAAATCTCCACCCTTTACCCACCAGGCGCCGTCACCGTGATTCGAACCCGGGACCTTCAGATTGACAGTCCAATGCTTTAACCACTCGGCTATTGCGCCCGTCAAAAAAAAAAAAAACACACACAAAAAAAACGATCAAATCACCACTTCATATACTTCAGGTATGCTGACAACACCTGGGGAAATAAAAAAAAAACACAATTAAATCAACACTTCATGTACTTCAGGTATGCTGACAACACCTGGGGAAATAAAAAAAAACAACCGATCTTCTTCTGCGTTCACTCGTATGCACACGAGTGGGCTTTTACGTGTATGACCGTTTTTACTCCGCCATGTAGGCAGCCATACTCCGTTTTCGGGGGTGTTCATGCTGGGTATGTTCTTGTTTCTATAACCCACCGAACACTGACATGGATTACAGGATCTTTAACGTGCATATTTGATCTTCTGCTTGCATATACACACGAAGGGGGTTCAGGCACTAGCAGGTCTGCACATATGTTGACCTGGGAGATCGTAAAAATCTCCACCCTTTACCCACCAGGCGCCGTCACCGTGATTCGAACCCGGGACCCTCAGATTGACAGTCCAACGCTTTAACCACTCGGCTATTGCGCCCGTCAAAAAAAACACACACAAAAAAAAACAAAAACCAAAAAAAACAAAAAACAAAAAACACAACCGATCAAATCACCACTTCATATACTTCAGGTATGCTGACAACACCTGGGGAAATAAAAAAAAACAACGATTAAATCACCACTTCATAGACCTCAGGTATGTCAACAACACCTGGGGAAATACAAACAAAACGATCAGATCACCACTTCATGTATACACCTGGGGAAATAGAAACAAAAAAAACGATCAAGTCACCATTTCATGTGGTTAAAGCGTTGGACTTTCAATCTGAGGATCCTGGGTTTGAATCTCAGTAACGGCGCCTGGTGGATAAAGGGTGGAAAATTTTCCAATCTCCCAGGTCAACATATGTGCAGACCTGCTTGTGCCCGAGCCCCCTTCATGTGTATACGCACGCAGAATATCAAATTCGCACATTAAAGATTCTGTAATCTATGTCAGCATTCCATGGGTTACAGAAACAAATACATACCCAGCATGTACACTCCTGAAAACAGAGTATGGCTGCCTACACGGTGAGGTAAAAACAGTCTTACATGTAAAAGCCCACTTGTGTATATTACATATATAAGTGAATGTGGAAATTGCAGCCCATGAATGAAGAAGAAGAAGAAAAGGGGGGCAGACCACCACTGGGCACATGGAGAACAACTGCGGAAGAGGAGACAGAAAAAAACAGCAGGCAAGACCTGTAATGAAATCAGCTGACTTGACTTGCTCACCACTGAAATGACTGGAGAAGATTTGTTGGCACCTTTTGCTCCAGTCAGAAAAAAACGAGGGTTAACTCTCTCCATACGAACGGCGAAAGAGACGACGTTAACAGCGTTTCACCCCAATTACCACCATCAAAATATTGCAAGCGGAAGGCTCTTATACTGAAGAGGTGAATGCTGACAAACAATACCACAATTCTGACGACGGAAGCTAAAGGTTGGATCATTCAGACACCCACTGGACATCCGAGGGGTCTGTGTAGAGGAGAAGAGAGGACTGGCCGTACTGAGTGAGTTAAGCAAGTTCTTCTTCATTTCCCTCCCAGACAGACTGGTATGTATATGTGATAGTCGGTCATGTTCGACTATGACCACCAGAACAGCAGAGGAGGTAACTGCTGTCCCGATCACCTGGGCTGGAATTTGATCATAGTGGAGAGTGTTTAGCCCTTCTTCTTCTTCTGCTGCGTTCGTGGGCTGCAACTCCCACATTCACTCGCATGTACACGAGTGGGCTTTTACGTGCATGACCGTTTTTACCCCGCCATGTAGGCAGCCATACTCCATTTTCGGGGGTGTGCATGCTGGGTATGTTCTTGTTTCCATAATCCACTGAACGCTGACGTGGATTACAGGATCTTTAACGTGCGTATTTGGTCTTCTGCATGCGTTTACACACGAAGGGGGTTCAGGCATTAAGCAGGTCTGCACATGTGTTGACCTGGGAGATCGGAAAAATCTCCACCCTTTACCCACCAGGTGCCGTCACCGTGATTCGAACCCGGGACCCTCAGATGGAAAGTCCAACGCTTTAACCACTCAGCTATTGCGCCCGTTGAGTGTTTAGCCCAAATTACATCCCCACTCTCTTGACCAAGAGGGTTTTAGGACAGTCGGCATTGGGATGGTTCCCAAAGTCCAATTAGCGACCAAGGCAGCAGCACTAAGAGCCAGTGCAATTTTGCCTTCTAGTTTGAGTCATAGTCCTTCACAAAAGACTAAGCTGTAAATGATTTCCCAATGCAATGGAGAAACCATTGATAGTACAGCTCTCACTTTGCTGCTGGCCCAACTGTAAGCTTATACTCATCTGTGATATAAGCTGAGTGTTGGGTCTTACAAAAAAAACTGCGTAACCTGCATATTTTCAATGTTCACACAAACACAACCACACTCACGCATACACCCATCACGTAATCACTTATTTTACTGTCAACGTGGTTTTTTCTGTAGAATTTTGCCGGGGACAACTGTGGTTTCGTTGTCTTGGGATCTTTAATGTGCACTAAGTGCGTGCCGCATATGGGACCTTGGTTTATCATCTCATCCACAGGATGATGAAGGTGGAAGCCACAATGTCCCTGGTAAATGCACAGTTTCAGTTTCAGTAGCTCAAGGAGGCGTCACTGCGTTCGGACAAATCCATATACGCTACACCACATGGTAAATGCACATTGGAGATAAAACAAATACCAAACACAACAGGAGGAAGGTGGATGCCACAATGTCCCTGGGAAACGCACAATGGAGATAAAAACAAATATCAAACAGATAAGAAAATGAACAGAGACAGGTTCTGCATCAACAATTTTTTATTGCAGAAACTTTTTATTTTTATTTTTATTATCCGTGGACAAAGAACAAGCCAGGTGAGTGATTTTCACAGATATTTTAAAAGCTGTTAATCTCCTGCCTGATAACTTATTCCAACCCTGGAGTGCCATCATTATTCATAATAACTGCCTGTCAAATATCGTTAAGTTATGATTTTCACCTGCTTTCAAAGCAAGAATATAAGTATGACAAAAACGAGAATTAAATCCTACATTACCAAGCATAAATGACCTAACTGTACAACAACAATAACTGCAAAAAAAAACCCAGGACAATTTACTGGATGAATTTCTACACATACCTTGTCCTCCTCAATGGTTTTGTTCAGGTAATAATCTCGCTGTGGTAAACCCAGCCCATCTTGGTCAACCTGATCACACAGAAACATACACACATCTCACTAACTTACTTTAATCACCCAGTTTTTTTTTAAACACAAACATACAGCATGCATCTAAGTACCTTTCTGTGATCATCCAGCTTTTGACAAGAAAACACGCTTACAAACACAAAATACACATTTTACATAACTCTCTGCAGTCATTTCATTAACCAGTGCACTGTGTTTAAGAAGAAAGAAATTTACCACAAGTGTACATAGTTTTTCATGACATATGAATTATGAAGAAATAAAACAGTATTTGGGAAAATGTTAAACTGCTATTGCTATTCTGGGAGAGAGTTTGGGGGCAGCTAAACGCAGATGAACCATGAACTGGTCCAGTAGGTTCATGGATAACAAGAACCATGAACTGGTCCAGTAGGTTCATGGATAACAGACCCATGAACTGGTCCAGTATAGGTTCATGGATAATAAGAGCCATGAACTGGTCCAGTATAGGTTCATGGATTAACAGACACATGAACTGGTCCAATATAGGTTCATGGATTAACAGACACATGAACTGGTCCAATATAGGTTCATGGATTAACAGACCCATGAACTGGTCCAGTATAGGTTCATGGATAATAAGAGCCATGAACTGGTCCAGTATAGGTTCATGGATTAACAGACACATGAACTGGTCCAATATAGGTTCATGGATTAACAGACCCATGAACTGGTCCAGTAGGTTCATGGATAACAGACCCATGAACTGGTCCAGTAGGATCATGGATAACAAGAACCATGAACTGGTCCAGTATAGGTTCATGGATTAATAGACCCATGAACTGGTCCGGTAGTTCATGGATAACAGACCCATGAACTGGTCCAGTAGGTTCATGGATTAATAGACACATGAACTGGTCCAGTAGGTTCATGGATAACAAGAACCATGAACTGGTCCAGTAGGTTCATGGATAACAAGAACCATGAACTGGTCCAGTATAGGTTCATGGATTAATAGACACATGAATTGGTCCAGTATAGGTTCATGGATTAATAGACCCATGAACTGGTCCAGTAGGTTCATGGATAACAAGAACCATGAACTGGTCCAGTATAGGTTCATGGATTAATAGACCCATGAACTGGTCCAGTATAGGTTCATGGATAACAGACCCATGAACTGGTCCAGTAGGTTCATGGATAACAAGAACCATGAACTGGTCCAGTATAGGTTCATGGATTAATAGACCCATGAACTGGTCCAGTAGGTTCATGGATAACAAGAACCATGAACTGGTCCAGTAGGTTCATGGATAACAGACCCATGAACTGGTCGCATTTCAGTGACACCAGTGCTCTACCTATAGCTGGTGCTGAAATGTGACACTGAATGATGTGTGAGGTCTTCTTGTTTTGCTATTCTTAATAAAGTAAAAATCTCCTGAATGAATGATGTGTGAGGTCTTCTTGTTTTGCTATTCTTAATAAAGTAAAATCACCTGAATGAATGATGTGTGAGGAGTTCTTGTTTCGCTATTCTTAATAAAGTAAAATTCACCTGAATGAATGATGTGTGAGGAGTTCTTGTTTCGCTATTCTTAATAAAGTAAAATTCACCTGAATGATGTTGTTCGAGGAGTTCTTGTTTTGCTATTCTTAATAAAGTAAAATTCACCTGAATGAATGATGTGTGAGGAGTTCTTGTTTTGCTATTCTTAATAAAGTAAAATTCACCTGAATGATGTGTGAGGAGTTCTTGTTTTGCTATTCTTAATAAAGTAAAATTCACCTGAATGAATGATGTGTGAGGAGTTCTTGTTTTGCTATTCTTAATAAAGTAAAATTCACCTGAATGATGTTGCTTGAGGAGTTCTTGTTTTGCTATTCTTAATAAAGTAAAGTTCACCTGAATGATGTGTGAGGTGTTCTTGTTTTGCTATTCTTAATAAAGTAAAAAATCACCTGAATGAATGATGTGTGAGGTGTTCTTGTTTTGCTATTCTTAATAAAGTAAAATTCACCTGAATGATGTGTGAGGAGTTCTTGTTTTGCTATTCTTAATAAAGTAAAATCACCTGAATGAATGATGTGTGAGGAGTTCTTGTTTTGCTATTCTTAATAAAGTAAAATTCACCTGAATGAATGATGTGTGAGGAGTTCTTGTTTCACTATTCTTAATAAAGTAAAATTCACCTGAATGATGTGTGAGGAGTTCTTGTTTCGCTATTCTTAATAAAGTAAAATTCACCTGAATGAATGATGTGTGAGGAGTTCTTGTTTTGCTATTCTTAATAAAGTAAAATTCACCTGAATGATGTGTGAGGAGTTCTTGTTTCGCTATTCTTAATAAAGTAAAATTCACCTGAATGATGTGTGAGGAGTTCTTGTTTCGCTATTCTTAATAAAGTAAAATTCACCTGAATGATGTGTGAGGAGTTCTTGTTTTGCTATTCTTTACAAAGTAAAAATCACCTGAATGAATGATGTGTGAGGAGTTCTTGTTTCGCTATTCTGAATAAAGTAAAATTCACCTGAATGATGTGTGAGGTGTTCTTGTTTTGCTATTCTTAATAAAGTAAAATCACCTGAATGATGTGTGAGGTGTTCTTGTTTCGCTATTCTGAATAAAGTAAAAATCACCTGAATGATGTGTGAGGAGTTCTTGTTTCGCTACTCTTAATAAAGTAAAAATCACCTGAATGATGTTGTTGGAGGAGTTCTTGTCGTCCTCCCCGACCCAGACACTGAAGAGAGCGCTGATGTCATAGCTCTGCACTTTCTCCAGCACGTCCTGAAAGACCCAGCCTTCATCCGGCACTTCCCCCTGCTGCGACACGTTGGCCTTGAACTGCTGCATCAGGTCAAGAAGAGGCTGTGACCCCAGCTTCTCCACCGTCTTGTTGGTGTCCATGCACGACAAGTAGTAGCGCTTGGCTTTGCGCTCCGCTTCGCCAGACAGCGACGACGCGGGCTGCTCTGTTGGACATGAATGAGTCGAAAGTTTCAGCTTCCTCTTTAACGTGTTTATTTGAACACAGATGGGGAATCTCCCGTAGTTTCTTTTTGAGATCTACACCAAATCTATAATTCCAAAACCTGATGGCACATGGTACAGAGTAGTTAGTAATGCATAATACTGATCTAAAGTCTTTACAAGTCAGTAAAGTTTCTTACCACAGAAAGGAGGAATATTTGACAGGTCATGTCAGACCTCTCTTGTTCATTAATTACAGAGTTGAACTGTCGAACAGCAGCAACAACATTGTACTCTAATATTCTTGCTTGGGACTCAGTTTCAAGGAGGTAATCTTCCAGAAAAGATCTTCAACTTTAACCTACTAGGTGCTGTTTCGGGGATCGAATCCACCATACATGACGGGTGCGGTGGTCAAATGATTAAGAACACTGTATCCTTGCCCCAGTGTCCTGAGTTTGATCCCCATCAGACCTGGTGGGTTCAGTGCAGATTTTTCAGATCTTCTAGGTTAACATGTGTGCAGACCTGCTAGCGCCTGAACCTCCTTCGTGTGTAGATCAAATATGCATGTTCAGGATACTGTAGTCCATGTCAGCGTTCGGTGGGTTATGGGAACAAAAATATATCCAGCATGCATGCACACCTCTGAAAACAAAATATGTTTACCTACATTGCAGGGTGAATTAAAAAAAACAAAACAGTCATACATGTAAGACGTTTAATATCTGTGTGAGAGAGTGTGTGTGTGTGTGTGTGTGTGTGTGTGTGTGTGTGTGTGTGTGTGTGTGTGTGTGTGTGGGTGTGTGTGTGTGTGACTGAAACCTGATTGAATAACACAGGAAACGAATGATGAGTGCTTAGAGCTTGGTCTCTGACTGAGGATCGGTGCTATTTAAGTATCCATATCATCATCATCATCCTCCTCCTCCTCAGATTAAAGTCCTTTGCTTCAGTCTTTCAACAGCTGAACCCATCAGAAGGTGACACTGACAGAGCACAATTAACTGATATACAATTATCAGCTCTGGTGGACAAGAACCTTGCAAGAACAATCTTATCAGCTAGACAAGGTGGTCCTAAATATTCCTACAACATACCTTGCAAGAACAATCTATCAGCTATCAGCTAGACAAGGTGGTCCTAAATATTCCTACAACATACCTTGCAAGAACAATCTATCAGCTAGACAAGGTGGTCCTAAATATTCCTACAACATCCCTGCTCATGAAAGTGAAGGGAATAAACTGGGTGATGTGACTCTGCTGTTCACTCCCACCTCAAAAAAGACAAGCCATTCACGGCCACAGTCCAAGCAGCTCAGCTGGTTTGACTTCAAGATGAAAACCAACAACAAACAGTGGAGTGATGGCCTAGAGGTAAATGAATCCACCTAGAAAGCAACAGAATCTGAGGGCACTGGTTTGAATCCCATAGTCGCCAGTATTTTCTCCCCCTCCACTAGACCTTGAGTGGTGGTATGGACACTAGTCATTTGAATGAGATGATAGATAAACTGAGGTCCTGTGTGCACATGATGCACTTTGCACATGTAAAAGAACACATGGCAACAAAAGGGTTTTCCCTTGCCAAATTCTGTAGAAAAAAAACACTTTGATAGGAAAGCAAATAAAACTGCAGGCAGGTAAAAATACAAAAAAAGAAAAGAAAAAAAGGATAGCGCTCTCAGTGTAGTGACACAATCTCTCCCTGGGGAGAGCGGCCCAAGTTTCACACGGTGAAATCTGTTGTGACAAAACAGAGTAATACAAAAAACGTGTTTTGCAGATTCTGTTGCCTATCATACCAGCCAATATTCGAGTCTGAAACACTCCAACCAAGATGGTAAAAATAACTGGTAAAAAGAGTGTGAACTGCAGGGTGAAAATCCCATGATACAATGACAATAATGATTAAAATAATAATGATAATGATAGTAGTAATGATAATAATAATGGAAATCTATACAGCGCCTTCAAAAGCTCAAGGCGCTTTACAATAAACAATAACTGCAAAGTATTACCACCATACACCCCCCCCACCCCCTCAAAAAAAGAAAGAAAAAAGTATGGTGTATAATGTGAAGAGATAACAACATATCACACACATACACACACTCACACCACACACACACACACACACCCAACACACACAACCCCCCCCCACCCCCATACCACCCTCACACACACACACCTACCACCACCCCACTCCCCCCAACACCCCCCCCCACACACACACACACACACACACCCAACTCCCACCCCCCACCCGACAACCCCATCCCACCCAGCCTTACCGATAGCGTTTTTCATGACCAGCTGGTTCTCCTGCCACATGGTGCCAAAGGTTCCCCAGCGGGCGTGTCCGGAGGGGATGGGGTGGGTCTGGATCCACCCGCCACAGGCGTAGCGGTAGAAGTCCGAGCACGGCTGTACGCTGCGGTCCATGGTCGTCAGCAGGGAGCTGGCGATGGTCACACACTCCGGGGTCAGGCACATACCTGTAGGGCAGGGGTGGTGGTGGTGGGGGGGGGGGTGAGTCGGGGGCAGGGGGGAGGGGGCAAAGGTGGAGGAGGTGCGGGGGGCAGCAGGGGGGGGGGGGGATGGGGTGGGGGGAGAGGAACAAATTGTTTCAGTTTCAGTTTCATCAAGGTGTCAAAAAAGCATGCATGAAGATTATTAAATGCTGCACCATGGCATTTCATTTCAGTCTCTCACTTTTCTCTTTCAGTTTCATCAAGAAGGTATCCAAAAAAGCATGCAGACAGATCAATAAATGCAACACCACACAGCGTTTCATTTCAGTCTCTCACTTTTCTCGTTCAGTTTCATCAAGAAGGTATCCAAAAAAGCATGCAGACAGATCAATAAATGCAACACCACACAGCGTTTCATTTCAGTTTCTCACTTTTCTCTTTTGTATTTGTATTTGTATTTGTCTTTCTTTTTATCACAGCAGATTTCTCTGTGTGAAATTCGGGCTGCTCTCCTCCGGGAGAGCACGTCGCTACACTACAACGCCACCCTTTTTTTTTTGTATTTTTTCCTGCGTGCAGTTTTATTTGTTTTTCCTATCAAAGTGGACTTTTCGACAAAAATTTTGCCAGGAACAACCCTTCTGTTGCCGTGGGTTCTTTTACGTCCCCTAGGTGCATGCTGCAGACGGGACCTCGGTTTATCATCTCATCCGAATGACTAGCGTCCAGACCACCACTCAAGGTCTTGTGGAGGGGGAGAAAATATCGGCGGCTGAGCCGTGATTCGAACCAGCGCGCTCAGATTCTCTCGCTTCCTAGGCGGACGCGTTACCTCTAGGCCATCACTCCACATCCGTTTCAGTTTCAAGAATGTGTCAAAAGTGTGCAGACTTGATCAATGATAAGTGCAACACCACCACATTTCATTTCTGTTTCTCACTTTTCTGTTTTTCAAAGACGTGTTAAAAGACTGCAGACCGATCAATGAATGCTATACTGCATTTCATTTCAGGAACAAATTGTTTCAGTTTCAGTTTCTTCAAGAAGGTGTCCGTCCAAAAGCGTGCAGACTTGATCAATAACTGCTACACTGCCACATTTTCATTTGTTTTTCACTTTTCTGTTTTCAAGGAGGTATCAAAAGACTGGCAGACTGGTCTGTAAATGTTACACACGCATCTTAGTTCAGTGTCAGTTTCAGTTTCAGTTTCAAGGAGGTGTCAAAAGTGTGCAGACTCATCCATAAATGCAACAATTGGTTTCATATCAGCTTCAGTTTCAAGGAGGTGTCAAAAGTGTGCAGACAAAACCATATATCATAAATGTTACACCATATCTCCAATCATTTTCAGTTTCAATTTCAAGGAGGTGTCAAAAGCAAGCAGACTGATCCATATATCATAAATGTTACACCCTATCTCAATTCAGTTTCAAGGTGTCGTAAGTGTGCAGATTAATCAGTAAACGCTACACTACATTTCAGTTCAGTTTCAGTTTCAAGAAGGTGTCAAAAGCAAGTGGACTGATCCTTTTATTCAACATCACATCTGCTGTGTGAATTGTTTCAGGCTGAAGCCTGATCTTTGCACAACATCACATCTGCTGTGTGAATTGTTTCAGGCTGAAGCCTGATCTTCGCACAACATCACATCTGCTGTGTGAATTGTTTCAGGTTGAAGCCTGATCTTCGCACAACATCACATCTGCTGTGTGAATTGTTTCCATCTGCTGTGTGAATTGTTTCCAGTTGAAGCCTGATCTTCACACAACATCACATCTGATGTGTGAACTGTTTCAGGTTGAAGCCTGATCTTCGCACATCACATCTGCTGTGTGAATTGTTTCAGGTTGAAGCCTGATCTTCACACAACATCACATCTGATGTGTGAACTGTTTCAGGTTGAAGCCTGATCTTCGCACAGCATCACATCTGCTGTGTGAATTGTTTCAGGTTGAAGCCTGATCTTTGCACAACATCACATCTGCTGTGTGAATTGTTTCCGGTTGAAGCCTGATCTTCGCACAACATCACATCTGCTGTGTGAATTGTTTCAGGTTGAAGCCTGATCTTCGCACAACATCACATCTGCTGTGTGAATTGTTTCAGGTTGAAGCCTGATCTTCGCACAACATCACTTCTGCTGTGTGAATTGTTTCAGGCTGAAGCCTGATCTTTGCACAACATCACATCTGCTGTGTGAATTGTTTCAGGCTGAAGCCTGATCTTCGCACAACATCACATCTGCTGTGTGAATTGTTTCAGGCTGAAGCCTGATCTTCGCACAACATCACATCTGCTGTGTGAATTGTTTCAGGTTGAAGCCTGATCTTCGCACAACATCACATCTGCTGTGTGAATTGTTTCAGGCTGAAGCCTGATCTTCGCACAACATCACATCTGCTGTGTGAATTGTTTCAGGCTGAAGCCTGATCTTCGCACAACATCACATCTGCTGTGTGAATTGTTTCAGGTCGAAGCCTGATCTTCGCACATCACATCTGCTGTGTGAATTGTTTCAGGTTGAAGCCTGATCTTCGCACAACATCACATCTGCTGTGTGAATTGCTTCAGGTTGAAGCCTGATCTTCGCACAACATCACATCTGCTGTGTGAATTGTTTCAGGCTGAAGCCTGATCTTCGCACAACATCACATCTGTTGTGTGAATTGTTTCAGGCAGAAGCCTGATCTTCGCACAACATCACATCTGCTGTGTGAATTGTTTCCATCTGCTGTGTGAATTGTTCCCGGTTGAAGCCTGATCTTCACACAACATCACATCTGCTGTGTGAATTGTTTCAGGCAGAAGCCTGATCTTCGCACATCACATCTGCTGTGTGAATTGTTTCTGGTTGAAGCCTGATCTTCACACAACATCACATCTGATGTGTGAACTGTTTCAGGTTGAAGCCTGATCTTCGCACAACATCACATCTGCTGTGTGAATTGCTTCAGGCTGAAGCCTGATCTTCGCACAATATCACATCTGCTGTGTGAATTGCTTCAGGTTGAAGCCTGATCTTCACACAACATCACATCTGCTGTGTGAATTGTTTCAGGTTGAAGCCTGATCTTCGCACAACATCACATCTGCTGTGTGAATTGTTTCTGGTTGAAGCCTGATCTTCGCACAACATCACATCTGCTGTGTGAATTGTTTCCGGTTGAAGCCTGATCTTCGCACAACATCACATCTGCTATGTGAATTGTTTCAGGCTGAAGCCTGATCTTTGCACAACACCACATCTGCTGTGTGAATTGTTTCAGGTTGAAGCCTGATCTTTGCACAACATCACATCTGCTGTGTGAATTGTTTCAGGCTGAAGCCTGATCTTTGCACAACATCACATCTGCTGTGTGAATTGTTTCAGGCTGAAGCCTGATCTTTGCACAACATCACATCTGCTGTGTGAATTGTTTCCGGTTGAAGCCTGATCTTCACACAACATCACATCTGCTGTGTGAATTGTTTCAGGCTGAAGCCTGATCTTTGCACAACATCACATCTGCTGTGTGAATTGTTTCAGGCTGAAGCCTGATCTTTGCACAACACCACATCTGCTGTGTGAATTGTTTCAGGTTGAAGCCTGATCTTCGCACAACATCACATCTGCTGTGTGAATTGTTTCAGGTTGAAGCCTGATCTTCGCATAACATCACATCTGCTGTGTGAATTGTTTCAGGTTGAAGCCTGATCTTCGCACAACATCACATCTGCTGTGTGAATTGTTTCAGGTTGAAGCCTGATCTTCGCACAACATCACATCTGCTGTGTGAATTGTTTCAGGTTGAAGTCTGATCTTCGCACAAACCCAACGTGCTGGTCAGGCCTGGAGCGCCACCCCCAGTTGTGTAAAGCATTAACATCATAAAATGAAACAAAAATAACTGAATACAATAAACAAAGGAGTAAATACATTGAAATACAATAGATCAAAACTGCAGGAGAGGGTACATGTTAGAAATAAAACAAGAAGCAAGTTTCCTGCAGAAAATGGCAGAACAATGAAGGCTGGCTGGCAGTCTGCACAATTCCTAATCAAAAGTAACGGTGAGCAAAAACAAAACAAGTGCCTCACATTTAACAAAGATAATTGATGTTCAATAAAAGAAGACGGAAGGAAAAAAAAAAAAAACAAAGCCAACCACAACAACAAACCAACATGTATGTTACAATTAATCTTTCAATTGTGATTGCAACTGTGAAGGAAAAAAACAACAACAACAAAACGAAACAAACAAAAATGCAGATGCAGCTTTCAATTATTTCCCTTTGCTCTTGGCCGCGCATGCAGTTTTCACTCCATGTCCATTCCCACTCAGAGCACTCAGGTCAAATGACCCCTGCCTCCATTACCTGACCACTGTGTTATTTGATCACTTCAATAATTCACGATTTAATTATGTGAAGAATCCCTTCTTTTTTATCCCCAGGAGTTTAAACTCTCTCTCTCTCTCTTTGTCTGTGTATGTATGTGTGTGTGCATGTCTCTCTCTGTTCTTCTATGTTTGAGGCAAACAGACAGACAGACTGACAGACATCAGTGGAGTGGTGGTCTAGAGGTAACGCGTCCGCCTAGGAAGCGAGAAAATCAGAGCGCGCTGGTTCGAATCACGGCCCAGCCGCCGATATTTTCTCCCCCTCCACTAGACCTTGAGTGGTGGTCTGGACGCTAGTCATTCGGATGAGACGATAAACCGAGGTCCCGTGTGCAGCATGCACTAAGCGCATGTAAAAGAACGCACGACAACAAAAGGGTTGTTCCTGGCAAAATTCTGTCGAAAAATCCACTTCGATAGGAAAAACAAATAAAACTGCACGCAGGAATTTTTTTTTTTAAATGGGTGGCGCTGTAGTGCAGCGACGCGCTCTCCCTGGGGAGAGCAGCCCGAAGTTCACACAGAGAAATCTGTTGTGATAAAAAGAAATACAAATACAAATCATGTATGCATGAATAGTGTCATACAGAAGTGTTGATAAACCGGCTCCTTATTTCTATTACACAGCCAACATCAATTTGCAGATGAATTTGACATGGTGGAATCAAGCTGGATGTTTTCATGCTTCCTTGATCCACCAAATGCCGACATGGAGTATGGGATCTTTTATGTGCAAATCTGATCTTCTGCAAGCACCGACCCCACAACAGCAAGGGGTTCAGGCAACAGCAGGTCAGCACATAATTATGTTGACCTGGGAGATCGGGAAAATCAAACTGGGAGTCTAGTCATTCAGATGAGATAATAAACCGAGGGTCTGTGTGCAGCACACACTTGGCACTAAAAAAAAAAAAAGCCCATGGCAAAATGTAATAAGTGTAGTCCTCTGGCAAAATTCTGCGGAAGAAATCCACTCTGACAGGAACACAATTCATTCACACAAAGCCGGACAAAACGCCGTTGGTTTGGCATCTGACCAGCAGATGTGCTGCAGCATTTTTGTCCAATGTAGTGATGCCTCCTACAGAGACTGAATCTGAAATCTGTCAAAATGTCAAATAAATTGAATTTGGAGAGTTTATGGACCAGATATATAATGGCATTATCACAGGGGGGGGAGGTGGCGGGAGGGTGGAGGGGGGCTCCGACCTCCGCCCTTTCCCCCCTAATCTCCCCACCCCCTTCCCAGCCAGCCCCCTCCCCCAGCACTTCCAACAGGTCAGTGTCGGGGTGATGGCACCTTGCCCACTGTCAACTCTTCTCTCTATTCCTCTCTTCCTCTCTCTCTCACCACCCCCCCTCCCCCCTTTAACCCTTAACTCGCGCGGACAGTTGAACTTTGTATTGTATTACTCTTTTTTGTCACAACAGATTTCTGCGTGTAATTTCGAGCTGCTCTCCCAAAAGGACGGGCCGTCGCTACAGCGAGAGCACAACCCATTTTGGGGGGTGTTTTCTTTCTGTCTGCAGTTTCATTTGTTTTCCAACTGAATGTTTTTTTTTTCTACAGAATTTTGCCAGGCACAACCCTTTTGTTGCCATGGGTTCTTTTACATGCGCTAAGTGCATGCTGCACACAGGACCTCGGTTTATCATCTCATCCGCGAATGACTAGCGTCCATACCACTCACTACTCAAGGTCTAGCGAAGGGGGGGCAGCGACGGGGAGGGGGGGGGGATGCTGGCGACTATGGGATTCGAACCAGTGCGCTCAGATACTCTCGCTTCCTAAGCGGACGCGTCAGTTACCTCTAGGCCAACACTCCACTTTGGTGAAATAGATTGGTGTGGCTCGAGTCTGAAGTGCAGTTACTGCTTTTGTGTGTGCACTTGTCGATGGTGACAGTGATTTTACTGGGCTAAAGTAACGAAAATCCCACGGAGGAAGAAGTCTAGATGCAGTGAAGTGACTGATGCTTTGACTGGTAAGCTCAGTCTTGTATCTGTGAAGGCCCAACGCTCAGTTTTATATCACAGATTGACCATAAGCTTACAGCTGGGCCAGCAGCAAAGAGAGAGAGTTGTATGTGTGACCAATGGTTTCTCCACTGCAACGAGAAGTCATTGAAGGACTAACTTTGAAATCAGGAAGCTAGATTACACTGACTCTTAGTGCTGCAGCCTTGGGGGGCTAGACGGCATTTGGGAACCATCCCAACGCTGACTGTCATTATAAAACCCTTTGGGCCGAGAGAGTGGGGATGTAAATTGGGCAAGACACCTCTCCACCATAATCAAATTCTAGCCCAGATAGCTAGGACAGCAGATGCCTCCTCTGCTGTTGTGGTGGTCATAGGCGGACATGACTGTCTGTCATTACATGTGGAGTGAGGGCCTAGAGGCAACGCGCCCACCTAGGAAGCAAGAGAATCTGAGCACACTGGTTCGAATCCCGGCACAGTCGCCAGTATTTTCTCCCCCACTACCAGACCTTGAGTGGTCGGTCGTCTGGACGCTAGTCATTCGGATGAGATGATAAACCGAGATCCTGTGTGCAGCATGCACTTAGCGCACGTAAAAGAACCCATGGCAACAAAAGGGTTGTCCCTGGCAAAAATTCTGTACAAAAATCCGCTTCGATCAGAAAACAAAAAACAAACAAACAAACAAAAAAAACAAAAAACAAACACCTGCAGGCAGGAAAAAAAGAAAAAGAAAAATGGGTGGCGCTCTCAGAGTAGCGACACGCTCTCCTGGGGACAGCAGCTCGGATTTCACAAAGAGAAAAATCTGTAGTGACAAAAAAAGAGTACTACAATAACACAATACACACATCTGTGAGGTGACAGTCCTCCGGCAGTCAAGGGGTTAACCCGCAGACGCACCACTCTGCAGTCCCATCATCATCATCATCATGACCCCCTCCCTCCCTACTCCCACTCCCTGCTTTCCTGATCCTCCTCGCAACCCCTGACCCCCGCTACACCCCTCCCTTCACTTCCCCCTATCCTGCCCCACTCTGCAGTGTGAACCTCGTCATCTGAGGGAGCACAGGAAGCGCCATAAGCACCTACATAGTGCTGCTGCCACCCCCTTTCTCTGTCTGTCTGTTTGTCTGTCTTTCACTCTCATTAATCTCCCTCTCTGTCTCACATCTCTCTCTCTCTCTCTCACTCTCATTGTTTGCCTCTCTGTCTGTCTGTCTCTCTTCCTATATAAATATTTCTATCTCTCTCTCTCCACACGTATCTCTCTCTCTCTCTCTCTCTCACTTCTTTATATTCCTGCATTTTCGGAGAAGACCTGTAGAGACCAGTCAGCACAGAATCCAGGAGAGTCATCCAATCAACCGTTTTTGTAAGTTCCCTACGATAGTTGTAATTTCCAGCTACTTTTTTTTTTTCTCTCTTTTTTTCCTTTTGTTAATCTGTAACACACACACACACACACACACACACAGCCCCAAAACACTTCCCACCACCCATACCCCCTCCCCCTCCCTACACCTCTATACCCCAGCCAAACCCCATCCTCGCCCAGCCATACCCACTCTCCTCCACCCAAACAAACCCCACATTCACGCCAACCCAGTACCCCCACCACACACACACACACACACCTCCCTCAGCCTTCAGCAGCTTCTACCACTACCACCCCTCCACTCTCACTCAAACCCCTCCTCCTCCTCCCAGCCACAACTCCTATCCCCTGGCATCCACACAACCATCCCTGTCCTCACACACACTCTCTCTGTTTGCCCCCCACCCCCTCTCTCTCTCTTTCTCACACACACAACACACACACACACACACACACACACACACACACATACAACACGCACACACACACGCACAGCACAGTACAGCACAACTCACCACCCCCCCCCCCCACACACACACACGCACACAACACAACACAACACACAACACAACACAACACACACACACACACACACACAGCACAATACAACACAACTCACCACACCACACCACAACACACACACACACACACACACACACACACACACACACACACACACCACACCACACCACAACACACACACACACACACCACACCACACCATACACACACACACACACACACACAACACACACACACACACACACAACACACACACACACACACACACAGCACAATACAACACAACTCACCACAACACACACACACACACACACACACACACACACACACACACCACACCACACCATACACACACACACACACACACACACACACACACACAACACACACACACACACAACACAACACAACACACACACACACACACACACACAGCACAATACAACACAACTCACCACAACACACACACACACACACACACACACACACACACACACACACACACACACACACACACACACCACACCACACACACACACACACACACTTCTTTATATTCCTGTCATTTCAGAGAAGACCTGTAGAGACCAGTCAGCACAGAATCCAGGACCTTCCCCCTCTCCCCACACTCACAACCTTCCTCCCCACACTCACAACCTTCCTCCCCACCCTCACAACCTTCCCCCTCTCCCCACCCTCACAACCTTCCTCCCCACACTCACAACCTTCCTCCCCACCCTCACAACCTTCCCCCTCTCCCCACCCTCACAACCTTCCCCTCTCCCCACACTCACAACCTTCCCCCTCTCCCCACACTCACAACCTTCCCCCTCTCCCCACACTCACAACCTTCCCCTCTCCCCACACTCACAACCTTCCTCCCCACACTCACAACCTTCCCCTCTCCCCACCCTCACAACCTTCCCCTCTCCCCACACTCACAACCTTCCCCCTCTCCCCACCCTCACAACCTTCCCCTCTCCCCACCCTCACAACCTCACAACCTTCCCCTCTCCCCACCCTCACAACCTCACAACCTTCCCCCTCTTCCCACCCTCTCCCCACCCTCACAACCTTCCCCTCTCCCCACACTCACAACCTTCCCCCTCTCCCCACCCTCACAACCTTCCCCTCTCCCCACCCTCACAACCTTCCCCCTCTTCCCACCCTCTCCCCACCCTCACAACCTTCCCCCTCTCCCCACCCTCACAACCTTCCTCCCCACACTCACAACCTTCCCCTCTCCCCACACTCACAACCTTCCCCTCTCCCCACACTCACAACCTTCCTCCCCACCCTCACAACCTTCCCCCTCTCCCCACACTCACAACCTTCCCCCTCTCCCCACCCTCACAACCTTCCCCCTCTCCCCACCCTCACAACCTTTCCCCTCTCCCCACCCTCACAACCTTCCCCTCTCCCCACCCTCACAACCTTCCTCCCCACCCTCACAACCTTCCCCTCTCCCCACCCTCACAACCTTCCTCCCCACCCTCACAACCTTCCCCTCTCCCCACACTCACAACCTTCCCCCTCTCCCCACCCTCACAACCTTCCCCCTCTCCCCAAACCTTCCCCTCTCCCCACACTCACAACCTTCCCCCTCTCCCCACCCTCACAACCTTCCTCCCCACCCTCACAACCTTCCCCCTCTCCCCACACTCACAACCTTCCCCCTCTCCCCACCCTCACAACCTTCCCCCTCTCCCCACACTCACAACCTTCCCCCTCTCCCCACCCTCACAACCTTCCACCCTCACAACCTTCCCCCTCTCCCCACACTCACAACCTTCCCCTCTCCCCACACTCACAACCTTCCCCCTCTCCCCACACTCACAACCTTCCCCTCTCCCCACCCTCACAACCTTCCCCCTCTCCCCACACTCACAACCTTCCCCTCTCCCCACCCTCACAACCTTCCCCCTCTCCCCACACTCACAACCTTCCCCCTCTCCCCACCCTCACAACCTTCCCCCTCTCCCCACACTCACAACCTTCCCCTCTCCCCACCCTCACAACCTTCCCCCTCTCCCCACCCTCACAACCTCACAACCTTCCCCTCTCCCCACCCTCACAACCTTCCCCCCTCCCCACCCTCACAACCTTCCCCCTCTCCCCACCCTCACAACCTTCCCCCTCTCCCCACACTCACAACCTTCCCCTCTCCCCACCCTCACAACCTTCCCCCTCTCCCCACCCTCACAACCTTCCCCCTCTCCCCACCCTCACAACCTCACAACCTTCCCCTCTCCCCACCCTCACAACCTTCCCCCCTCCCCACCCTCACAACCTTCCCCCTCTCCCCACCCTCACAACCTTCCCCTCTCCCCACCCTCACAACCCTCTGAACACCATCACCACAACACCATCACCACTCCACCACCCAAACCCTTTACCACCCCCACCCTCAAATAATCCCACCTCACCTCGTCTACTTCCCCCCCTCCCCACCTCACACGCCCATCCCCACACCCCCTCACCCCACCAACACACATCCACACCCACAACCTCACTTCCTTTCTAGTCCTTGCACATATTATTATCCTTGACAGTGGGCATCCACACGCCCACCACCTTCCACCCACCACCACCGCCTCCACACCACCTCCCTCCCACCGACTCCACTACCTCACCAAAGGGACAGGATGGAGCAGCATCGGCTCTTCGACCTTGACCTCACCTCCCTTCTTGACCTTGAGTGGTTCCTTAATGGTGGCATCAACCCCCACCCCACCCCCCGCTTCCCCCCCACCCCTCGCCGCCACACCTCTACTCTCCAACTGACTCCAGTACCTCACCAAAGGGAGTAGATGGATTAGCACAGGCTCTTTCGACCTTGACCCTCACCTCCCTTCTTGTCCTTGCGCAGGTCCTTGATGGTGACATCCTAACCCCTCCCCCCCAACCACCCCCCCTTCCCCGCCACACCTACTCCCCCACAGTCTCCACAACCTCTTCAAAGAGAGTAGATGGAATAGCGTAGGCACTTTGACCTTGACCTCATTTCTTGTCCTTGCGTAGGTCCTTCATGGTGACATCCAAATCTCCCAACCCTGCCCCCCCCCCCATCCCCCTCTCCCCGTTCCCCGCCACACCTACCCCCTCCCACCCCCACCCCCTCTCAACTCCACAACCTCACCAATGGGAGTGGTGGGAGGATGGAGCAGCAAGCACAGGCTCTCTTTCGACCTTGACCCTAACCTCCCTTCTTGTCCTTGACCCTGACGATTGAAGCGTTGAACTTTCAATCTGAGGGTCCTGGGTTCGAATCTCGGTAACGGCGCCTGGTGGGTAAAGGATGGAGATTTTTCCGATCTCCCAGGTCAACATATGTGCAGGCCTGCTAGTGCCTGAACCCCCATCGTGTGTATACGTAAGCAGAAGATCAAGAACACACGTTAAAGATCCTGTAATCCATGTCAGCGTTCGGTGGGTTATGGAAACAAGAACATACCCAGCATGCACACCCCGGAAAACGGAGTATGGCTGCCTGCATGGAGGGGTAAAAACGGTCATACACGTAAAAAAAAAAAAGCCCACTCGTGTACATACGAGTGAACGTGGGAGATGCAGCCAACGAACGCATAGGAAGAAGAAGTCCTCGACCCTCACCTCCCTTCTTGTCCTTGCGCAGGTCCTTGATGGTGGCGTCCTTGACGGCCAGCAGGGAGGCCAGCACCACCAAGGTCAAGGTCATGAGGACGAGCACCACAATGAGCACGCGCTCCTGCGTGCTGCGACGGTGCCAGGACAGCCATCCGCCCTTGAAGACCACGCTGGTGCCGCTGTACTCTGTAGGGGGAGGGGTACCTCCGCCGTTCGACGTCAGCTCGTCCTCGTCAAAGTTGGTGCGTTTGTAGCGTTGCCCAGACATCTATAATGTGGGGGGACAGACAGAGGCGGGGGGCGGTGGGTGGGTGGGGGGGGGGGGTGATTAGCTTTGTTACTACCCTGAGGTGGTTGTTTTTATCATTATCATTATCATCATCATTGGTAGTAGTAGTAGTAGTAATAGTAGTAGTAGTAGTAGTTGTTGTTGCTGTTGTTATCATTATCTTCTTCTTCTGTCATCACCATCATCACGATAATTACTATCATTTATGATTATTATCATTAATGGCAGTAGTAGTAGTAGTAGTAGTAGTAGTAGTAGTAGTAGTAGTAGTAGCAGTAGTTGTAGTCGTCTTGTGTTGTAACGTTGTCCAGGCATCTGGAGAGACGGTAGATATGACGATGATGACGATTATTATTATCATCATCATCATTGTTGTTGTTGTTTTTTTATAATCATAATTAGTACTGTTGTTGCTGTTCTTGACGTTTTGTTAGTGATGCTACTGTTGTTGTACTATTGTTATCATCATTACTATTATTATCATCTTCATCTTCATTAGTACTAGCAGCAGCAGCAGCAGCGCAGCAGCAGCGATATCATCGTCTTTCTTATCGTTGTCGTTCTTTTTGTCATCATTAATATGTTTTTTTTTCAAAGCACACATGGCAACAACAGAGAGTCGGCGCAGGCAGGATGAGCAAAGCGACACACAACGACATGACTCGGTTCATTTCACAAAAAGACCAACAAACAGTTCCACAATGCTAAAAAAACCCAAAACAAACCCGGTCTGTTTTGTTGGTGAACTTTCTCGAGGAAAAAAAAAAAAAGTAGCAGAGAATTTGGAATGGTTTATTCACAATCAGGCCACAGCCCCTAGTGAAGGGGGTATACGTAAACATAATACAATTCAGCGAAAACACATAAACAAATAAGCATTAATATAGACAACAAACCGTGCATTGTATCCGTGTAAATATATAGACAATAAAAAATACATTATAACTGTTTTACGAAGAAAACAATTTCTCTTAATTTGAATGCCTTATATAAGAATACCGAAAAATTATGTACATCACTGGTATTGCTTGACATCATTAACAAATTCAACTTGAACAGAGAGGGATGCTTGTAGTACTTAGGTTTTATAAACATTTGACGTACATGTTTTAGTGCTGGGCAGCAAAGAACAAAAAAAGTAGCAGAGAGAGAGAGAGAGAGAGAGATAGGAGGGTTGGGGGGCTGGGGGGGGGGGGAGAGGTAGGGCTCGAGCAGAGGCATAGAAAGAGATAGCTAGAGAGACACACCTCAGAAGAGGGAAGAAGGAAGAGAGATACAGAGAGAGAGGGAGAGAGACAGAGACAGAGAGAGACAGACAGAGACAGAGCGACAGACAGAGACAGAGATATATGGTTAGAGAGATGGAGACAGACAGACCCCACAGACAGATAGAGGGATGGGGGATGGGAGGGGTGGTGGTGGTACGTTCTGTTCCAGAGGAATACGACACAGAGAGAGAGTGATGGGTGAAATGCGGTCTGCTTTTGATCGAGATATGGACTGACAGTTTGAGGACAGACAGACAGAAGGATATCTATCTAGCAGCCCCTCCTCTTTATCTATCTGTCTGTCTATCTACATCTATCAATACCCGTCCATCCGAAGGAAGAGCGAGAGGGAGAGAGACAGAGACAGAGAGAGACAGACAGAGAGAGACAGACAGAGACAGAGCGACAGACAGAGACAGAGATATATGGTTAGAGAGATGGAGACAGACAGACCCCACAGACAGATAGAGGGATGGGGGATGGGTGGGGGGTGGGGGGTACGTTCTGTTCCAGAGGAATACGACACAGAGAGAGAGTGATGGGTGAAATGCGGTCTGCTTTTGATCGAGATATGGACTGACAGTTTGAGGACAGACAGACAGAAGGATATCTATCTAGCAGCCCCTCCTCTTTATCTATCTGTCTGTCTATCTACATCTATCAATACCCGTCCATCCGAAGGAAGAGCGAAAGAGAGAGAGAGAGATGGAGGGAGGGAGAGAGGGAGAGGTAGGGAGGGAGGGAGAGAGAGAGACACAGAGAGAGAGAGAGAGAGAGAGAGAGAGAGAGCGGGGGTGAGGGATTGATTTATGATGATTTATCGTCCAAAGCATTTACAGCCATTTTCACATGGGGGGATTACAAAAAAACAAACAAACAACTAATTAAACAAATACCACGAAATACACACCGCAACAACTGCATGCAAGAAAAGGGTAGGGGAAAAAGAACAACAAAAGAGCAAACAACATATGGACCGTGGGAGGGAGAGAGAGAGATGGAGGGAAGGAGGGAGGGAGAGAGAGAGGGGGGGAAGAGAGGGGGAGAGAAGGAGGGAGAGAGAGGGAGAGACAAAGAGAGGGAGGGGGAGAGAGAGAGAGATGGAGGGAAGGAGGGAGGGAGAGAGAGGGGGAGAGGGAGAGAGAGAAAGAGACAGAGAGAGAGGGAGGGGGAGAGAGAGGGGGGAAGAGAGAGGGAGGGGGAGAGATGGGAAGGGAGGGAGGGAGGGAGAGAGAGAGGGAGGGAGAGGGAGGGAGGGAGAGAGAGAGGGGGGAGAAAGAGAGAGAGATGGAGAGGGAGAGAGAGGGGAGAGAGAGAGAGAAAGAGAAAGAGAGAGACGGAGGGAGGGAGAGAAAGAGAGAGGGAGGAAGAGAGAGGGGAAGGGAGGGAGGGAGAGAGAGAGTGAGTGAGGGAGGGAGAGAGAGACAGAGGGGGAGAGAGAGAGGGGGGAGAGAGAGACAAGAAGACAGTGAATCACAGAGGAGTGGCAACGAGAGAGGGGGAAGAAGATGGAAGCCACGAGGAAAAGGAACAGTGTGCCATGTGTGTCACACAGCGGCTGGTTGCGCAACCGGCTGATAACTACATACATATATATATATATACCCCACCCCACCCCACGCTCCCCCACCCCCAAACACACAAACACACACACATACGCACATACAACGGCACTCTTGTGTTCCTATCAGGGACGGGATTGGCGTGTATCACACACACTCCCTGTCTCTGTATAAAC
>NC_134886.1:3788248-3795748 GCF_041734735.1 Babylonia areolata
AACTAACTTCTATATTCCTTAAACTCTACATCTTGCTTATGGGTCTTTGATCACGATGCTTTGTTAATTCATGTAACCGTTTGTTTCCCTTTTGCTTTTTTTTTTTTTTTAAAATTTTTACCGCTGTGGACTTTTGTGCTAAAGAGTAAATATATCCATTAATCTGCAATGATGATGATGATGATGATGATGACGACACCGACAATGATGATGATGATGATAATGTAGACACACACACAGAAAAGGACTGAGGTCCTAGCAGATCAACACGTATTGATCATGGTCACATGTGATGCAACTATTGACGGGCGCAATAGCCGAGTGGTTAAAGCATTGGACTGTCGATCTGAGGGTCCCGGGTTCGAATCACGGTGACGGCGCCTGGTGGGTAAAGGGTGGAGATTTTTACGATCTCCCAGGTCAACATATGTGCAGACCTGCTAGTGCCTGAACTCCCTTCGTGTGTATATGCAAGCAGTAGATCAAATTAAAGATCCTGTAATCCATGTCAGCGTTCGGTGGGTTATGGAAACAATAACATATCCAGCATGCACACCCCCGAAAACGGAGTATGGCTGCCTACATGGCGGGGTAAAAACGGTCATACACGTAAAAGCCCACTCGTGTACATACGAAGTGAACGTGGGAGTTGCAGCCCACGAACGAAGAAGAAGAAGATGCAACTGTTGCGGCTCAAAACACAGGCCACATGTCCCACACAATGCAAAGTGCGAATGGCCACCTTGCCCTCAAATAATAACAACACACAATACTACCAACACACTGCGTAAGCCCAACGTCCACACACACACCAAACTGAATAAACAAAACAAAACAAAGAAGATGAAGACAAAGTAGACGACGAAGGCGAAGACCAAGAAGGAGGAGAAGAAGAAGAAGAAGAGGAAGAACAACAAGACCAACAACCACACACACACACACACAGACATTCACAGAGAGAGAGAGAGAGAGAGAGAGAGAGACAGACAGACAGACAGACAGACAGACAGAGAGACACACACACACATACTCTCTCTCTCTCTCTCTCTCTCTCTCTCTCTCTCTCTCTCTCTCTCACACACAAAAACAACAACACACACATACACACACACACACACACTCTCTCACACTCTCTCTCTCTCTCTCTCTCTCTCTCTCTCTCTCTCTCTCTCACACACACAAAGACCAAAAGGACAGATCACACGTCTCCAAAGCCAGCTGAAGGGCAGAGCCAAACCAGCCGTGAGAGTGTCCCCAGAACCTCCACACAACTTTCCGCAGTCTGTGAAGGAGTGAGGGAGAGTTCCTTCCATCCACACCCACCACCCTTCTCACTGGCAAGTCTGTCTCAACCTCCTCTCTTTGCCTGTCACCACCACCACCACCACCGCCACTACCCTTCACATATTTCGCCCTCCTGTCAAGACAAGACAAGACAAGACAAGAGAAGACAAGACAAGACGCGTTTCAGAAAACCCCATGGGGGCACATTTTTAAAATGTTACATATTTCACGGAACTAATACAAATATTGAAGGTCTTGCGCTCAACTTTTTTTTCAAACAATGGCCACACCAGCCGTCTGGTTAAGACATATACATTTCTGAGGAAGAAAAGATAAGAAGAACAAAAAAAAAAGAAACATGCAAGAGATACAGCATTATACAATGTATACACGCCTTTTTTTTGTAGACCACACCTCTCTCCCAAACCCTTTTCTCCGTTATAACTCGCGTCCCCTACCCGTTCCTCCTGCTCCCCCAATCCCCCGCACCCCCCACCCCCCTTCACACCCCCACACCCACACCCACACCTTCCACTGCTGACGACCAAACGTGACGCAGGAGTTCGTCGGTGTGGACACACAGGGAGAGACACGTTCTCCATCGATCTTTCTGGAGGGGGTTTGGGGGGGGAAGGAGGGGAAGGAGGAGTAGGATGGATAGTCATCGAGGTTCTTAGAGACTCTCTCTCTCTCTCTCTCTTTCTCTCTCTCTCTCCTGAACTCAATCACATGTGCTTGCATCCAAAAAGACGAAATACACTGTCATTACCACGACACAAAAGCGCCAAAACCTTCTGTCCACCCGTTCCCCATTGCATATTAAAGGCATTATGATTGAGGAGGTCAGTCATTACAAAGTACTTGGTATTGTTGTTGACAATCACCTGTCATTGTCTCAACATATAACGATAACATGTAAAAATTTATCCAAAAAGATTCATCAACTATCCACAATAAAGCATTTCTTAAACAAGCATTGCCGTAAATTATTTTTCCATGCTTATATCGAACCACATGTAAATTATGCCTCAACAATATCGGATTCTGCCAGTGAAAATGTTCTTAAACAACTTACGAGTCTACATAGAAGAGCCCTAAAGCTAATACTTCTGAAATCTTCGTCACTGACTGTCTATGATTACAAAGACTTGGGTATTGTGCCATTGAAATGGAAACTCTCTCTCTCTCTCTCTCTCTCTCTCTCTCTCTCTCATCCTCTTTATAATCATTGTCTCCTCTCACCTATTTTCTTCATTCTTTTCTCTCCACATGTATTTGAAATACGTGCTGATTGTTACGATTATGTTTGTTGTAATGCTGTTTATTTCTCGTCTTTCTATGAACTTGTTTGTTTAACATTTAGTCATTTTCTTATGGTTTATCTTCACACTTTTTGTTGTTGTTGACATTTTTCCCTTTCGAGGGCTGGATGAAAACAAGCAGTGTTTGCTTATCCTATTACCCTCAGAAATAAACATTCATTCATTCATGCTTACCCTATTACCCTCAGAAATAAAAATTCATTCATTCATGCTTACCCTATTACCCTCAGAAATAAAGTCATTCATTCATGCCTAGCCTATTACCCTCAGAAATAAAAATCCATTCATTCATTCATGCTTACCCTATTACCCTCAGAAATAAAAATTCATTCATTCATTCATGCTTACCCTATTACCCTCAGAAAAAAATTCATTCATTCATGCTTACCCTATTACCCTCAGAAATTAAAAAAAAAATCCTTCATTCATTCATGCTTACCCTATTACCCTCAGAAATAAAAATTAATTCATTCATGCTTACCCTGTTACCCTCAGGAAAAAATTCATTCATTTATGCTTACCCTATTACCCTCAGAAAAAAAAAATCATTTATTCATGCTTACCCTATTACCCCCAGAAATAAAAATTCATTCATTCATGCTTACCCTGTTACCCTCAGAAATAAAAATTCATTTATTCATGCTTACCCTATTACCCTCAGAAATAAAAATTCATTCATTCATGCTTACCCTATTACCCTCAGAAATAAAAATTCATTCATTCATTCTCCTGCACGCTCTCACTGTCCCCTGTTCCGCCTCTCTTCTGTCCAAACTTTTCTGCGCGCGCGTGTATGAAAATGAGAGAGAGAGGGGAGAGAGAGAGAGGGGGGTGGTGGTGGGGGGGAACAGGGACAGAGTCAGAGAGAGAGATACAGAGACAGAGAGACAGAGAGAGACAAAGAGAAGAGGTGGTTTGCTGGGTGGTTGTGGGTGTGTTGTGCACATGGAGACCTATTGTTAAACCCTGCTCCACATTTGGTTGCCCGTTATCCAAAGCATCTTTTCTCCACCTGAACGAACTCACGGTTATTTCACATGTATTTGAAATACGTGTTGATTGTTACGATTATGTTTGTTGTAATGCTGTTTATTTCTCGTCTGTCTATGAACTTGTTTGTTTAACATTTAGTCATTTTCTTATGGTTTATCTTCACACTTTTTTTGTTTGTTGTTGTTGTTGACATTATTCCCTTTCGAAGGCTGGATGAAAACAAGCAGTGTTTGCTTACCCTATTACCCTCAGAAATAAAAATTCATTCATTCATGCTTACCCTATTACCCTAAAAAAAATTCATTCATTCATGCTTACCCTATTACCCTCAGAAATAAAAAATAATTCATTCATTCATGCTTACCCTATTACCCTCAGAAACAAAAAAAAAATCATTCATTCATTCATGCTTACCCTATTACCCTCAGAAATAAAAAATCCATTCATTCATGCATGCTTACCCTATTACCCTCAGAAATAAAAATTCATTCATTCATTCATGCTTACCCTATTACCCTCAGAAATTAAAAAAAAAATTCATTCATTCATACTTACCCTATTACCCTCAGAATTTTTTTTAAAAAAAATCATTCATTCATTCATGCTTACCCTATTACCCTCATAAAAAAAATCATTCATGCTTACCCTGTTACCCTCAGAGAAAAAAATTCATTCATTCATGCTTACCCTATTACCCTCAGAAATAAAAATTCATTCATTCATTCTCCAGCACGCTCTCACTGTCCCCTGTTCCGCCTCTCTCCTGTCCAAAGTTTTCTGCGCGCGCGTGTATGAAAATGAGAGAGAGAGGGGAGAGAGAGAGGGGGGGGGGGAACAGGGACAGAGTCAGAGAGAGATACAGAGACAGAGAGAGAAAGAGAAGAGGTGGTTTGCTGGATGGTTGAGGGTGTGTTGTGCACATGGAGACCTATTTTTAAACCCTGCTCCACATTTGGTTGCTCGTTATCCAAAGCATCTTTTCTCCACCTGAACGAACTCAGGGTTATTTCAACGGCTTCCCCAAACACCGTTGCCACTCCAAAAGGACGTGACCGCTTCGAGGTGTGTTGTAACCCCGCAAACTCTGACATTTCTATTGTCAGAAAATACAGCAATCGGGGGAAAAAAATGTAGGAAAAGGGATACTTTTTTTCCGCAATTGTCTCTCCTGAGACGACTTTTTCCAAAGGTCATAGTTGTTTCGAAAAAAAAAAAAGAAAAGCAGCAATATCTTTCTGTGCAAGAGACAACACACTACACAGCACGCGAGTTGAGAAATAAAATGTTTCAGATACTGTATTCCTCATGTACCATTCAGAGGAAATACAGCGAAGCAACTAAAACAAATAAAGCAAACAAACAAACAACAACAAAAAATCAGCAAAATAACCCAAACAAACAATATAACAAAACAACATAAAAAAAGAAGAAGAAAAGAAATGAAACAAAGTGAAAGGAATTGAAACAATATCTATCAAAGCACTAACGAAAAGGAAAAAAAAAATGTTCCAATACAGTAAAATGAACTGAAATCAAATAGCCGCTATCAGTTACTTTTACACTGATGGCGGAAGTAGACAGAGGCTGTTTGTTCTGAGTAGCTTGTGAAACCTCCTCTCTGAAGGTCGATCACAGAGATCCTTATCAAAGATAAAGACGCTTCAACACACACGCACACGCACAAACAAAACAAAACACACACACACACACACACACACACACACACACACACACACACACACTAAAAAACAAAAAACAAACAAAAACAACAACACCAACAACAACACACCCACACACACACACACGCGCACACAAACACACATAGTCAGATACACACACGCATGCACGCACGTCACAGAGAGCAGACAGACATACAGACAGACAGACAGACAGAAAGAAAGAAAGAAAAGGGCGAGAGACAGACAGAGATTTTCAGAAACAAAGACAGCACACGTGTGGAAAGGACTGTAGGAAGAAGAGGAGAAGAAGGAAGAGCAGGGCAAAGAAAAGAGACAGACAAAGCAAGACAAACAGACGGAGAGACAAGCGGACACAGACACAGACACACAAACAGACAACCAGACACCAACATCGTGAAGTCCACAAATCAATACAGATGATAAGCCGCCTTCCTCACAGGAGATGAAAACACTGACAAGCGAGCAGCTCACGGTGGCACATTACTCCAGAACGCTTTTTCATCGGGTGATATTGGACAGACTGACTTGAAGAGTGCGAGTGAATCTCTCTCTCTCTCCCTCTCTCTCTCTCGCTCTGTATCCCCCCCCCCCCCTCTCCATCTCCCATCCCCCATCTCTGTCTGATTACTTATACATGACCCTCCTTAATCTTTTAATAGTGATCCTGATCGCCATTACATTATATCAATACTATCATCGTCGTAGTCGTCGACATCGTCATCATCATTAGCAGCAGCAGCGTCATCTCTCGCTCTCTCTCTCTCTCTGTGTCTGTCTCTCTCTCTCTGTCTGTCTGTCCCTCATTCCCTCGTCCCCCCCCCTCACCCACCCTGTCTGGTCACGCATATATGACCATCCTAAATCGTTTAAAAATGATGATCATCGCCATACTTCTTATTCTTTTTATCAATACTATCATCATCAGCAGCAGCAGCAGTAGTGTCGTCGTCATCATCACCATCACATGATGGTGGATTAAAAAAAAAAAAAAGTAAAAAAAAAAGGCGCGCGCGCGAGAGAGAGAGAAAGTAAGAGAGAGAAGGGGGGTGGGGGGTGGGGGGCGAGCGTGGAGGAGGGGGTAAGAGAGAGACAGGAGGAAGGTGGAGGGGGGAAGGGACTGGGAGGGAGAGACAGACAGACAGACAGACTGACTGACTGACTGACTGACTGACTGACAGACAGACAGACAGACAGACAGACAGAGAAACGCGAACACTAACTCTCAGAATCAATTCAATTAATCAGTTAATGGACAGGGCCCTGTTTCGATTCTCCCCAAAAACGTTCTGCCGACATCCACAGAGAAACAACTGTCTTGTCTCAAGACAGAACTCGATAAATGTCACCAGCATTCACGTAAATCTCACGCAATGGTCAGGCCTTGAGATGCTATGCAAAGTGTACCTCGGTTTTTCATGCAAGGCTGTGGTTGTGTTTGCCAGTGCCTAACTCTTTGTGTTCAATGTAATTACTACAATAATGATAATAAAGACTGACGCTCACCCAACGGAGCCCATGGTGTTTTCAACTAAAGATGAATGTACACATATCATGCCTTCAAGACTCGCTTGTGCTTCGCGCTTTATCCAGTAAAGGAATCATGAGAAGAAAAATAGAGAATTAAAAAATCGTTGAAAAGTGCTCTGTATTAAAATGGATATGTAAAATAAGCTTAGAAAAAAAAAAGGGGGGGGGGGAGGGGGGGGCATGCACACAGGATCGAACTATGCATGTTCAGTTCCGAAGAAAGCATACTAATCCACAATACTGTGGCGCATCTGACGTTATTTGACTAAATTTAGTATTTAAAACAATACTGACGTTTTCTTCTGCCTGTGACAAATAGATGTGATTCTTGTGGACGTCATAACGCCGTTCAAATCATGTTTTTTGTGTGTTTTATTATATCTCGATTATTCTTTTATTTCGGCGGTAAAGGAGACGTTGCCATCGCTTCAAGCCCACCGCAACACATGGTAGATCTCTAGATCTGCACTGACGAGCCAGTCTACAACGGGCTGAAAGAAACAATTAATTCAATTTTTCTTTTATGTTCATTCCAGTTAATTCGATGTCCACTTTAGAATATTTATATGCAGTAAACAAGTCGATAGTGTAGTTAGCATCACTGTATGTGTTTTGTCCAGAATTTGTATTTCTTTCCTTTTAATTGCAAACAAGAAAAACAAGGTCGTCGTCTC
>NC_134886.1:3808248-3823248 GCF_041734735.1 Babylonia areolata
AACAAAGACAGGGTGGAGGACAGAGAAACATATAACCAGAAAAAATCGCTCTCTCTCTCTCTTCGTTCCTCTCCTCTCTCTCTCTCTTAGTCCGTTCCCCATCTCTCCCTCTCACTCTCTCCCCTCTCTCTCTCTCTCTCTCCGATCAAAACCACATAAAAGCAAGTTCTCTCACATCCACACACTCATCAAAACCTCCCACTGAGAAATAGTAATATAATATAAACACAAAACTTCAGTGTACGCGACGACGTGCATACACCTTAGCCCACTGAGTACACGATAAACACAAACCCCCCATTTCACGTGCCGTATACATACCTCCAGCGTCAGTCCAGCAGGCATGGCAACCACTTATCGACGATAAACTCTCAAGCAGAGGTTTTCCAGACTTCCCGAAAACAGCAGGCACACTTTCCTGTGTCACCCACCACCACTACTGGGAACCACGCAGTCAGTCAGTAAGTCACTGTACCAAGCACCACCACCACCACCTAAAACCTTGTCTTTTCTCTGGCAGTCATCAACTGGGCAGCTTTCAACAACACTTGTTTATTTGCACCTTCACACAAACACAGCACTCATATATAACCGGAATTGCAGCCTCGGGTGGTAGTCATTGATCAAAACTCTCCCCACCGCCCCCCCATTCCCCCCAAAAAATAAAACTTAAACAAAATAAAAATGAAACAAAACTCGATTGTAGTCACTGAACGACACTCTCACAATCCACCTTTCCCCAAATGAAGAAAACTAAAAACTAAACGAATAAATAAATAAATAAAAACTCGACAGAGTTACAGCAGCTCTTTACACTTTCACCACCCTGTCGACGGTCCAGTTCAACAACAACAACAACAACACACACTCACCATCTAAGACTAGGCTTCATGTTGCAAGCACACGTCTCTCTCATTCAGAAACAGCACTCGCACTACCACCACCACCACCACCACAACAACAACAAACACACGCAGTTCCTCTCGCTCCTGACAGGCACAGCAGATCCCGTGGATTTCTGGAACTCAACTGCCAGCTGACTGAGTAAAGGGGCACAATACCGCGCGTTCCCTGCGACAAGCACACACACACACACACACACACTGTGATACGGGCTGCTGGAGTTTGCACAGACACAAGTTGAGCCGCCGTGGTCTGAACTGCCCGCTCAGGAGTTTGCATTGATTGCTTGCACGCACAGAAGCTTCAGATCAGCAGCAGCAGCAGCAGCGGCTGGAGTGGTGGTAGCTGGTGGTAGCTGGTGGTGGCGGTGGCAGCAAGCAGCCAACGCGAATCACGCCCCATCGAAGGACAGATGCTTACTTCAATCTTCAAGTGTACGGTCTATGGGTGACAGTGGATGAGGACAGAGGGGTAGTAGGGGTGGGGGTGTCGAGAGAGAGGGAGGGAAGGTGGTGGTGGTGGGGAAGGGGTGGGGGTGGGGGTGGGGGTGAAAAACGCCTTCGTCTGCAAGTCAAGTATAAAGAGCGTGACATCAATCACAGCCCTGTCTCTTCCTATTCTTTTTAAAGTCACTGACACGCACGCAAAACGCGCGCGCGCCAACACACACACACACACACACACACACACACACACACACACACACACCAGACTGTCTATCCGGCTATTTCAATCTATCTGAAACTTTCCGTATACATTAAACCATACTAATCAAAAGAATGAGATATATGTTTTCTTCAGTTATGTAATTCTTCACGAACACGTTGAATTCATCAGTAATCTGTGGTTACTGGATTATATATATATATATATCTATGTGTGTGTGTGTGTGTGTGTGTGTGTGTGTGTGTGTGTGTGTGTGTGTTTGGTTCTTGTAAATTGAGGTGTCATTCCAGTTTGAATTAAACTTGTAGTAGTGTAGTCGAAATGAAAGGCCTAAACAGTGCGTTCGGTTTAGGCTCCCCTCTCCAACCCCCCCCCTCCTCCTCCCCTCTCTCTCTCCCCCTCTTTCACAGCAGATGTGGTGCAAACGTATAATCATGGATTATTCCACACGCTCTGACACCCGTTCTTGAAACTTAAATCAACACATTCAATTCAGTCAACGAGAACCCGCTGTGTTTCTGTCACATGTCTCCACTTTTGATCAAATGAAATGCATTGTCGACCAAGCTTTCTTTCTTAAACAATGGAAGAGTTTTCACGTGTGGTTTTAATTTTCTTTCCTGCGTGCGCCGTTGGCTGCGTAAAATCGTCGGATATGACCAATGAAACACCCGTTGCCCTTACTGAATGTCTTGTTTTAAGTCGAACCAGATGTCTTGTTTATGCAGCTCACTGCGACTCGAGAAATTTCTCTCTCTCTCTCTCTCTCTCTCTCTCTCTCTCTCTCAAGGCACATTTCACATTCCAGAACTAACCGTCTATGAGGTCGGTAAATACATATCTAGCCTTGGACAAAAAAGTACACATGGCTGTGACAGACTGGGCAAAAAAAATTCTGCTTCTATCGCTACCACATACAGTGCATCATTTGACATATATTTATAACCTCAGTCTTTTTCCAGCTATGTTCAAAACTGCCAAAATTATACCACTACCTACAGTAAAAATAAAAATAAAAAAAAAAATCCCTCAGACCTCAATGATTACCGACCAATATCGATACTGTAATCGCTTTCTAAAACACTTGAAAAACACGTACACAAACACCTTCTGCAATATCTTGACCGGCGCAACTTGTTTCATCAAAATCATTCAGGGTTTCGCCCTAAACACTCCTGTCAGACAGCCCTCAACAGTCTCTTAGATAAACTACTCACAGCTATAAATAACGAGAAAATCAACTGAATAATATTTCTAGATGTGAAGAAAGCTTCTGATCTCGTTAACCATCGAACACTTCTTGAAAAGCTACGGGTTTATCAGCTTGATACAAATTCTGTTAATTTCTTTGAATCACACTTAAAAGAATGAAAACAGAGTGTATTAGTAAACGGGACTTTTTCGGATGTAGGAATAACTAAAATGGGCATTCCCCAAGGCTCTGTGCTTGGTCCCCTATTGTTCAACCTTTATATCAATGATCTTCCATTATGTTATCTCTTCATCTGCAGTATCCTGTGACATGTTTGCAGATGACTCTTCTCTTCATACAGCTGGAGTAAATTTAGAGCACATAAATGATAAATTGCAAACAAGCCTAACATAAGTATCCAACTGGTGTATAGAAAATAATATGCTCCTTAACCCAGAAAAAAACAAAGGGCATTATTGTAGCCACTCGCCAAAGCAAAAGCGTGGCTTAGATCCGCTCTCTTTGTCAATTGATGGCCAAACTATTGAACAAGTTGCAGAACATCGACACCTTGGTGTCATTATTGACAACTAGCTAAAATGGGAGGCACATATCAGTTTTTTATCAAGGTCAGTTGCAAAAAATGTTTACCTGTTATCCCGTTTAAAACATGTCAGTCAAGAGGCTTCCTATTTCTTTTTCCATTCTCACATCATGTCTAGAATCAATTACGTTTCAAACGGGTGGGACAACTGCAGCAAAGTGCACATGAAAAGACTAGATTATGTACACAGAGCTGCTGTAAAACACCTTAATGGTGTTTTACGAAATACACGCAGTCATCAACATCAACTGCCAGCACCTCTTCCCTTGACTAAGCATTTAATATTGAATAAGTGCGTACTTATGCACAAAATTATATTCGGTAAATATCCTACTTATCTTCACCAAACCATTGTCTGCTATGATATTCGCAACCCTAACTCCCGAAATGCGACACTTATTCTACCCAAGCCAAGAACAGACCTTTATAAATCGAGTTTAGCATACTCCGGCACGCACTGCTGGAATAATCTCCCCAAACACCTCAAAGAACCCTTTTCCACCACAACATTCAAAGAGAAACTTGGACAGTACATGCGTGCCGAAAGCCAGACCTAAAATCTGGTATAACATTGTCATTGACAATCCTTACAAACTATGTCGAAAGGTGTCAATCAGTTGATAACGTATCGCGCCATAGGGTATTGTTTTCAAAGATCTGAATGTGTTCTCCTTACAGTGGACATAAACTAACGAAAACAAACTCTCGTCTGGTCATGTCTTCAATTCTATATATACTCAAATTGTGAACCATTCTCACCCAACTCTTTTCTTTTCTTTTTCTTTTCTTTTTTTCTTACTGATTTCGTACTGACATACCATTACATCTCTCTCTCTCTCTCTCTCTCTCTCTCTCTCTCCCTTCCCCCACATAATGTGTCCATCTGTTCATATCCCAATTACCCGTCTCCTAATTTGCTATCTTTTATGTTTCTCACATCTGTGTTTTAAATTTCATCATTATGCACGCGCGTGCATGTGTGTGTGTGTGTGTGTGTGTGTGTGTGTGTGTGTGTGTGTGTGTGTGTAGTGTGTTACTCGCTTCCATTTCTTACAGATGTGTCTCTCAGTGTCACGATGTGTTCTACTTGTACGTTATATACGCATTTAGTATAACAACATTTATATGCATATGTGTTTGTGTGTCTCTTAGAACAACGGCAGATGTGTAAGTCGGCCAAAGTGCTAATATCTTCACCTGTTGGAAAATAAAAGATTCATTCATTCATCACTCTCTCTCTCTTTTACACACACACACACACACACACACACACACACACACACACACACTACACCTACACCACACACACACACACACACAGGGATCACTTGTATTTCTCGTAACAGGCTCCAGCGACGGCTGTCCACGACGGATACAATAAAAAACACTCCACACGGACAGAACGGAGAGAAGAGACCCTCGTGATGATAATGATGATGGTGATGATGATGATGACGAAGGTGATGACGCTGCTGATGGTGACGATGAAGACGATAATGATCTGCCACCACCATCTGTTGCTTTCACACGGTTTTTTTTCACACTCTCCAGCCGAGTAAACAGTTTCCACACTGACGCCAACGCACAGCGATTGCACAGGCGAATCGGCCGTCAATAATGATGATGATGGTGATCATCAAACTGCCGCTAACTCTTTTATTATCCACTATCATCGGGGGGGAGGGGGGGGGGAGGGGAGGAAGCTGCCCTTCCTATCCCCCCTCCCGCTTTGCTTTGCGTCACACAGCCGGAATAAATAGTAAAGTAGACTGATTTCATTCCTCTGCTGCTGTTGTTGTTCCTGTTTCTGTTGTTGATATCATGACTGTAGCAATTACTTTCGTGTGAAACGTGACAAGTCAAACAGGCAGAAAACAAAACAGAACAGAGACAGGGGCTGAGAAAACTGCAGAGAAGAGGACAGGGCATGGAGGAAAGAAAAAGGAGAGAGAGAGAGAGAGACTGAGAGAGAGAGGGGGAGGAGAGAGAGAGAGAGAGAGAAATTGGGAGAGAGAGAGAGAGAGTGAGAAATTGGGAGAGCGAGAGAGAAATTCAGAGAGAGAGAGACAGAAATTCAGAGAGAGAGAGAGAGAGACAGAGGAAGAGACTGCCAGAGCGAGAGAGAGAGAGGGGGGGGGGGGAAGAGAAACTGACACAGAGAGAGGGGAAGAGACTGACAGAGAGAGAGGAAGAGAGACTGACAGAGAGAGAGAGAGGGAGACTGACAGAGAGAGAGAGAGAGAGGGAGACTGACAGAGAGAGATAGAGAGGAAGAGAGACTGAGAGGGAGGAAGAGACTGACAGAGAAAGAGAGAGAGGAAGAGAGACTGACAGAGAGAGACAGACAGACACAGACAAACAGAGAAAGACAGACAGACAAACAGACAGACAGACCGAGAGACAAGACAGAGTGTCAGACAGGCAGACAGACAGGACTAATCAGTTTTAACAAGTTCCTCGCACAGCAGCCACAGGTCGGGCGTGCGGCGGCCTGCAGGCGGTGTGCCAGAGACCTGTGACGTTCGCCTGATTTACTGCCCGTTACCCAGGGCGTTACGATGGCTACCCGGGGTGCAGGCCGTCACTCACGACAGCAGATCCTGGCGGGTCTCTCAATACAAAGCTGGAGAATGGATGCTTCCATTAATGAACTACCTCACCACACAGTCAGTAAATGAACCCCCCCACGCGTCCGGCGTTTTCACGGAAACTGTCACAAATGGAAATGCACTTGAATGTTACAAATGAATGTTACAAATGGAAATGCACTTGAATGCGACAAATGGAAATACGCTTGAATGTTACAGATGAGTGTAGCAAATGGAAATGCACTTGAATATTACAAATGAATGTTACAAATGGGAATGCACTCGAATGTTACAAATGAATGTTACAGATGGAAATGCACTTGAATGTTACAGATGGAAATGCACTTGAATGTTAAGATGAATGTAGCAAATGGAAATGCACTTGAATGCTACAAATGGAAATGCACTTGAATGTTACAAATGAAAATGCACTTGAATGGTACAGATGGAAATGCACTTGAACGTAAGCCATCTTGTTTCGTCATCACAGATTGAAAGAACGAAGAAGAGTTAAGTGGAACCAGCGAGACAACGTACTGTTCTTGACGTGGCAGCTGAAATGGCAGAGTACAACACTGGGGAGTAATGCTGAAGAGGAAACCTGCAGACGTGACAGATAATTCGTTACAATGGCCATCCAGGGTGCCTACAATACCGTTAACCTAAGGGGGGGGATGAGGGAAGGGGTGGGGGGGAAGGACCTACAGACAATGACTTCTGTCATCTACCTGCTGTGTGAGGTAAGCTTTCATGAACACACACAACAACAAGAGAGGCAAGGCCTTCAAGACTCACTTGTGATACACTGAAAAAAAAAAAAATCCAAGCTTTTTATGTATTGTGTATAATTTCAAAATGTAATGTTTAAGATGAGAAAGATCAGTTTAAAGCGAATTAAGTCCCCTAGCATTAATTACAGAGTAATTTCCCTTTTTTTACTGTCTGCACCAAAACGTTTGCAAAATAAATAAAACTTCCATGTTTAGCAAAATAAGTTCCTGTTTGAACAAAAAATGATAATAATGACTGCTCTTGTTGTTGGGTCAGAATATCAGATCAAAGTGCCAAGTTCAGAGAATACAAAAAATATAAATATAACAGTAAATGCAGTTTGCATATAATTAGGCTTCATATTTTATTTTTTTTGTGCCCATCCCAGAGGTGCAATATTGTTTTAAACAAGATGACTGGAAAGAAATGAATTTTTCCTATTTTTATGCCTAATTTGGTGTCAACGGACAAAGTATTTGCAGAGAAAATGTCAATGTTAAAGTTTACCACGGACACACAGACAACCGAACACCGGGTTAAAACATAGACTCACTTTGTTTACACAAGTGAGTCAAAAAGCGTGGAAGAAACCTCGACCAATAACTCTATCCTCAAACTGGTGCCACCAATCAGTGCATGCGGGTTATCTGATGACAGTGGTAATGACGGTGAACTGTCACCAAATGATTCATCTTCTTCTTCTTCTTCTGCGTTCGTGGGCTGCAACTCCCACGTTCACTCGTATGCACACGAGTGGGTTTTTACGTGTATGACCGTTTTTAACCCGCCATGTAGGCAGCCATACTCCGTTTTCGGGGGTGTGCATGCTGGGACTGTTCTTGTTTCCATAACCCACCGAACGCTGACATGGATTACAGGATCTTTAACGTGCGTATTTGATCTTCTGCTTGCATATACACACGAAGGGGGTTCAGGCACTAGCAGGTCTGCACATATGTTGACCTGGGAGATCGGAAAAATCTCCACCCTTCACCCACCAGGCGCCGTCACCGTGATTCGAACCCGGGACCCTCAGATTGACAGTCCATCGCTTTAACCACTCGGCTACTGCGCCCGTCAAATGATTCATCGATAACTTGAATCTGAAGAAGAGAAGAAAAAAAAAAGAGGTCAAAATGTAGCATCGATCAAGTTTTCTTTTTCCTCACCCACACCCACCTCTTGCTGTCATTCGCATAGTTCATTGCGGAGTAAAGTTTGTTCATTTCATTGTGCCTGTTTTGTTTGGTTTTTCTTTTTTCTTTCTTTTTTTTGGGGGGTGGGGGGTGGGGGAGGGGGGGGGGGTATCAAGACAGATGATTAAGACATGACAGATAATCACGTCATGACAATAACGACACGACATATAATTACGTTACCATGGCTACCTAGGGTGCAGACCGTTTAAAGGGAACCTACGCACAGTGGTCCTAATCACCTATCCGCTGTTCGGGTAACTCTTTCGTGAACATACGTCAGCACAAGGGGGGCGGGAGGGGAGGCCGGGGGGGGCGGGGGGGGGGGGGGGGACTGTCTTCCAACCATATCAACAAAGAGTGCATTCTGAACATCTGATGACCATGACGATAATTTTTGAACATCTGATGACCATGACGATAATTCTGACATGCAACCATCAGTTTCATTCCAAATAGCAATCAGTTAAAAAAAAAAATAAAAAAAAAATTAGATAAATAAATAAATAAAGGAATGAATGAATAAATAAGTAGATAAAATCATAAAAGTAAAAAGTAAAACTTCAGAAAATGGAGTTTGGCTGCCTAAATGTCGGTCACACGTAGATGTGAGCGAGCGGTCGTGGAAGCTGCACACACCATACGCAGTAAAAAAAAAAAAAAAGGCAGCAGGAGGAGGGGGGTGTAGGAACGACAGAAGAATAAGGAGAAGAAGAAAAAAGCTTTTCTCAAAATAAGTAAATAAAAAAGCTTTTTGAGAACACCTACCCCCACCACCTCCCTGAATCTGAACCATTCCCGAGACACCCGGCAGCTTTCACATTTTCCGGTGTGAGTACATTAGAGTTAGAGAGAGAGAGAGAGAGAGAGAGATACACACACACATATACAACCCCCCCCCCCCCCAACACACACACACATATAATTATATAGGGTAGGTATGGGTAATTGCAAACAGCGTGTAATTGCGAACGATTCGTACACCGCCCCACTTCGAAGCGTTATTAACTCACTCAGTACGGCCAGTCCTCTCTTCTCCTCTACACAGACCCCTCGGATGTCCAGTGGGTGTCTCGATGACCCAACTTTTAGCTTCCGTTGTCAGAATTGTGGTATTCTTTGTCAACATTCACCTCTTCAGTATAAGAGCCTTCCGCTTGCAATATTTCGATGATGGTAATTGGGCTGAAACGCTGTTAACGTCGTCTCTGGAGAGAGTTAACGGTTGCATTTCACAATTTAGAGCCTGCTTCGACCTTTTCCTAATACCAAAATGAATATCCATTTTCAAGAACCAGTCAAACACCAGCTGTTTCTGGCTATTTCCGCGCTCTTTCTTCTCTTCGCGCACCACTGCCGACCAAGGTTACAAACGTGCTCTCAAATTCTTAAAATCAAGGGAAGCAAGTTGTAGGACTTGGAACTTTGACACACTTTGAAATAGTTGATTTGAACGGGTATGTTGAATGCGCATTACCAGCGCTGGGATAATTCAAGAAAACATATTGGTGGCGGATCAGAACATCAGTTTTGACAGGAATATGCAAAATAGTGTCGTTTGCAGTTAGCCCACAGGATATTTTGACGTGGGTCTATTTGCGAACCATGCTGCACAGTCACTGAGCACTCTCAAAAAGCTGTGTTTGTGTGCGGTGTGGGGTGTGTGTGTTTAACTGTCTGTTTGTGTGTTTGTGTGCATGTGTGATCAAAACCAACAATACAACTGTCTGGTGCGATGTTCTAACAATATGTTATGTCTGAAGAGTTAAAGACCTGCATATGTTTTAACTGTTAGCATGTACCCAAATCAATCGTTCGCAACTGGACTTGCCCAATCGCATTTACCCTCAGGCACCCCTGCTATTTCAAACATCGACAAAACGTTGAAAAGAACGAGTAGACAAACTTTTCCTGGTGCAACCAATCGGAGAAAGCCTTCAAAATTAAAAGAACTACGTTTGACTATCGTACGACATGTTATCTTTACATTACACACGTTTAGCTGTTAGCTTCGATTGGACCGTTCACAATTAGGCATACCTACCCTACACACACACACACACAGAATGAGACAACAGATAGGCAGAAATTGGAAGAGAGGCAGGGAAACGCGAAATATAGAAGGAATGAAAGAAATGAAGGAAGGAAACATAGAAGGGAAGAAGTGCAGAACGGTGAGAGGAAGGGAGTAAGAAGAAGAAGAAGAAGCAGAAGAAGTAGCATTTTGAATGGGTAGAAAACAAAGAAGAAAGAAATAAGAAAGAAAAAAAAGAAGAAGACGCATTTCAGTTTGGTGTGTGGCCAAAGACGTCACCAAGACCAGTGGCGTCGGCCGGATTTACAGCTTACGGGCCAGGACATCATCTTTACCCTGGGTACGGGTCTTCAAAGTGGATCAAATCTATTGTGCCAAACTCCGGGCGGATGCTATGCTTAAATCTACCACATGCACCGTCAGGGTATCAACATGATACAGCTGTCTTTTAACTGTGCCCTTTCCCCTGCCATCTGGCATTTTGTGATTGTGGCGATTGTCGTCGAGTATGGCTGGAAGCGATGACGCCGCCATCATTATCGCTCCGATCACTGTCCTGTGACACAGTGAACCTCCTGGCGATCTATCCTTATAACAATGTAGACATCACCACCACCACCAGCAGCAGCAACAGAAAAAAAAAAGTGTTTGTTTCGCTTCAGCACAAAATAAATGTTATTCTGGCACTGATCTGTTGTATCAGCGACTGACGGAGCCCCCAGTGTGGTTGTCAGGGGTACTGTTTCTGTAGAAATAACACGGTATGCACGAGCATTTCTATCCGCCTTCTTGATTGTTACTGTTGCTGTCTTCTTCTTCTTCTCGTTTTCCTTTTGTTGTAAAGCCCACTTTTTCTTTTCGCCTGCGTTTTCCCAAGTAATTACCGTGGAACAGACCAAACTGTTCTCCAATGACACGCACAAAGTGAGACTCTAAAACACTGGGTGGGCCCTATGAAATAGCTGCTCTCTTTGCAATGATAGTAGTTGGCGGTGGTGGTTGTAGCAGCAGCAGCAGTAGTTGTGGTAGTAATGGAAGTAGTAGTTGTTGCAGCTGTGTTTATTTATTTATTATTTATTATTTTAAAATTATACATACATACATACATACATACATATATATATATATATATATATATATATATATATATATATATATTGTTTTTGTTTGTCTGTTTGTTTTTTGCTGTAGTACTACTAGTTGAACACTGGTGTGAAACAGGGTTACGTGCTCACGCCCACTCTGTTCTCAACTCCTATTCACAGCAATGCTCACTGATACCTTCAGAGACTTTGATCGTGGAATCTACATCCAATTCCGCGCGGATGGCAAAGTCTTCAATCTGCGGCGACTTCAAGCGAAGGCAAAAATAGTGAAAGCACTACTGCGTGAATTTCTTTTTTGCTGATAACTTCGCCCTCGCTGCCCGCTCTCAGGAAGACAAACAGCTCGTGATGGATCGCTTTGCCAGACCCAGCATACGCTTTGGTCTCACCATCAGCTTGGAGAAGACAGAGGCTGCGTACCCACTCCAAGCTTTGGGGAGCAGAAGATGGAGATGGTAGAAAAGTTGTGCTATCTCAGCAGCACACTGTCCATCAATACTTTGCTGCACGCTGAACTAACGCAACACAGAAAGTGGCAGAATGGGTAGAACGCTCATATACCAATACTGTGTCCGTGAGGGTGTTGGTTCGATTCCCGCTCTCGCCCTTTCTCCGAAATTTTTACTAGAAAATCAAACTGAGCGTCTGACGAGCGCAATAGCCGAGTGGTTAAAGCGTTGGACTTTCAGTCTGAGGGTCCCGGGTTCGAATCACGGTGACGGCGCCTGGTGGGTAAAGGGTGGAGATTTTTACGATCTCCCATGTCAACATATGTGCAGACTTGTCAGTGCCTGAACCCCCTTAGTGTGTATACGCAAGCAGAAGGTCAAATACGCACGTTAAAGATCCTGTAATCCATGTCAGCGTTCGGTGGGTTATGGAAACAAGAACACACCCAGCATGCACATCCCGAAAGCGGAGTATGGTTGCCTACATGGCGGGTTAAAAACGGTCATACACGTAAAAGCCCACTCGCGTATATACTAGTGAACGTGGGAGTTGCAGCCCACGAACGCAGACGAAGAAGAAGAAAGAAACTGAGCGTCTATCATTCGGATGAGACGATAAACCGAGGTCCAGCATGCAGCATGCACTTGGCGCACTGAAAAAGAACCCATGGCAACAAAAGTGTTGTCCTCTGGCAAAATTCTGCAGAAGAAATCCACTCTGATAGGTACACAATGATACAAACATGCACTCAAGGCCTGACAAAGCGCGTTGGGTTATGCTGCTGGTCAGGCATCTGCCTGCAGATGTGGTGTGACGTAACGGATTTGTCAGAACGCAGTGACGCCTTCTTGAGAAACTGAAACTGAAACGCGTCGCCAAAGCCAGCAGCTCCTTTGGCAGGCTGACTCAACGACTGTGGCAGGCACGGGACATCAACCTGTCATCAAAGACTGCAGTGTACAAGGCAAGCTCCTCTACTGCGGTGAGACGTGCACACTGTACCGCCGCCACATCAGGCAGCTAGCTGGGAAAAAATCCACCAGTGCTGCCTTCGCAGAGTATGGGACATAAAGTGGCAAGAGGCAAGACAGGGTAGCAAACTCAGAGGGATGTCCTGGAGAAATGCCGGCTGACGTGCAAAGAGTTGTTGACCCGAAAGGCAGCAGCGATTATCAGGCCATGTCGTCCGCAGGGAAGACAGCAACCCCCCATCCCACCCACCCCCATCCCCCTAAATGTTTCTGTACGGCCAGCTGAAGGTTGGAAGCCGCAACAAAAGACGACCCTTCAAAAGTTACAGATACCTTAAAAACCAGCCTGAAGAGCAGTTACTGTGACACATTTCTCAACCTGGGAGGTGACAGCCAAAAGGCCGCGATCAGTGGAAACTGGTCTGCACAAAGAGGCTGAACATCTTTGAGACAAAGTGACAAAACAGGTATCCACAACAAATGGGAGAGGCGCAAACAAGGGACTGTGGCCCCGGACTCGCTTCCATGCAGTGTGTGTGTGGACGTGTGTGTGCATCAAGGGAAGGTCTTCATTCCCACCTGAGGACCCACTCCTGCACAAGATGAATACGAACTCTGTTTCGTCTGCCCATTCGTCGTCCAGCCGACAAGAAGAAGAAGAAGTAGTAGTTGCAGTAATAGCGGTTGTTGACTACAGTGTGTTTTCTTTACATTTGTAAAGGCCTTGGACTTATTTTCAAGATGAGGCGTAAATGCTCATACTGATAATAAATGGTCATTCTGATAATAATAAAAGAATTATTGATTAATAATAAAATCTTATATCGGGTTTCGAATTGCCGGTCGCAAACTCTGCCGACATGTCCAAACATAAACACAGCTTCGATAACACTGCTCAAACAAGGACGTCGACTAAGTTAATGCGACTGCATGAGCGACAAATGTCTGCGAACTAAACGCATTTTTCATTGGAAAAATTGATGCTAAAATAAATTCATTTCCATTTGTTCTTCTTCTTCTTCATATTATCCTCCTTCTCCTCCTCTTCCTCCTCCTTCTTCTTCTCATCATTATCATCATCATCATCATCATCATCATCATCATCATCATCATCATCATTAACAGCGGTAATTTGTAGCTACGTAGATCCTATGTCATTTGTAAGCCTTTTGGTATAAAGACAAAAGACATTGAAAATTATCACTCCTGCTTATTGCATGCAACTTTAAACCGCCATTCGAAACAAACCAAAAACAAACCGTGATATTCTCCATTTTTATTTCATCTTATTTTATTTTATCTCAATTTAAAATCCGTGCTCCCGAGTGTTTATTGATTTCGGCTCTGACGTTTGGGATTAACAGCGTTCTGAATAAAACTTCACCGTGTCCTCTTCCAGTACATATTCCTCCGAAAATCGATGCAGATTTTCTTTTGAATCCGAAGAGAGTGGTTCAAAACAAACAAGTAAAAAACAACAACAACACTTTGACACTGTTAGCCACCGGTCACTGTGACCAGTGTCACGTTACCAAGAACAACGCGTTGATCCGTCCAGTGTTTGTTTGATGAGGGAGACTTGAGTATGGTGAGGTGAGGTGAGGCGAGGTGAGGTGAGACTGAGAAGGGTGAGGTGAGGTGAGGTGAGGTGAGGTGGTGGGGGAGTACAGGTGACACACTATACACCATCTGTGCCATGTTTCATAATGCAAGTAGTTTCGTTTGTTTGTCTCATTTCAGGAGCAAGGTGGCAGGATGGTTCACACACACACACACACACACACACACACACACACACACACACACACACGTGCACACACACACACACACACACACACACACACACACGCACACACACACACACCAACAAAACATCAACAAAATAAAACGAAGCAACAGGATGATTACATGGACCCACTACACGAGCCAATGGATATGATATTATTGTCAATTTCTGAACGGGAATTACTGTAAAACATAATTACACGTCATCGCCCGTATGCCACACACGACGGTGACTCAAATGCGAGGTCAAAAGCATGCTTGAGACACTGCGCGCATGCGTGGGCGAATGCGAGCGAAAAAATGTGTGTGAGCGGATATCATTATCACCACAATTAGCGGTAATTTACACAAGAAGCAGTGACGGTTAAGAATAGATTTTCTGCACAGAAAAACATTATTAAAGATTGTGTTTACACTGCACAAATGACAAGCATAGGAACGAACATATGCGCGCGCCAGCTCCGATATTGGAACATGGTGGGTAAACCAAACAATAAACAACGAGCTCTGAGTTTCAGTTTCAGTAGCTCAAGGAGGCGTCACTGCGTTCGGACAAATCCATATACGCTACACCACATCTGCCAAGCAGATGCCTGACTGTGAGACGGTTCCTTTGCGGTCGGTTGAGCGAATAGCAGCATGCTGCGATTTGAAATAAACTATGGGGGAAAAAATACAGCCATAAAAAAGAGAAAATCAGACACTGCCATAATAAGGAGAAAATCAAACACTG
>NC_134886.1:3828248-3833248 GCF_041734735.1 Babylonia areolata
GAGTCCACAATGTCCGTGATATATTTTGACTCGGCCGCCTGTCTTGTACGGCTCACTGTCCCTAACGGGGTACTCGGGTGTTAAGGAACAGAGTCCACAATGTACGTGATATATTTTGACTCGGCCGCCTGTCTTGTACGGCTCACTGTCCCTAACGGGGTACTCGGGTGTTAAGGAACAGAGTCCACAATGTCCGTAATATAATTTGACTCGGCCGCCTGTCTTGTACGGCTCACTGTCCCTAACGGGGTACACGGGTGTTAAGGAACAGAGTCCACAATGTCCGTAATATGATTTGACTAGGCCGCCTGTCTTGTACGGCTCACTGTCCCTAACGGGGTACTCGGGTGTTAAGGAACAGAGTCCACAATGTCCCTGATATATTTTGACTCGGCCGCCTGTCTTGTACGGCTCACTGTCCCTAACGGGGTACACGGGTGTTAATGGAACAGAGTCCACAATGTCCCTGATATATTTTGACTCGGCCGCCTGTCTTGTACGGCTCACTGTCCCTAACGGGGTACACGGGTGTTAAAGGAACAGAGTCCACAATGTCCCTGATATATTTTGACTCGGCCGCCTGTCTTGTACGGCTCACTGTCCCTAACGGGGTACACGGGTGTAAAGGACCAGAGTCCACAATGTCCCTGATATACTTTGACTCGGTCGCCTGTCTTGTACGGCTCACTGTCCCTAACGGGGTGCTCCGGTGTTAAGGAACAGAGCCCACAATGTCCGTAATATATTTTGACCCGGCCGCCTGTCTTCATGCGCTTTACTGGTCCCTAAAGGGAACTAGAGACTAAACCCCCCCCCAAAAAAAAACCATGGTCTACAATGCCGAGATATTCATTCATTTTAGACCCTGCCGCCAGTTTTCATGCGGCTTACTGGTCCCTAATGGGGTGCTCGGGTATGAACAGTCGACAATGTCGATAATATATCAGTAATTTTTTTACCTGGCCGTCGTCTTGTATGGCTTACCGGTCCCTAACGACGACCTACAGACTTTAAAAAAAAAAAAAAAAAAAACATGGTCTACAATGCCGAGATATTTATTCAGTTTTGACTCGGCCGCCTGCCGTGTCTTGTTCGGATTACCCGTCCTTAACAGCACGACAACAACACGCCGAGCAGACAACATGCTTACGGTGAACGGTCGAGGGTTTATCGCTAACCATGGCAGTGCAAACCTTTTTCCATCGATATAACAGAATGCAGGCGTTCAAAGCACAGAGCGACCCGTACTTGACTGGTGAACTCAACTTCCTTCGTGCCATTCAAAACACATGTCCTTCGTCTAATCATCAAGGCCATGGGAACCGATAAGGACACGAAGCCGGTGGTTGTTGTTTTCATCCCGTTCTCAGGAAGCTGCTGAGCAGAGAGTGCGACAGGTGCCCTAAACATGAAATGACTCGGCTGTGTCGTTATAGGACAGCAAGGCCTCAGAGAAACCAGCCATAGACATGAAATGACTCAGCTGTGTCGTTATAGGACAGCACTGTGTCGTTATAGGACAGCAAGGCCTCAGAGAAACCAGCCCTAGACATGAAATGACTCAGCTGTGTCGTTATAGGACAGCAAGGCCTCAGAGACACCAGCCCTAGACATGAAATGACTCAGCTGTGTCGTTATAGGACAGCAAGGCCTCAGAGACACCAGCCCTAGACATGAAATGACTCAGCTGTGTCGTCATAGGACAGCAAGGCCTCAGAGAAACCAGCCCTAGACATGAAATGACTCAGCTGTGTCGTTATAGGACAGCAAGGCCTCAGAGACACCAGCCCTAGACATGAAATGACTCAGGTGTGTCGTTATAGGACAGCAAGGCCTTAGAGACACCAGCCCTAGACATGAAATGACTCGGCTGTGTCGTTATAGGACAGCAAGGCCTTAGAGACACCAGCCCTAGACATGAAATGACTCGGCTGTGTCATTATAGGACAGCAAGGCCTTAGAGACACCAGCCCTAGACATGAAATGACTCGGCTGTGTCGTTATAGGACAGCAAGGCCTCAGAGACACCAGCCCTAGACATGAAATGACTCAGCTGTGTCGTTCTGGAACAGCAAGGCCTCAGAGACACCAGCCCTAGACATGAAATGACTCGGCTGTGTCGTTCTGGAACAGCAAGGCCTCAGAGACACCAGCCCTAGACATGAAATGACTCAAATGACTCAGCTGTGTCGTGAAAGGACAGCGAGGCCTCAGAGACACCAGCCCTAGACATGAAATGACTCAGGTGTGTCGTTATAGGACAGCAAGGCCTTAGAGACACCAGCCCTAGACATGAAATGACTCGGCTGTGTCGTTATAGGACAGCAAGGCCTCAGAGACACCAGCCCTAGACATGAAATGACTCGGCTGTGTCGTTCTGGAACAGCAAGGCCTCAGAGACACCAGCCCCAGACATGAAATGACTCAGGTGTGTCGTTATAGGACAGCAAGGCCTTAGAGACACCAGCCCTAGACATGAAATGACTCGGCTGTGTCGTTATAGGACAGCAAGGCCTCAGAAACACCAGCCCTAGACATGAAATGACTCAGCTGTGTCGTTCTGGAACAGCAAGGCCTCAGAGACACCAGCCCTAGACATGAAATGACTCAGGTGTGTCGTCATAGGACAGCAAGGCCTCAGAGAAACCAGCCATATACATGAAATGACTCAGCTGTGTCGTCATAGGACAGCAAGGCCTCAGAGACACCAGCCCTAGACATGAAATGACTCAGCTGTGTCGTTATAGGACAGCAAGGCCTCAGAGAAACCAGCCATAGACATGAAATGACTCAGCTGTGTCGTCATAGGACAGCAAGGCCTCAGAGAAACCAGCCCTAGACATGAAATGACTCAGCTGTGTCGTTATAGGACAGCAAGGCCTCAGAGACACCAGCCCTAGACATGAAATGACTCAGGTGTGTCGTTATAGGACAGCAAGGCCTTAGAGACACCAGCCCTAGACATGAAATGACTCGGCTGTGTCGTTATAGGACAGCAAGGCCTTAGAGACACCAGCCCTAGACATGAAATGACTCGGCTGTGTCATTATAGGACAGCAAGGCCTTAGAGACACCAGCCCTAGACATGAAATGACTCGGCTGTGTCGTTATAGGACAGCAAGGCCTCAGAGACACCAGCCCTAGACATGAAATGACTCAGCTGTGTCGTTCTGGAACAGCAAGGCCTCAGAGACACCAGCCCTAGACATGAAATGACTCGGCTGTGTCGTTCTGGAACAGCAAGGCCTCAGAGACACCAGCCCTAGACATGAAATGACTCAAATGACTCAGCTGTGTCGTGAAAGGACAGCAAGGCCTCAGAGACACCAGCCCTAGACATGAAATGACTCAGGTGTGTCGTTATAGGACAGCAAGGCCTTAGAGACACCAGCCCTAGACATGAAATGACTCGGCTGTGTCGTTATAGGACAGCAAGGCCTCAGAGACACCAGCCCTAGACATGAAATGACTCGGCTGTGTCGTTCTGGAACAGCAAGGCCTCAGAGACACCAGCCCCAGACATGAAATGACTCAGGTGTGTCGTTATAGGACAGCAAGGCCTTAGAGACACCAGCCCTAGACATGAAATGACTCGGCTGTGTCGTTATAGGACAGCAAGGCCTCAGAAACACCAGCCCTAGACATGAAATGACTCAGCTGTGTCGTTCTGGAACAGCAAGGCCTCAGAGACACCAGCCCTAGACATGAAATGACTCAGGTGTGTCGTCATAGGACAGCAAGGCCTCAGAGAAACCAGCCATATACATGAAATGACTCAGCTGTGTCGTCATAGGACAGCAAGGCCTCAGAGAAACCAGCCCTAGACATGAAATGACTCAGCTGTGTCGTTATAGGACAGCAAGGCCTCAGAGACACCAGCCCTAGACATGAAATGACTCAGGTGTGTCGTTATAGGACAGCAAGGCCTTAGAGACACCAGCCCTAGACATGAAATGACTCGGCTGTGTCGTTATAGGACAGCAGGCCTCAGAGACACCAGCCCTAGACATGAAATGACTCAGCTGTGTCGTTATAGGACAGCAAGGCCTCAGAGACACCAGCCCTAGACATGAAATGACTCAGCTGTGTCGTTCTGGAACAGCAAAGCCTCAGAGACACCAGCCCTAGACATGAAATGACTCGGCTGTGTCGTTCTGGAACAGCAAGGCCTCAGAGACACCAGCCCTAGACATGAAATGACTCGGCTGTGTCGTTCTGGAACAGCAAGGCCTCAGAGACACCAGCCCTAGACATGAAATGACTCAGCTGTGTCGTTATAGGACAGCAAGGCCTCAGAGAAACCAGCCATAGACATGAAATGACTCAGCTGTGTCGTCATAGGACAGCAAGGCCTCAGAGAAACCAGCCATAGACATGAAATGACTCAGCTGTGTCGTTATAGGACAGCAAGGCCTCAGAGACACCAGCCCTAGACATGAAATGACTCAGGTGTGTCGTTATAGGACAGCAAGGCCTTAGAGACACCAGCCCTAGACATGAAATGACTCGGCTGTGTCGTTATAGGACAGCAAGGCCTTAGAGACACCAGCCCTAGACATGAAATGACTCGGCTGTGTCATTATAGGACAGCAAGGCCTTAGAGACACCAGCCCTAGACATGAAATGACTCAGCTGTGTCGTTCTGGAACAGCAAGGCCTCAGAGACACCAGCCCTAGACATGAAATGACTCGGCTGTGTCGTTCTGGAACAGCAAGGCCTCAGAGACACCAGCCCTAGACATGAAATGACTCAAATGACTCAGCTGTGTCGTGAAAGGACAGCAAGGCCTCAGAGACACCAGCCCTAGACATGAAATGACTCAGGTGTGTCGTTATAGGACAGCAAGGCCTTAGAGACACCAGCCCTAGACATGAAATGACTCGGCTGTGTCGTTATAGGACAGCAAGGCCTCAGAGACACCAGCCCTAGACATGAAATGACTCGGCTGTGTCGTTCTGGAACAGCAAGGCCTCAGAGACACCAGCCCCAGACATGAAAT
>NC_134886.1:3840748-3848248 GCF_041734735.1 Babylonia areolata
TGACGGCGCCTGGTGGGTAAAGGGTGGAGATTTTTACGATCTCCCAGGTCAACATATGTGCAGACCTGCTAGTGCCTGAACCCCCTTCGTGTGTACATGCAAGCAGAAGATCAAATACGCACGTTAAAGATCCTGTAACCCATGTCAGCGTTCGGTGGGTTATGGAAACAAGAACATACCCAGCATGCACACCCCCGAAAACGGAGTATGGCTGCCTACATGGCGGGGTAAAAACGGTCATACACGTAAAAGCCCACTCGTGTGCATACGAGTGAACGCAGAAGAAGAAGATTAACAAATAAAATGAATAAGAAACAAATCCGAAGGGGTTTTCCTTTCTCACACCAATAAAACATCAATAGATAAACAAAAAAATAAAAACAATAAAAAGAGAAAATGCAAAGGAATGTGCCTTCCTTTCTTATGCCAACAGATTTTTTTTTAAAAGTATCCAATACCCCATAAACAAGCCAAACAAATAAAGAACAAAAAAAAATAGATAAACAAAATAAAACACATAAAAGCAGTACAAAGTTCTGCAGAGGGAACAGAACCCAACAAATTCCCCGCACAGAACCACTTCATTAACAGACTTCCCGGACCCCAGAACTGCTGCTTGTTCATTTCTCCCTGTTTTCTTCTGGAACCAACCCCGAACAGCAGGCGGAACAAGTACAGCTGCCGTTCTGCTCCTGTTGCGGTCAGAGAGACACACCACTTCCGCCTGACTAACTGGACAGACTTTCCTCATCACGTTGCCAGCTCTGCACTCTTGGCTGCTGGCCACACACACACACACACACACACATCATGCACACACACACACACATCATACACATACACACACAATCACACACACACACACACACACACACATCATACACACACACACATCACACACATACACACCACACGCACATACACATCATACACACACACATCACACACACACACATCATATACACACATCACGCATCACACACACACACACATCACACACTTCACGCATCACACACACACACACATCACACACGCACACACACACACATCACGCATCACACAAATAAAGAACAAAAAAATAGATAAACAAAATAAAACACATAAAAGCAGTATAAAATTCTGCAAAGGGAACAGAACCCAACAAATTCCCCGCACAGAACCACTTCATTAACAGACTTCCCGGACCCCAGAACTGCTGCTTGTTCATTTCTCCCTGTTTTCTTCTGGAACCAACCCCGAACAGCAGGCGGAACAAGTACAGCTGCCGTTCTGCTCCTGTTGCGGTCAGAGAGACACACCACTTCCGCCTGACTAACTGGACAGACTTTCCTCATCACGTTGCCAGCTCTGCACTCTTGGCTGCTGGCCACACACACACACACACACACACACACACACACACACATCATGCACATACACACACACACACACATCACACACACACATCACACACATACACACCACACGCACATACACATCATACACACACACATCACACACACACATATCATACACATACACATCACACACACACACATCACACACACACACACACACACATCATACACATACACACACACACACACACATATCATACACATACACACACACATCACACACATACACACCACACGCACATACACATCACACACACACACACATCATATACACACATCACGCATCACACACACACACACACATCACACACACACATCACGCATCACACAAATAAAGAACAAAAAAATAGATAAACAAAATAAAACACATAAAAGCAGTACAAAGTTCTGCAGAGGGAACAGAACCCAACAAATTCCCCGCACAGAACCACTTCATTAACAGACTTCCCGGACCCCAGAACTGCTGCTTGTTCATTTCTCCCTGTTTTCTTCTGGAACCAACCCCGAACAGCAGGCGGAACAAGTACAGCTGCCGTTCTGCTCCTGTTGCGGTCAGAGAGACACACCACTTCCGCCTGACTAACTGGACAGACTTTCCTCATCACGTTGCCAGCTCTGCACTCTTGGCTGCTGGCCACACACACACACACACACACACACACACACACACATCATGCACATACACACACACACACACATCACACACACACATCACACACATACACACCACACGCACATACACATCATACACACACACATCACACACACACATATCATACACATACACATCACACACACACACATCACACACACACACACACACACATCATACACATACACACACACACACACACACATCATACACACACACACATCACACACATACACACCACACGCACATACACATCACACACACACACACACACATCATATACACACATCACGCATCACACACACACACACACATCACACACGCACACACACACACACATCACGCATCACACAAATAAAGAACAAAAAAATAGATAAACAAAATAAAACACATAAAAGCAGTATAAAGTTCTGCAAAGTGAACAGAACCCATCAAATTCCCCGCACATAACCACTTCATTAACAGACTTCCCGGACCCCAGAACTGCTGCTTGTTCATTTCTCCCTGTTTTCTTCTGGAACCAACCCCGAACAGCAGGCGGAACAAGTACAGCTGCCGTTCTGCTCCTGTTGCGGTCAGAGAGACACACCACTTCCGCCTGACTAACTGGACAGACTTTCCTCATCACGTTGCCAGCTCTGCACTCTTGGCTGCTGGCCACACACACACACACACACATCATACACATACACACATCACACACATACACACCACACGCACATACACATCATACACACACACATCACACACACACACATATCATACACATACACACACACACATCACACACATACACACCACACGCACATACACATCATACACACACATCACACACACACACACATATCATACACATACACACACACACATCACACACACACATCACACACATACACACCACACGTACATACACATCATACACACACACACACACATCATATACACACATCACGCATCACACACACACATCACACACACACACATCACGCATCACACACACACACATCACACACACACACACACACACACACACACACACACACACACCTCCAGACGACCATACTGCCAGTTCGGCATTTTTCCAGGGAAACTGACTGATGAATAGCACGCACATTCAATCCATGATTCCGATGCGGCACCCTCTCATCCTTACCTGAACCCTCCAATCCACCCCCCTTTCCTTCTATCCTTTCCCAACCCATTCCCCTCCCTTCCACCAACTTTGTCTACAGCAGCAGAAATTGGAAGAGGGTACAACGATTTCAGCTGAACACCATTTATTAGCTCTCTCCATACGAACGGCGAAAGAGACGACGTTAACAGCGTTTCACCCCAGTTACCACCATCAAAATATTACAAGCGGAAGGCTCTTACACTGAAGAGGTGAATGTTGACAAAGAATACCACAATTCTGACGACGGAAGCTAAAGGTTGGGTCATTCAGACACCCACTGGGGTCTGTGTAGAGGAGAAGAGAGGACTGGCCGTACTAAGTGAGTTAAAAATAAAAAATTAAGACATCGCCTCCGTCCTGAACTGCTCATGACCCGAGTCGTGTGAACCGCTTCAGCTGTGAGGCTCTGTCGTTCTCTTTCCGTGGGAAGGAAACAGGTCCCTGAGCTTACATACACTCTCACACCAATAAACCTGGCTATTTCCCCTTACACACACACACAAGCTCTTGTGTATTTGTTACAGGAAATGCATGTCAGACCTGATGATGTTGGGCCCCCCCTTCTTCCCCCCGGCACCCCCCCCCCCCCCCCCTCCCCCACTACACAACTTTCCCCTCACCTTGTAAATCTTTCCGTACGAACGACACGAAATTGGCGACGATTTTCCGCTGCTGAGACTATTAAAAGGTTACTTAAGGAAGGTTCTGACATTGAAGAGGTGGACGAAAAGAACGAATACCACATTTTTAACGTTGAAAGGTGTAGACTGGACCATTCAGACACCCTCTGGACATCAGGTGGGGACTCTGTGGGGACGGGGGAAAGGAGAAGAAAAGAAGAACACTGACCGTCCTGAGTGAGTTAACAACCCCCCTCAGATGCTATCAACCCCTCAGATGCTAACAACCCCCCTCAGATGCTATCAACCCCCCTCAGATGCTATCAACCCCCCTCAAATGCTATCAGTCCCCCTCAGATGCTATCAATCCCCTCAGATGCTATCAACCCCCCTCAGATGCTAACAACCCCCCTCAGATGCTATCAACCCCCCTCAGATGCTATCAATCCCCCTCAGATGCTATCAATCCCCTCGAATGCTATCAACCCTCCTCAGATGCTATCAATCCCCCTCAGATGCTATCACCCCCCCCCACCCCCCCACCCACCCCAGACGCTATCAATCATCATCACATCGCAAGCGAGAAGGCTACTTAATATTAATGTAGCCAATCCATATTAGTTAACGTAGTGTACCTGTAGAACCGTTGTGCGATCTGAGCCAGATGGATGCAGTCACAAAGTCATCATTACTGTTTTTGTTACCTGCACAGGAGACGTCTGTCTGTCTGTCTATCTGTCAGAGACGTTTGTCTGTCTATCTGGCTATCTATCTATCCATCTCTAAGCGCGTTGGGTTACGCTGCTGGTCAGGCATCTGCTTGGCAGATGTGGTGTAGCGTATATGGTTTTGTCCGAACGCAGTGACGCCTCCATGAGCTACTGAAACTGAAACTGAAACTATCCATCTATCTATCCATCAACCACACAAACGGAGACAGACACAGAGAGAGAGAAACAGGGGCAAAGAGACGGAGACAGACAGACAGACAGGCAGACAGACGGGAGGTTAATTTTGGAGTGGACTCGGGGAAACATCGACGCCTCCGTCTCCTCCCTTCTGGGAGACTTGAACGCTCCAGGCCACACTTTATCCCTTAGCCTGAGACTCATTAACACTGTGGGACTCGCTGATCGCTGCTATGTGAAATCGATAGCCTTCAAAATACACACAGATACGCACAGACACACACACACACACACACACACACACACACACATATACATATACATTTATCTGTATATATTGCTACCTGCGTTCCCAAAGAACTGTGCTTGGCCTGGTATGTCCAGTGCGCATGAATGATATCTTACAACACACAGTACCATAATTTATGATTTATAATTAAAAAAATTTTTTTTTTTTTTTAAAAGGTGGTGGGAGACAGAAAAGGCAGAGAGAGAGAGAGAGAGAGAGAGAGAGAGAGAGCGTGTGTGAAACAACACACTCTTTTCTTTTTCTTCCTCCTCCACTTTCTTTTCGCTTTCTCTTCTCCATTCGTCTTTTTCCTTTGTCCCTTCTTTCTCTCCCTCTACTTCCCTCCTCCCCCCCCTGCCCCCGCCCCCCGCTGCCCCCCCCCCCCCCAAAAAAAAAAAAAAAATCTCTTCCTCTCTTAACCGCCCCCCCCCCCCCACACCTCCCCCCCCCCCCCACACACACACCACACACCTAACAGTTGACACTAAACTGGGCTGACTTTGGAAAGTCCCGGGGGAGAAGTGTTGGCTTGGGTGTCTGTGAGACTGCAAGTTGTTGCATATGTTCTCTCTCTCTCTCTCTCTCTCTATATATATATATATATATATCTAAATATTTATCTCAGTGCGCGCGTGTTTGTGTGTGTGCGTGTGCGTGTGCGTGTGCGTGAGTGTGTGCATTTGCACGCTTTTGTGAACATGCACGCGTGTATGGGTGCATGCAAGTTCGATGAACGAGTACATAGTTGATGAGCTGAGAAACTTCATCAAATTTTCTTGATGAAAACTGCTGATGAAATGACATGTTAACATTACAATAATCGACAGAGTAAGAGACTTGATCCTGTACTCGTTAGACGACTTGATTCTTTAATTGGAGATGAACCTGAACTGCTGTGCAAGTCCTCAAGCCCGTTTTGAAAACGCTGATACAGTGACTCCGGGTGGTTAATTAACTCTCCCCAAAGTCATCTTCTTCTTCTTCTTCTGCGTTCACTCGTATGCACACGAGTGGGCTTTTACGTGTATGACCGTTTTTACCCCGCTATGTAGGCAGCCATACTCCGTTTTCGGGGGTGTGCATGCTGGGTATGTTCTTGTTTCCATAACCCACCGAACGCTGACATGGATTACAGGATCTTTAACGTGCGTATTTGATCTTCTGCTTGCATATACACACGAAGGGGGTTCAGGCACTAGCAGGTCTGCACATAAGTTGACCTGGGAGATCGTAAAAATCTCCACCCTTTACCCACCAGGCGCCGTCACTGTGATTCGAACCCGGGACCCTCAGACTGACAGTCCAGCGCTTTAACCACTCGGCTATTGCGCCCGTCCAAAAGTCATCTGATTAGAGGTTGTTGCTTTTGTTTTGTTTTGTTTTGTTTACCTTCCTCAATTATCATATCCCCTTCTTCTGTTCCTTCCCTACTTCTTTCTTTCAGTCTCAATCTTCCAATGCCGAATCTGTTCTATTTTCAGATCAAGAGATATGTCTGACCTTTTGGGATATCACACGAAGTGGTATTGTGCAAGTTTCTTCAAACCTTACAGAAGAAATAAGAAAGAAAGAAAGAGGAAAAAAAAGGGTGGGTGGGGGGGTGGGGGGTGGGGGGGGGGGGGGTAACTAGAAAAAGAAATAAGACGCAGGGAAACCATCTCGTTCAACGTATTGCCAGCAACTGTAGGCGTCATCGTCTGCTGACACCCGAGACAGACAAGCGGCATCGATTTTGAAGTAACAGGAGAGAGGGTTTGTGGAAAGCCTGAGGATTCCAGACAGCTTAGCGTGTATACAAACCTGCACACACACACACACACACACACTCTCTCTCTCTCTCTCTCTCTCTCTCTCTCTCTCTTCCGATGATTATATCACATCCCAGGAACCAGCACCCGAAAAGCCTGACAGACATATATATAAGCTGCTTAATTTTCGCCCGATCATTACCTCCCTTCTTCTCCCACCCCCCCACAAACACCCACCCACACTGAAAGAGAGAGAGAGAGAGGAGAGAGAGAGAGAGAGAGAGAGAGAGAGAGAGAGAGATAGGGGGATAAAAAAAAAAGAAAGTACATAAGAAGTAAAGATAAAATTTCAACCAAACTTTGTCTTCCTGCCTCTCACCCCCCCCCCCCTCTCTCTCTCTTTCTCTCTCTCTCCACCCCTCCCCCAATCTCTCTCTCTTGCATGCGAAACAAACCACCTACGATGACGATGACCAAAACTGGCACTGACGAAAACGACAAATTAATGTTAGTCTCCCAGACGCTTCCACAGAAAATCCTACAGCAAACCCACTGTTTCCTTGACAACTGAACTACATTACAGTAAAGGTGTTATGAAGATGCCATGCGTCAGTGACAGGCATCTGGATTAGTACATTTAGATGCACACACACACACACACACACAGGTTTAGCGCGCGCGCACACACACACACACTATATATATATATATA
>NC_134886.1:3855748-3873248 GCF_041734735.1 Babylonia areolata
CTTTTTTTTTTAACATCTATGCCGATCAAGCTGAATTTCTAATGTCTGTCTGTCTGTATGTTTGTCTGTCTATCTATCTCTCTGTCACATATTTCTTCATAATACAAACAAATACAATCAAATAAACACATGCTGAAATTTGGTACAATAACCAGTTCTGGTCTTTCGGTTTTGACAAACCTAAAATCAAGAGTCGGTGACGTTGCTAAGTTACATAGCTTTACTGTTGAACACGGTTGTGAAGCCGTGCCTCCTTCAGAAGTCTCCAATCGTAAGCTGGGAGAGAGAGAGCGAGAGAGATTCAAGATTCAAGATTCAAAAACTTTATTACTCAAGGATAAAGATTTTAGGCATCGCCCAGTCTTCCAATCTGTCCTTGTGACAACAATAACAACAACAACAACGTTAACGATAACGACACAACAATAATGATTTTGTTAACACTGCTACATCTACTGCTACTACAACGAAGAATGATCACCATCATCATCATTAACATCGTAAAAAAGTAATAAAACGAACGCATTCATACATTCATATCCATACACATGCACACACACATATACATATACTTATGCGCATAAGAGACATGACCGAAGTGAGAAACATATAGCGGACATAAAGAGAACAGAGAAACACAACTTTCACACTGTACGTATACAAAAGTGATTAATTTGCTGATGCAGATGTTACAGGTAAAAACATCCAATTTACAGGCGAACAAGGAAAAACATTAAGGCACAAAGGTAGAAATAAAATAGATTCACTGCATGTAAGGGTATTGAGACAAACTTCACAAAAAAGCATGACTTTTTGTCTTTTTTAGCTGGTTAAAAATAAATAAATTAATTAAAAAAAAGCTTTGTGGGCCTATTGCTTGTGAAGCAGGAGTTCTCGTATGCTTGATTTGAAGGAATGTAATGAATTGCACGTCTCAATGGACGAAGGAAGAAAGTTCCAAACAGATGGTCCAAAAAATGCAAAGCTAGATTTGTACAAATCGATGCGCACACGAGGCAGAATATAATTATCTGAATCGCAACGCTCTGATGCCCGTTGAACAAGGTCACTGAGGTATGGTGGTGACATAGAGAGAGAGAGAGAGAGAGAGAGAGAGAGAGAGAGTCAGTCAGAAGATAGACAGAGAGACAGCAGAGACAGACAGAGCTTCATGGACAGAAAAATGATTGTGTTCGCCTCGCTCAATGACAGCTTCAATGAATCTCACACTTTCAATGCTTAAACACACACACACACACACACACACACACACACACACACACACACACACACACACACACACACACATTATCGCGTTTATAATTATTTGTTGAAGTTTGAAAAGCGCATCCTCATAATTTATGTGTGCAGTTACAGACTGATGGCTGTGCAGTCGTTTATAATATTATACATTTCATCATTAAATGACCAGTTTGTTTGCAACACCCACTTTAGGAGGGACCTTCGCCACTACAAAAAAAAGAACAAAAACACACACAAAAAGAAAAAGAAAAACACAACAACAACAACAAACAGACCAACAAACGAACAGACAACAACAACAAACAAACATATATATATATTCGAGTCCACTTCCCCCATCCCCCCACCCCGCCTTTTGTAGCGCTGTCTCTCTGTCACTCTCTCTCTCTCATGAAGAAGGAAAGACGGACACAAATCACAACAAAACACTCCGCAACCAAGGTTGAAAGTGCAATGTCTGAGCACAGTATTAGATGAAAGCTTGTTGGTGTTCTCTTTTTTTTTCCTTTTTTTTTTTTTTTTGTCTTTGTTTTACTGTAATCATGTGCACTATTGAACAATTAAACACTATTTAGACCAGCAAGGGGAACAAAAAAAATCAACCATGCAACTCTGTTTGTGCCATCTTGTGAATCCCCGTTACCATCTTCTGCTGTGTGTGTTAAGTGAAAACTCCGAGCTCCTGCCCCCCCCCCACCCCCCCCCCCCCCGTCCCCGCCTCCCCCGTGCAGCAGCATTGGAAAGATCAGCTTCACAGCCTAAAGGAAGAAACTAATTAGACTTCCGACGGACATCCAGCACTGAAAATAGAAAAAAAAGGGGAACGAATGAGGTATAGAGATGGGAATTAACAGGGGATATAGGAGAGGGGGACAGAATGAGAGAGACAAGGGGGTTAAGGTGAGGTAGGGGGGTAGTGGGGGGGGGGGGGGCCGGGATGGAGGTGGAGGTGAGGTGGGGGGGTGTGGGGGTGTGTGAAGAGAAAGTGGACACGTCCGTGGGTGTTGGTTGTCTGGGTGCGCGAGATCCGTGTCACCGCCTGCAGCATCCTCGTCGAGAAGAAGGGGCAGGAAGGGGCAGGAAGGGGAAGGAAGAGGGGTAGGGGGCGGGGGGGGCGGGGGGGGGGGGGGGAAGGAGAGATGCCGCACGCCAAGAAGATCGATGTCGGAAGACGAGTAAGGAAACAAGAGTTTCTTTGAAGACACCAACCTCTTCTTTTCCACCCGTACCCCGCCTCTCTCTCTCTCTCTCTGTGTGTCTCTCTCTCTGTGTGCTGGATGGGTGGGTGGACGGATCTAATTAATCTCTGTCTGTCTGCATCTAATCATCTCCCCCTTTTTTTAATAAAAAAACAAACAAACAAAAAAACACACACAAAACCCCCAAAAAACACACACACAAAAAAGCAAACATCCCCCCAAAAAACACACACACAAAAAGGCGACTTCCTAATTTTTCACGGCCCCAAGACCACCCCCACCTACCAGCACGGATTCTAGTTTAACGGCTCCAGTCATTCATGGTTGTTCAGTCGATACACTTCCAGCAACCCTCCAACGCGTCCCACAAGTTTCATAGCGATTTCATTTCAGCCTCACCCCCCCCCCCCCCACACACACACACCCAACCCCTACTTCCCCCCATTTTTTAATTTTATTTTTTTTATGACGACCCTCTCTCGCTCAGTATTAAGGAAAATAAATAGCATGATCGATGACTGATGACTCAATGCATAAGTCGCGGACTGGGTCAGGGTAGGCAACCCTTCTGCTCATAGAGCGTACATAATCAGCTCACTTTTTAAAAAATCCATTAACTCTCTCCATACGAACGGCGAAAGAGACGACGTTAACAGCGTTTCACCCCAATTACCATCATCAAAATATTGCAAGCAGATGGCTCTTATACTGAAGAGGTGAATGTTGACAAAGAATACCACAATTCTGACGACGGAAGCTAAAGGACACACAGGACATCCGAGGGGTCTGTGTAGAGGAGAAGAGAGGACTGGCCGTACTGAGTGAGTTAATGACCACCACTCGGCTCGAAGCTCCGATCCGTCCGTCACTTGAGAAGCGATATCTGCTGGCATCGTTGCAGCATTTTCTCCTGGGCGTAAATGGGTTTGTTTTCCAATGTAACAGAGCCCCCGGTAAGCTTATGACCCAACTGTCATATGAGAACCTTCGCCTACTGAAGGTTGTATGTTGCAATCACTCCTCTCCGGTGTAGAATAATTTTCCAGTCATTAACACCGCCCCCCTTGAGGCCGGATTCAACTCAAATGTCATTTTCTTTTCAGGCTGAATTAAACAATGTAAAACGACTCGTGTTTGAGATTACTAACACACAGAGAGACAAAGACACGGACACAGACACAGACACACGCACACAGACACACGCACACACACACACACACATGCAGACTGGAAGAGACAAGTAAACAGAAAACAAAGAGGGAAAAAAATAACTGCGTCCATAATGTATTTTGTTTGCTTCGAGCAAGTCTTACATTCAACGCCCGTGACACGGTGATAAGGACCCCCTCTTGCAATCAATCAAGAGAGAATTGCTTCCGTCCATATCCACATTTTTTCGGGTTTTTTTTTTCTTTTTTCTTCTTTTTGTTTCTCTTTTTGTTTGGTTTGTTTTCGTGTCTGTTTTTTTTTTCTTTTCTTTTTGTTGTTGTTTTGTGGCTTTTTTCTCTTTTACACTCACACGCAAACGCACGAACACAAACACACGCTCTCTGTGTGTGTCTGTCTCTGTCTCTGTCTGTCTGTCTCACCGCTCAAGCACACACTCGCACAAGAACAAAATTGACCTCCCCCCGCCCCCCCCGTACACACACACACACACACACACAGTGTGCACACAATTAAAACATTAAAAAGAAAGAAAAAAGCTGTCTAAGCTTATTCGTTTACCCTCGATAAGGATCATTTTGACTAGACACGCGCGCGTGCACACATGCACGCACACATGCACGCGCACGCACGCACGCACGCGCTCGCACGAGCCCATGGTTTTATCCACAGGGTATTAGCAGTGATTGATCGGACACATGGAATCAATATATGCTTTGGATGACAAGTCAACAACTCTCTCTTCCTCTCTCTCACACACACATGAACGAACACACGCACGCACACGCACAAATGAATGTCATATAAAACATTTTTAAAAGACTCGCATTAAACACACACACACACACACACACACACACACACACACAAACAAAACAAAAAAACAAACAAACAAAAAAACATTCAAATAAATGAAGCCACACGCGCACAAAGTATGCATGGACATGAGCTGGCACAGAGAGAGAGAGAGAGAGAGAGAGGAAGAGAGAGAGAGAGAATGCTCTAGTATACAGTACTATCATACAGTACACACATACACACACACATACATACGAGCGCGCGCGCACACACACACACGGATGCAGATGGCATAATATCAACACAAACACACACGCTCAAGAATAAACACACACACACACACACACACACACACACACACACACACACCAAAACAACAACAAAAAAACGCGAAAACACAAACACACCCACACAGACACATGCGCGCTGACTAAACAGGCTCCCATTTTCTAATTCATTTGGCATTAACAATAATGAACAAACAGGCCAAGAGTCAGGATATTTCCTGTTTGCCTTCCATCCTCTTTGATTAGGGGAAATATTAGACCCATACACAGTTATTCCTTTTTGGATCAATTATGTTATGGTTCTTTTTTTTTTCTTTTTTTTATTTGTTTAATTTCGTTGATTTTTGTGATTTTTTGTCAACGTCGTCTGTGTGGTTGTTGCTGCTGCAGCTGTTACGATTTTTTTTTTTTTTTTTTTTTGTGGTTCATTCACTCATTCATTTATCTCTTTATTTAGAGAGAGTGAATGAGAGAGAAATAGAGAGAGAGAGACAGAGAGAGAGAGAGACAGAGAGAGAGAGAGGGGAGGGGGAGAGAAGAAAGCGTGTGTGTGTGTAGGTGTGTACTCTCCTCTGACCCTCTCTTCCTCATCCTCTTCTTTCTCCCAACAGGTATGCGTTATCCTAAAAAGTACAAAAAAACCCCACCAAACTATGCTTGTATTTGAAGGATTGTTAACAAAGTCTTGCCATGATTTGTAGTGAATATGAAGCTCTCTTGTGTGGTTTTTGTCTTCATTCATTTTTCCTTCTCTCTCTCTCTCTTGGTCTTCTGTTTGATACCCTTTCCTTATCCCCGCCTCCCATTTTCCACCTTCGAGGTTTATAGGACCAAAGAAACATTTGTTTGCTGACCCGGTTCCCTTCAGAAATAAAACCTGATTCAGTTCATTTCCCTGTTTCCCCCACCTCTCTCTTCTGGACGTCTCCGACAGAGTGGACAACATTGAAGTTCTGAATCACAAACATGTTCGCTATTATTTTCATTAACATAAGTTTCAGTTTCAGTAGCTCAAGGAGGCGTCACTGCGTTCGGACAAATCCATATACGCTACACCACATCTGCCAAGCAGATGCCTGACCAGCAGCGAAACCCAACGCGCTTAGTCAGGCCTTGAGAAAAAAAAAAAGAAAAAGAAAAAAAAGGTGAATAAATAATAGATAAGCGTACATAAATAAGTAAGTAAATAAATAAATAAATAAATAAATATATAAATATTTACAATATAAAAAAGGTAGTAGTAACAATAATAATAATAATAATAATAATTCACATAAACAAACTCGAATGCACAAACACACCCACGCTAACACGTGCGCGCTGACAACAACAGTCTGTCATCTTCTAATTCCCCTCTGGCATCAACAATAATGCACAAACAGGGCCACAGTCTGGAACTGAAGGACGACGGATATTTCCTGTTTGCATTCCATCCTCTTTGACTGGGGGGGGGGAATATTGGACCAATACAAAAATACTACTTTTTGGATCTGTCGTGTTATTGTCCCCCCCCCCCCCCCCCCTTTTTTTTTATTGTAGTTTTTGTCATTTTTGACTCACTTGTGTAAACAAAGTGAGTCTATGTTTTAACCCGGTGTTCGGTTGTCTCTCTGTGTGTGTGTGTGTGTGTGTGTGTGTGTGTGTGTGTGTGTGTGTGTGTGTCTGTGTGTCCGTGGTAAACTTTAACATTGACATTTTCTCTGCAAATACTTTGTCAGTTGACACCAAATTTGGCATAAAAATAGGAAAAATTCAGTTCTTTCCAGTCATCTTGTTTAAAACAATATTGCACCTCTGGGATGGGCACAAAAAAAAGCAAAAGAAAAAAAAAAGCCTAATTATATGCAAACTGCATTTACTGTTATATTTATATTTTTGGTATTCTCTAAACTTGGCACTTTGACCTCTTATTCTGACACAACAACAAGAGCAGTCATTATTATCATTTTTTGTTCAAACAGGAACTTCTTTTGCTAAGCATGGAATTTTTATTTATTTTGCAAACGTTTTGGTGCAGATAGTGAAAAAGGGAAATTACTCTGTAATTAATGCTAGGGGACGTAATTTATCACAAGTGAGTCTTGAAGGCCTTGCCTCTCTTGTTTTTATTGTAGTTTTTGTCTTTTTTTTTTCAGCGTCGTGCTGCAGCTATTAGAATTTGTTTCTTTATTTATTTATCTGTTTAAGGAGAAAAAGAATGAGAGAGAGTGCGTGTAAGTGTGTACTATTTGATCGTATTGTGTACCAAGACATTCTCTTTCTATCTCTGTGTGTGTGTGTGTGTGTGGTGTGTGTGTGTGTGTGTGTGTGTGTGTGTGTGTGTGTGTGTGTGTTGCCTTCTACAATTTCTCTCCAGTAAACTTCTCTTCCTCATTCTCTTCTTTCTCTCAACAGGTATGCGTCATTCTGAAAAATACTTTAAAAAAAAAAAGAAAAAAAAAGGTATGCTTGTACGTGAAGGATTGTGAATGAATGTAGCCTTGCTACGATTTGTAGTGAATATTGTGCTCTCATATGTAATTTCTTTTTCTTTATATTCTCTCTTTCTCTCTCTGTCTGTCTGTCTGTCTGTCTCTATTATTTTTTTTTAATACTTATTTAATAAGTCCTTTCCTTACGCTCTCTACCACCACCCCGCGGGCCTACCCCCTCTTCCCCCCCCCCCCCCCTTTCGAGGACTAGATGACCAGAAAAGCATATGTTTGCTACCATTCTATTACCCTCAGAAATATTTCATTTCATTCCCTGTCTCCCTCCCACCTCTCTTCTGGACGTCTCCGACAGACCGAACAACACTGGAAGCTCTGAATCACAAACATGCTCGCGGTTATTTTCATCAACACAACATCAATGCTGGTCTCCATGGAAATTTCCCTCGCGCTGTCTGGAAGCGTTGCATCAGCGACCGCCGTTTCCGAGTGGTTTACCACACTCAATTCAAACCATGGTTTTTTTTAAAGTTGTTGTTATATACTATGATTTGTTGTTGTTGCTTTACAGCTCAACCAATCTCATCCTCCTTATCTAAATTGCACTCAATTCAAACCATGGTTTTTTAAAAGTTGTTGTTATATACTATGATTTGTTGTTGTTGCTTTACAGCTCAACCAATCTCATCCTCCTTATCTAAATTGTCAAGCAGGTCGGAACAACCATTCAAAAACAAAACCACAACGTAAAACAACAACAACAACAACCACACACACACACACACACACACACACACACACACACACACACACACACATTGAGACCGAAAGACTGAATGGATTTCTGGACTGATGGAGGCGTGCGTACTTGGAGGTACAGGCACAGACACCAGACACACACACACACACACACACACACACACACACACACACACAAAGATTTTCGAACACCGTTTGACAAATCTACAGCAGAAAGAAAGGGCCCATTGGGTGATTAATGAGAACTTGTGGAAAAGAACGCTCTTTCTCCTTCCCTTACGAGCGTTAACGAATAAGATGTTTTTGAAAAAAAACAAAAAAAAACCCAAAAAAAAAAACCCAGATATTCAAAAGAAGAAGTAAAAGAAAAACACGTATAGGCCTGCAGCATAACTCGTACAAGTATTGGACGCTGTGTCGGAAAGGAAACATGGCTGGAACATGTTTCATTATGCATCTGGCTCGTATTTCTCTGCTTCTCTCCCTCTTCCTGCCGTTCTTTCCCCCCCCCCCCCCCTTTTTTTTTCCAGTTCCACCATACGCTGCGCCCAGTAGTGGGATTAAAACGATTAAGTTTCCAATCTCAAACACACTTTGTTTTCATTCCTTTCTCTGGGAGAGATATGGCACGACTGAAATAAAAGACTTTTCTGGTTGAAATGATTAAAGTATGTCAGAGCTGGGACAGCTGAAAACATTCGTAATATTAGCGCGTACATCACACAAAACAACTTGATCACACTAAAGTTAGACACGCTCTCCAGGCACTGTTGTTCTGTTTCTATTAATTTAACTCACTCAGTACGGCCAGTCCTCTCTTCTCCTCTACACAGATCCCTCGGATGTCCAGTGGGTGTCTCAATGACCCAACCTTTAGCTTCTGTCGTCAGAATTGTGGTATTCTGCTTGCCATCTGCTGCAGAGATGATGGTTATTGTGAAACGCTTCCTGCTTCAGAGTTCCCAACGACATATCAAATAAGTACCCATGCCATTCATTCAATCAAGTAACGTGCACTGCGTAATACAGGAACCGCTCCGTCAGAAGTATCTCTTAAACATCTGAACTTTCCAGCACGCCGAATCCATCGTCCAGAAATTGAAATGTTGCCAATGCTATGGACTGCACACGAACGAACGATACAGCTTTCTCTTTTTTTCTTATCGAACAATCGAAACCGACTTGACACTATGAATAATGGGAAACGTAGAAAAACATGCTTCTTTCCCTTCCAAGCGATTCTGAGGGAGAAAAAAGTCATGAGAGAGAGAGAGAGGGGGGGGGGGGTGGGCGGTGGGGCAGGAGTGGGGGGGGGGAGAAGAAGCAAAGTGGGGGGTGTCGGGGAGGGAGAGAGGGAGGCAGGAGGTGGAGAAGAAGCAAACATACAGCAGACGTTGAACTGCCTTGAAAAAGAAAGGCGAATCCAATACATTCTTGTAAAAGACATACAGTGTGTTGATTTTACGGAAAACATTCTTTCTTGAATAAAACAAAATAAAACAAAACACACACACACACACACACGCACAATTGGAATAAATGTTTGACAGAAACAAAAAGCTGATCACACACACACACACACACACACACACACACACACCAACAACCACCATCCTCTCACCCTCACGCCCTCCTCCCACATACACACGATTACTGAGTACACGGATCCACACAATGCAAGTGATGCTCTCACATATGCAGTTTTTTTGGTTTTTTTATACTCACAACATAAGCTTTCTTCATACAATTTACAAAGCTTTTCTTACTGAACAGCAAAAGCACGCACTTCTAAATTCATGGGCATTAATTCACATGAGCAAAATACTGTCGCAAATAACATTTTGATTTAAATAATTATGATTTAATAAAAACAATTTAAAAAAAAATTTGATTTAAATAATTATGATTTCATAAAAAAAACAATCAAAAAAACCAAAACACAATGTGACGGCAAAACGAAAATCACGACACACACAATTATGCAGAAAAATGCACTGACAGAGAAAGGGTGTGTGCATATATATACGACTGTGCATACCTCTGTGTGTGTGTGTGTGTGTGTGTGTGTGTGTGTGTGTGTGTGTGTCAGCTGCCAGTTTTACAAGGCAAGGATGCCAGGGTGGGGGGGTGGGGGTGGGGGAGGGGGGGGGAATTTCAGGTATGAACAGGATCGCCGCCAGAAAACAAAAACAAACAAACAAAATAAACAAAATAACTAAATAAACAAAGAAAGAAAGAAAGAAGAAAAGTCTGTGATACAAGTTCCCTCTTCATTATTGTTATCTCGCTATTCGGTCCGTTTTCCTTTCGTTTCTATCGGCTATGGTCTGCTTTCCCGGAACATTCACACTGACCTACCTGTGTGTATGTGTGTGTGTGTGTGTGTGTGTGTGTGTGTGTGTGTGTGTGGTGTGTGTGTGTGTGTGTGTGTGTGTGTGTGGTGTATGGTGTGTGTGTGTGTGTGTGTGTGTGTGTGTGTGTGTGTGAGCGCGTTCGTGTTCACATTTCAGATAAAAACAGAATCATGGATCAGATGTGATGGAATAGTTTTTTCTGTTTGTTTGTTTGTTGTTTTTTTGCTAGTTTTTTTTTTTTTTTTTTTTTTTTTTGGGGGGGGGGGGGGGGGGAGGGGCAGTACACTCGAAAAAATGCCACTTATTTCATACAACCTTCGGAAAACAACTTCATGTCGAGGGAAATGGAACAAGTCAACTGAAGAAAAGGCATTATTAAGTTTTTCAATCAATATATCCATCGAACACACACACACACACACACACACACACACACACACTAATTAATCAATCAATCGATCAAACCATCAGTTTCCGAGTTTCAAAAAAAAGTATACGTGAAGGGTTTCCTCAGCAGGAACACAAAAACTGCAAAGCCACAACATTTCCCGCCCACTGCGTTTTACAACCCAGAATGACCAAACACCATTCAGAAACAACCAGACACGACAAAACGCCATCACACTAATTACCAACTCTAACTCAGTTTCCATATCAAAAGACAGCCAGAAATGTCACTGTATCATAAGTTTGTTTTTTGTTGGGTTTTTTTTTGTACAAACAAAATGAACATACAAAGAAAGAACATCCACTGTATCATTAGTTTTGAGTACAAACAAAACGAACACACAAAGAACAGTCACCGTATCATTAGTTTTGGGTACAAACAAAACGAACACACAAAGAACAGTCACCGTATCATTAGTTTTGGGTACAAACAAAACAAACACACAAAGAACAGTCACCGTATCATTAGTTTTGAGTACAAACAAAACGAACACACAAAGAACAGTCACCGTATCATTAGTTTTGGGTACAAACAAAACGAACACACAAAGAACAGTCACCGTATCATTAGTTTTGAGTACAAACGAACACACAACGAACAGTCACCGTATCATTAGTTTTGAGTACAAACAAAACGAACACACAAAGAACAGTCACCGTATCATTAGTTTAGGGTACAAACAAAACTTACACACAAAGAACAGTCACCGTATCATTAGTTTTGGGTAAACACAAAACGAACACACAAAGAACAGTCACCGTATCATTAGTTTTGGGTACAAACGAACACACAAAGAACAGTCACCGTATCATTAGTTTTGAGTACAAACAAAACGAACACACAAAGAACAGTCACCGTATCATTAGTTTTGAGTACAAACAAAACGAACACACAAAGAACAGTCACCGTATCATTAGTTTTGAGTGCAAACAAACGAACACACAAAGAACAGTCACCGTATCATTAGTTTTGGGTACAAACAAAGCGAACACACAAAGAACAGTCACCGTATCATTAGTTTTGAGTACAAACAAAACGAACACACAAAGAACAGTCAGCGTATCATTAGTTTTGAGTACAAACAAAACGAACACACAAAGAACAGTCACCGTATCATTAGTTTTGAGTACAAACAAAACGAACACACAAAGAACAGTCACCGTATCATTAGTTTTGAGTACAAACAAAACGAACACACAAAGAACAGTCACCGTATCATTAGTTTTGGGTACAAACGAACACATAAGGAAGAGTCACCGTATCATTAGTTTTGAGTACAAACGAACACACAAAGAACAGTCACCGTATCATTAGTTTTGGGTACAAACAAAACGAACACACAAAGAACAGTCACCGTATCATTAGTTTTGAGTACAAACAAAACGAACACACAAAGAACAAATCAAGAGAGGCATGGCCTTCAAGACTCACTTGTGATACACAGAAAGAAAGAATCCAAGCTTTTTATGTATTGTGTATAATTTCAAAATGTAATGTCTAAGATGAGATAGATCAGTTTAAAGCGAATTAAGTCCCCTAGCATTAATTACAGAGTAATTTCCCTTTTTTACTATCTGCACCAAAACGTTTGCAAAATAAATAAAACTTCTATGCTTAGCAAAAGAAGTTCCTGTTTGAACAAAAAATGATAATAATGACTGCTCCTGTTGTTGGGTCAGAATATCAGATGAAAGTGCCAAGTTTAGATAATACAAAAAAATATAAATATAACAGGAAATACAGTTTGCATATAATTAGGCTTCTTTTTTATTTTTTTTTGTGCCCATCCCAGAGGTGCAATATTGTTTTAAACAAGATGACTGGAAAGAACTGAATTTTTCCTATTTTTATGCCTAATTTGGTGTCAACTGACGAAGTATTTGCAGAGAAAATGTCAATGTTAAAGTTTACCACGGACACACAGACACACACACACACACACACACACACAGACAACCGAACACCGGGTTAAAACATAGACTCACTTTGTTTACACAAGTGAGTCAAAAAACAAACTGCTTGGAAGGGAAAATAAAGGAGATGAAGACGAAGTCTTAAAAGGTAAAGACCGAGAAGACGCAAGGTGACAGACAGTGTGAATAACTAATCATCACACACACACACACACACACTGCAACTTCAGCCAAAACCACCACAACAACAGCAGCTCACCAGACAGACAGTCACTGACTACTGACTTGCACTGTACACACGGACTGCGCACGAGAATGGGCTGCACGTGAGACAAACGCACAGGGGCACGTGACGAGGGCGAGCACAGAGAGAGAGAGAGAGGGGGTGGGGATGTGCGCGTGAAGAGACTAGAGGATGGTGCGGACGGTGAATACTGACTGACGAAGATGGGGGAGGAGGGAGGAGAGAGAGAGAGAGGGAGGGGAAGAGAGAGAGAGAGAGGGAGGGAGGACAGAGGGAGGGATAGAGGTGGAACGGGGTTGCCGAGGTGAGACAGGCACTACTTACTGCACAGTGCTCACAGACAAGAAGGCGAGGGGGGGGGGAGAAGAAACAAAACAGGTAGCGAGGTACGTACATGGAATACCTCCATTTGAATGCCAATCATATCCCTGGGGGACAGCGTGTTTTAGCCGGCTGCAAGGAGCAAACCAATGTTAGTTCAATGAATGAAATCAAAATAGATGAATAATGAGGACATACTTAGTAGACAAATAAATAAAAAAGATTAGTACGATCAGTGAACAGATGTATGCAATACATGAAGGACGGGACTATGAAAGCAAGCAAGCGCGCACACACACACACACATACACACGCACGCGCGCACGCACACACACACACACACACATGCGCACGCACGCTTGAGAGAGCCAGAGAGAGAGAGAGAGCACACGTGTGTGTGCAAACCCGTGAGGTGCGTGCGTCCGCTCGCGCGCGCGTGTGTGTATGAATGTGAACGTGCGCGAAAGTGTGCGCACCTGCGCAGGTGCCTTTTATGAATGAACATGTTTTCACGTCAGTAATCCACCCATGCACGTGTTAAGCTTGATAACGATGTAAAGCTTAAAAAAAAACGACCCACATCTTGTATTAGTAGTAGTAGGCTGGGGACAAAGCAGGGCTGAAGCTTTCTCCCAGTCCCTTCTTTGTTTCATGACATATTTTGGTAGGGATTTTGGTCAAGGTTCGACGTTTGATTCACAGTTCATTTATTCATCAAACTCTTCTAAAGATAAACATGAACTAAAGCTTGTCAATTCTGACCGCCATGTTTCTTGTTTACCGTTGCATGTGTGTGTGTGTGTGTGTGTGTGTGAGGGTAAGCGTGCGTAAACAGAAAGAATGGCTCTCTGATTGGCAGGTGAGTGACAATTTGTGGACCTGGCAAAGCTGTCTGCTTGAGTGAAACGACTGAATCCAGGTCAGACTTGGAGAACAGTAATTAATCCTCCCCTCCCCATAACCCGGCCCTCAACAATTCACAACCACTGAAAAATGGGTCACATCTATAAATGGAAATATCGCTTCAAATGTGCGCGAAAATTACCGCCAGAATAGGTCTCTGAATAGAGGATACTGAAATAGGAAATGTTTGTTTATCGATTACTATTCAACGCTTTTAGACTCGTTAAAATTCCATGTACTATGTATCAAAAGACCAGCAACACCGAATATTTTGACAGGCATGTCAACGCACTGAGGACAGCATATCAACTAATCATCTGAAAACAACAACTACCATTAACTAACAGAAGAATTCGATCAAACAAGCAAAATCAAACACAGCGAAAAGGCAAGTTCACAATGGCCTGAAGGTGAAGAACAAACTCCAAACAAACACAACTTCGTTTGACGTGTTCTACTGGCAGTGCTGAAATCTAGGCTACTCACCGTTGCTGTGCAATGGATTTGGGTAGGTGCGGGCACGGATCTTTACGACACAACGACAGAGTTAAACTGCTCAGTGACCCGATGCAGACCAACACGCCTCTGCACAGGGCTGTTAGGTGTAAACAGACACTGCTTTGTTGTCAGACTGGCGTTGGAAGAAGGGATAGGAAACTGAACACACACCACACACACACACACACACACACTGCAAGTACAACATGACTACCATCCCAACCACCCATTGCTGCTGTTTCAAAAGAAAGAATAAACAGCCGAAAAACAACACACTTAATTAAGGCAGCTGAGAAAGGATTGGGTGACAAGCGGAGAGTTTAAGCGAGACTGGGATAAAACAACAAACAAAACCAACTCTGCCGAAAATATCAGGCCGCTGGCGTGCGTTAAGGCTTACTGTTACATGGCATGACGTCAATCAAATGCTATCTCGCCAAGTTTACTCAGTGTTAAGAAAGTTCCGTCTAACTCCACGCTGATTCCATTCATTTGGGAACATTCTAAACGCAATGCAAACTCAACGCTGCAAAGATCGCCCATGAAACGTTGCCCTGCTGTGTCTACGAGGGTGGGTGGAGGGGAGGGATAGTTGGGAGGGAGGGGTGGGAGTTGGAAGGCTCGAAGGAGGATCAGGGGGGTTGTAATCATGGCTCTCAGGGAGAGACCGTTCATTAAGTCGCTCCCGACGTATCCACCCTCCAGTCCCTGCTGGTATACACACCCATCTGCATTATCCTGCTTCCCTTGGACAGAGAAAGAAATGTTGCTGCATGTATTGTTGCTCCTCTACATGGTGCTGTTGTGAGGAGCGAGGGAGGAGTTGGGGCGTAACTTTTAGGACCCAGCGTAGAGTCGTCGAAGATAAGGTCACACACACACACACACACATTCACACACACACACACACACACACACACACAGAGTAGCCAAACCTGACCAGTTTACAATCTATCGCTCTTCACTTTTACGATGACTCAAGATCCCGAACCCACTGGGTGAGAAGTTGTAACCTAACTTTTACAACCCAGCATTGCGTCGTTAAGGGCTGTGCCCTCGCAGGTAACACACACACACACACACACACAGAGACTTGCACGCACCCTCACACATACACACACGCCAAATGCACCCGCACATATTATGCCTCAACCTCTCCACCAAACACCCCTTCCACAAAAACACGAATTTACTCTGAAACGCACACACGAAATACAAGCGCATGCATGCACTCACACAAACAAGCACGCAGCAATCTCATACACGCGTGCGCACACCACGTACATATATGTAAGTCCGTGGCGTACACGAACACAATGCACGCAACAACAACAGCAGCAACAGTGCAGAGGGGAGACAATCAAAATGTGCAGTGAGGCTGCACGCATTGTCGCCGGCGACAATACGTTCAGGGGCGACAATACATGCCGCAACAACAGTACCAGCGCAGACGGGCGACAATACATGCAGGGGTGACAACACATGCCGCAACAACAGTTCCAGCCCAGAGGGGTGACAATACATGCAGGGGTGACAACACATGCCGCAACAACAGCTCCAGTCTAGAGGGGTGACAATACATGCAGGGGTGACAACACATGCCGCAACAACAGCACCAGCGCAGACGGGCGACAATACATGCAGGGGTGACAACACATGCCGCAACAACAGCTCCAGCCCAGAGGGGTGACAATACATGCAGGGGTGACAACACATGCCGCAACAACAGTTCCAGCCCAGAGGGGTGACAATACATGCAGGGGTGACAACACATGCCGCAACAACAGTTCCAGCCCAGAGGGGTGACAATACATGCAGGGGTGACAACACATGCCGCAACAACAGTTCCAGTCCAGAGGGGTGACAATACATGCAGGGGTGACAACACATGCCGCAACAACAGTTCCAGTCCAGAGGGGTGACAATACATGCAGGGGTGACAACACATGCCGCAACAAGAAAGTCGCTCTGTCCATGCAACGTACGGTTCGAGGTCCCATCACCTTCGGCCACCGGTGCAGAGAATTCCTATCGGAAGCATGTCTATGTTCCCCCAACGCTATGTATGTTTAAATCATACATACATTTTTGGGTACTGGTCAGCAGTGGTCAGTGGTCAGCAGTGGCAAGTGACCAGTGGTGGTCTGTAGTGGTCTGGACGTCATAATAATGCACAAACGTTTGCGTAGTGGTCAGCAGTGGCCAGAAATGGTCAGTGATGCCCAAAAGTAGTCAACAGTGGTCAGCTAATGATCGCACCCTGCCAAGACTCCCAATAATGCATAACCGTCACATAGTGATGCATGTTGAACTCGGATAGTGTACAACAGTGGTCAGCAGTGGTAAAGCAGCGGTCGAACACCTCATGCAACAGAATAATGGACAGATGTCACGAACTAGCACGGACAGATGTAACGAACTAGCACAGTCTCAGCACTTTTCGTGGTCAGTATAGTAGTGGTAAACAGTGCTCCTAAACCGGGGGTGGAACTTAGACCTGGCTGAAAGAAAAGCCGCTCTACCCTTTCTGTTTTCCCGTCTGGAAGCGACAGTTCTCCACTAGTTCTCTGCACATCTGTTCTCACGCACAGTGTACAATGCGTGCACACGTTGATGTCCTTTTTCTTCTGGCAAACCCACCTTTTCAATTGTGGCAGGTCCACTTCCTTTGCGTTAGCTGTGCTTGACTATGTGTGTATACATATGTATGTGTACATAACTACATGCATGTATATTAATGTGTATTGTGTGTGCGTGTGCGTGTGCGAATGTAAGTTTGTGTGTGCGTATGTGTTAGGGTAGCTGTTAGATACACATGTATGTTAAAATGTATGTATGCAGCGTGTGTGTGTGTGTGTAGTCACATTTTGGTGTGTGTATGTAACATAGATATGATGTTTTATGTTAACAAAAGCGT
>NC_134886.1:3878248-3880748 GCF_041734735.1 Babylonia areolata
TGGTGTTTACAGGGCACAGAGGTATAGAAACTGGGAATACACAGCTGAAGAAACAGGGAATGAATAGAACACAGAGCAACACAGACCGAGGGGACAGGAAAGGCAAGACACACGACTCCCTTCCTGAAACACACACACACACACACACACACAGAGGGAGAGAGAGAACAACACACACACACACACACACAAACAAAACAAAAAAACACGCCACACCACTTTGAGGAAAATATCACTGCTCAGTCGTCTTTTCTCTCTTTCTTCCCCTATGCCCCCATTTTTACACCCCTTCTCCCCACCCTACCCCTTCCTATTTCGCCACCTTCCCCCCCCCCCTACCCTCCCCCCCCCCGCAGCCCTCCCCTACCTCCCAACCCCCTCCCCCAAACCTGTCCTCCTCTTCTGCCTGGCAGCGAGCGATTCCAGCCTAAAAAACGAGGAAGCGCATTTGGGCCTCTACTTGGCAGGATCGATAGATGGATCGATACGGTGGCCGGATGGCTGATAGTCGGCATCTATCTTGTGCCCAGCGGCGAGCAGTGAGGGGACTCATTCATTCATTCACTCGTTCACCAAGAGCGTGGTCGTCTGAACCGCCTGGGTTATCAACAGGCTGATAGGACTTCCGTCCAGAAGGACTGCGGTTCGATTCTTTAGTGGGTTTAATGGGTGGGGTGGAGTTGTTTTTTTTTTTTTTTTTTTGTAACACTGCTGATTGGTAAGGGGTTGTTTTATTTGTGAATGAATTTTGGATAATGGGATTAAAGAATTAAACGTTACAAGGAATATAGTTTGGATCTATTTTGCCATGGATCTATCCTGTCGGCGACGCCACTTTTGTAGCCGTGTTGTTATGAACCAAGTGGTATTTATACAATGGGGACGGCACAAACTAATTACTGATGATTTACTGAATTAAAGGATAGAAAAGACCCACGCACTGGCCCAGGAACATATAGCAGGCCAGCCACAAAAGGGATTTTCTATCGTTTTATTACAATATTAAGTAACGAAGAGAAGAAAAAAAAGAAGACGACAGTGCAGTAGAATTTTAGGCAGCTGACTGTGTGTGTGTGACATGCTTGATGGGTGCTTGAGAGCGACACCTTGGAAAAGTGACCGGCCGACGTGCAACAGCTTTCAGTTCAAAATCGAATATTAATAGCCTTACGCCACAGGAGGTACCTCCTCATGTCAATGGTTGGACACCGTCACTGCAGTGAAACTGTCGTCCGTTTTATGGCATGTGCTGTGAGTTGAACTTCGGTTAGTAGCCAACTGAGCACTTGGCTACATTACTAATAAATCCGCCTGTTGGCTGAAAAGAGTTTGTCACCCCCAATCCTCCTCACCCATCCCCCTTCCACCCCCCTTAGCACTAGCTAGGTCAGCCTGATCCACGCAAAACGGGAGAGAATAAACGAATTAAAGGAACAACAACACAAAAACACAGGATTGTCAGTTTTACGTGTGCATGTCCACAGAGATATTATCCTTTTCAGCATTAAAACACACACACACACACACACACACACACACACACACACACACATGGATCCAGAGTGTCTTGCGCGTGTGTGTCCATTGGCTTATTTTGGTTTATAAACATCTTCAGGCTCTTCCCTCCCTCATTTCACACACATAATTATGAACATCCTTTCACAACGTGGTAAAACATTTAAACGTCCTTCGTATTGTCCATACAACTTGAGTGGCGAGGGAATTATTCACAGCTCAATAATGATTAATACAGAGCTGAGAGACAGAGGGGGATGGGATGAGGGATGAAGGCAGCCATAGACAGACGGGTGGAAAGAAAAGAATACGAAGAAGAAGGAAGACTCAAAAGAGAAGGTTGTATACAGCAGAGAGGGAAGAGTATGGGGTAACAGAAAAGATACAAGACAAGGAAGACGAACGACAATGAGGGTCACACACACACACACACACACACACGCACGCACGCACGCACACACACTTATATGTACACCCACACCTACACAATCTCACATATATACATGTGTGTGCGCTATACAGCAATATGCTTTCGCACGAATGTTAAACAGGCACGTACACACAAACATATACGCCTATATGTACACACACACTCACACCTACACCTACACAAACTCACATGCACACATGTGCGTGCGCTCTACAGCAACATGCTTTCGTCCGAATCAGAGAGGAGAAATATTGACAAAAAGACATGTGATGTAATAAAAGTTCAGAGATATGGAACTAATCAATACAACACGTTATCCAGAACGTTCCAATAAATCTACGTCGTGCGCATGGAAACCCCTTTGTAACTGCCAACATCCAACAAAAAGACTTTTTTTTTCCAACCACCGGAAATGACGCAGTGTAAGATCGTGTGATGTACGACATCCATTCACAGCATTCCGACTCAAAATACATCTGATCTCCAGCGCAGCGTTGCGCGTGACTGGTGTCGTCCAATCACAATAGGGATTAATTTCACGCATGGCAAACCCAC
>NC_134886.1:3888248-3953248 GCF_041734735.1 Babylonia areolata
CCCTGTCCACTCCTCACTCACCCCTTGCCCTCTGGCACTGTCAGTGTAATACGTATTTATCTCGCCGAGAAGTGCTGCGTGCAGTGAGGTTCCATATCACTCACCAGTCCCCATTACTGCCCGGTAAGCTGTCAACACTACCGCAAACCGTCTATGGCAGGCACCATGACACACAGTACTGGCCGACCCAAAAGGAGGAAAAGTTTCGGGTGGTGTTGTTTTTTTTTATCCTCGGATTTTGTTTTGTTGGTTTTGTCTTTTTCAGTTTCAATGGGGTGTCTGGATACGGACTGAGCGATATATGTTACACCACACCTGCTGTAAAGAGAGAGAGAGAGAGAGCGAGAGAGAGACAGAGACATTGAGAGAGACACAGAGAGAGGAGGGGGGGGGAGGGAAGGAACAGTGAGAGAGAACCATACTGCACTGCAACAATTTGCAGGAGGCAAAGAGCGACACTGGGATTCAGAAGAAATAGTCAATCCAAGCATACGCACAGACAACTGCAGTGTCCTGAACAGTCTGATATAATGCTTCTCTCTTCCTGACATTGTCCTAAGGGGGAAACGGGGAATAAAGACAAACAGTTCATCCACGCGCAAGCCAGCGGTTTGATGAAAATTCGCGCACTGTCTGGCTACCTTTCCATGACCTTGTCCTGAGGGAAAATTGGGATCCAAGAGACTGTCCTTCCATGCATACGTATTCATCACTATCCAGGCGATCAACAGTCTACAACAGTCGTCTTTCTTTAATCTTGCGCCAGCATTTGCACGTAGGTATGTCCAGCACCGTGGGTGCGACTGCTAGACATTGTTTGTTTGTTTGTTGTTGTTGTTGCTGCTGTTGTTGTTGTTGCTTCTGTTGTTGTTGTTGTTGTTTCTGAACGAAGAACTCTTTAAAAACAAATTATTTGCATATTCAAAAAAGATATAATTCAATCTGCTATTTCTAGCATTCTAAACACAAATGCGAGTCTTTAACCTGAACTAAAAAAACTAATCCAATACACGGGTTGTAATCAGTCAAGCAGCTGATTCACCAAATTTCAACCACGTTTTCTGCAATCAATCAGTCAAATGAAATCACCTATAGCGCTTTCTTCAATCGCCCAGTTAACAACGAAAGAATTCTGAAGTCAGTCTGTCAATCGATTCACCAATCAAATTCTAAACATTTTCTTGATTCATTATGTCAACCATTTCAAATGGAAAACACTGAACTAGTTCCTTTAACAAACAAATAAAAGAGAAGTCAACAAAGATACGATCTTCACTGAGCCAGCACTAAAATGTTTGTTTAACTCTCTCCATACGAACGGCGAAAGAGACGACGTTGACAGCGTTTCACCCCAGTTACCATCATCAAAATATTGCAAGCGGAAGGCTCTTATACTGAAGAGGTGAATGTTGACAAAGAATACCACAATTCTGACGACGGAAGCTAAAGTTTGGGTCATTGAGACACCCACTGGACATCCGAGGGGTCTGTGTAGAGGAGAAGAGAGGACTGGCCGTACTGAGTGAGTTAAGACGAAGAGTACACACCACATGAAGCTTTTTTCTTCTTTTTTTTCCCTTCAAAGTGATAACATGGTTGAATGAGTAAAAGGAAGTAATCTATCTGCAGTCTACCCGATTCTTTTCCTCCTTGATTTTTTTAAATTATTTTTTTAATTAAATTTAAACGTGGACGGGTTATAAATGAAACAATCCGGTCTTCCAGTCTTATTTCAGATAATTGTCTGGACGAGTTCCGGCCTTCCTTCAGATCTCTGTTTGCCTGTCTGTCTGTCTGCATATCTGTCTGTCTGTCTGCCTGAGTCTCTGTTTTTCCTTTCTCTTTCCCTTCGTCTCTTCCTCAACCCCTTCCCCCTTTCTCTGCGAGTCTTTGCAGCTGATTTCACTTCACCTTTGGTAATGAGTTTTCTCTTTGTCACAAAGCATATTCAGGAAAGATGAAGGTTGCAGTACATTTTATCGCAAATCAATACTTTTTTCTCGGGTAGTTGGGGGTGGGGGATAGATTCCCCGTGTGTGTGTGAGGGTTGGGGGGCTTGGGGGCGAGGGGGCGTGCGTGTGTGTGTGTGTGTGTGTGTGTGTGTGTGTGTGTGTGTGTGTGTGCGCGCGCGCGAAACTACAGAAACAGACAGAAACACAAAGCCAGACACTAAGGTGGTGTTCACCAGGTTTTCTCCACCAACATTATATTCACGACGTTTTCTGACATAACAGAATTTAATCCGAAATGGGTTTCCTGTGACACACTGCCAACGGCCATACCACATTGAACACACCGGTTCTCGTCCGATCACCGAAGTCAAGCAACGGCGGGCCCGGTTAGTACCTGGATGGGTGACCGCCTGGGAACACTGGGTGCTGTTGGCATCTCTTTCACCGCTGGTCAGGCATCTGCTTAGCAGATGTGGCGTAGCGTATAAGGATTTGTCCGAACGCTGCGGCGCCTCCTTGAGTAACTGGACTGAACTATTGTAATAATGTAAGTCGACTATTTCCTACTCTCAGACTGAGAGAGAGACAGAGACAGAGACAGAGACAGACAGGCGGTGGGAAAGACAGCACCTGAAGACAAAACAACGATAACAGCAATGTTTCGCGTTTTTCAAAGCATGTTTCTACACTTCGTCCCTTTCGTGCCACATTGTTCTTTTCCTTCTACCAAGAAAGGGTCGTCAGTATTTTCCTGAGCTTCCACAAAGATCAACCGGACGTGCGGCAAAGGGTGAGCGATGATAGCCACGGATGTTCCAGAACAGGAAAACAACAAGCACCGTTCTCACGATTCCGATACTGAAGCGACTGACTGTCCCAACTCACAGTGACAGTTTTGTTTTGTTTTTAATTTGAAAAAAAAAAAAAAAATGTGTGTCGATTTCTCGAATATAACACAATTTCACACAATCAGTGAATAGATTGTCGCGAGGAACTAATATACATACCACTTTACATTCTGCAAAAACTTATGATAATAATAATCATCAATAAACAAATAAGTAAATGAATAAATGAATAAAACTAAGAGAGAGAGAGAGAGAGAGAGAGAGAGAGAGAGAGAGAGAACACTATCTTTCACGACCAAACCCCTCACCTCACCTCACGAACTGAAAAGAAAAGCACGGAAACCAGCAGACAAGCATGAGTCACCATCGATACCAGCTGAGACAGATGCCGACAATCCAATCCATCCACCACAACGCCAGGTAATGTGAGCTTGGCAGCAGGAAGGGTGGGATCTAAAAATCAATCGGGACCACACACAGAGAGAAAAGAAGCATCAGCCGTTGTGTATTGTTTTGCCTTTGGTATGCGTGCACAGCATGCAGTGTCCTCATTTTTTCAAAAGCTGCTTGTCATCACGTGACAAGAACAAAGAAATCATTCGGCAGTAGCACGGATCGAGGGGAAAGCTGCAGGTTCACTGTTCTCAACTAAATCAAAGTCCACGACGACAAAAAAAAAGAAAGAAAAAAAAGGAGTATATCAATCATGATCATAATCACCATCAACGTAAAGGCATATTGACCTTAATTTCATTGCCTGGAGCGCGAGAGGGTACCTTGTGCCAAAGGCAGTAACTCTTAAGTGCGTCCAAATATTTTTTTCTTGGGAACATGTAAAAATTAATCAGCAGACCCCCGAAGAACATTTTCAGACTAGTCTACATCATTCCTGGGTGGAGGGGTGATGGGGGCTTCACGGTAGGCCCCTCTGCCTTGCGGACAATTTCTGCTTTTTGTAAACAACGGCCTCCACTTACAGTACGGGCGCACAACTTTATCAATACATGTAGCTGTAGCTCTGTCTGTCTGTCTGACTTTGTACTCCGTTACCATGCGAATGAAAATCACCGCTTTGTTGTTTTTATTGTTGTTGTTTTGGGTTGTTTTTTCTTTTCTTTTTTTGGGGGGGGGGGGTGGGGGTGGGGGGGGGGGGTTACATACTGACCAGTTCCGGTGCGAGACTTCTTGCTGTTATATATTTTTTCTTTATTGAGGAATAACAAATGATCTTTTTTTTTCCAAAGTCCATATTGCACGTGTGTGTGTGTGTGTGTGTGTGTGTTTCTGAGGCGTTCAATGCACGGAATTTGTCACTGAGCGAGGTGAACAAAGCGTGTGTGCGCGCGCCACCCGTGCGTGAGCGCATGTGTGTGTGTGAGATGTGTGTGTGTGTGTGTGTGTGTGCGTGTGTAGAGTTGGAAAAAGGTGGAGGTGAGTGGATGGAAGAAGGAATGTTAAGGCCAGCGCTTGTTTTTGTTTTTTTTGTTTTGTTTTTTGTTTTTTTTAATTACTTTTATTTCATCATTTTTGTTTTGTTTTTTGCTTTTTAGTAAGCTTTGCGGAGGTGAGTCTCCAGAGGAGATGAATACTGCTAACGAAACGTCAACTGATGACAGAGGGAAGAGAGAATGAGAGAGAGAGAGAGAGCCGGAGAGGAGAGAGAAACTGACAGAGAGAGAGAGAGAGGCAGAGAGGGGGAGAGACAGAGAAACAGAAAATTAGAGACGGAGGCGGTGAGAGAGAGACAGAGAGGGAGAGAAGAGAGAGAAAAAGAAATTGACAGAGAGAAGAGAGAGAATGAGAGAGACACAGAGAGAGAGATGCAGAGAGGGGGAGAGACAGGGAACTTGACAGAAAATGCCGAGAGACGGAGAGTGAGTGAGAGAGAGAAAGAGAGAGAAAAAAACTGACAGAAAGAGAGAGAGAGAGAGTGAGAGACAGAAAGAGAGAGAGAGAGTGGCAGAGAGGGGGAGAGACAGAAACAGAAAATGAGAGACGAAGAGAGAGAGAGAGAGAGAGAGAGAGAGAGAGAGAGAGTTTCCCCGCAGATAGCCTACACTGAGTCGCGATGAAAAAGTCGAAGTCCACTCCACACAACAGCGGGCCCAACACACAAGTCGGTGCTCAACCCGGAAGGCGGACGGCTGGTATGATTAGAACACATAACACATTCATCATTCCACAACACATCTTTGATCAAGCAGGAAGCATTATCAGTCACAAATGTTTACATACATCTGTATTTGACTGTTTTTGGATCTTTGTGAGAGGGAGTATCGACACGGGGGAGTATTGATGCGGGGGAGTATCGACACGGGGGAGTATTGATGCGGGGGAGTATCGACACGGGGGAGTATCGGGCTGACCCCCTTGGGGGGAGGTGGAGGAGGGGGTCAACACAGAATGAGAGAGAGGGACACAGGCAGACATACTGAGACAGACAACCAGAGGAACAGTGAAAACAACATGGGAAAAAGATGGATAAATAAATGACGTGTCTGCTTTAAAATTTTCACAGAACGGTGCCATAGTTCCAGCCACGCACAACCATTAAAAGTCGTCTGCTCGTGAAAAAAAAAAAAAGCAACATCAGCGGGATCTTCGAACGCAACTTTTGTCATATGTAAACATAAACATGGACAAACTAGACTTACCATTTACTTTCTTGGAAGTCTGGTCTTTCCTCGTCAACAAATGAGACAGACAGGCCTCAGTACCAAGGCGTAGGAAAGGGCGTTCTTTGGATGAGGCGATCGATTCAAAGACGTGCCGCCATTTTGTTTCTATACTGAAATCTCCAAACAAAAACGCTGTGTATCTAAACGAAGACTGATGCGTGAAACTGGGGGAAAACAATTATATCGTTCTTGATCTTGCAAATTAGCTTACGTTACAGCTACCGTTGATGGGTCTGGTGGACTGGATAAGGAAAGTACAGGCTGGAGTTATTAGCAAGTCAGTGAAATGACTCGCAAGCAAAATTATTGACGTAAGATGTTCGACTTGATCTCTGCAATGTGTATGTGTTTGTATACTGTACGTGGTGGAGATCACCTGTGTCAAAGGACACAGTTATGCGTATTAAGTGCACACCAGGAGATTCGAACACACACACACACACACACACATCAATATCTATGTATCTGTCTATCTGTCTATCTATCTGTGTGTGTGTGTGTGTGTGTGTGTGTGTGTTATTTTTACCATGCGTATGCCTTTATGTAGTATAGTATTCACATTCAATGATTTTAAGTAGCATTGTGTAGTGCATGCAATGACATATATAATGTAGTATTGTGTAGTGTAGACCCTGTTTCAGGGCGGGGACTGGATGAAAAAAAGCACACCAGTGCTTATCTACTGTCCTCGATAATCAAGAGTTTGTCTTGTCTTGTCCTCTCTCTCTCTCTCTCCATACACACACACACACACACACATATATATATATATATATATATATATGTGTGTGTGTGTGTGTGTGTGTGTGTGTGTGTGTAGATCAGTGGTTTGTTGATGGGCAGCACTTTACAACAGCAAATTCTGATATACTTCATGTACATGTATGTTCATTGATTAAGCATTTGCAGATGTTTGCGCAGTGTGTATGCAGTTTTTTTTCTCTTTAAATCAAATGTGGACTGACTGATGTTTAAATGCCAATTCAATACCCCATTCACATACCAATTTCTTCTGTATGAATGTTTGAAGCCAATAATTGAGTCTGGAAGTCTATATATATCTATATCCATCTATATATACATATCTCTCTATATATATATCTATATAGATCTATATCTATATATATAATGTGTGTGTGTGTGTGTGTGTGTGTGTGTGTGTGTGAGTGTGTGTGTGTGTGTGTGTGTTTGAATCAACTGGTGTGCATTTTCGTGCACCTAGTTCACATAATTGTGTCCATTGACACAGATGCATGTGCATAATGGTCATGCGCCATGTGTGTGTTTTCTTTAGTGTCTTTTCACTTTAAGCGATATTAGACGTGTCATGTGTAATTTTGGGTGTGGGGGGAGGTGTGGGTGTGGATGGGGATCTTGGACTAAAGGGTGATATACAGAGAAATAATAATAATAATAATAATAATACATAGTTTTTCTATGGCGCGATATCCAGCACCAGTGCTGCTCAAAGCACCTTACATCATCCAGTTGACTGTAAACATGCCTTGAAAAACACATCAACCACTATCTGACAATGGAAAACATCCAGTGTCTTTATATGAATGAAAAAGTACACTTAAGAGATGAATCAGATTATAAAAGCTATGAAGTAAATAAGGCTTAGATTAAAACAAAATGCATTTCATAGAACACACACAGACACACACACACACACTCACAAGCACACACACATATACACACGCGCACACACACAGACACACACACACACATATATATATATATAGATGTCCCTCCCTTACAGACACACACACACTCACACACAGACACACTAACACACACACGCTGACATCAAATATCAACTGCACTAAAAACAAAATTGCATAAGCATTAAGATATTTCTTATTTTCTAACATATAATTCTGTTTGGACATACTAACATGCCTACACACTTACACACACGTGTACCAGAGCACTGTACCCTCACAAACACATGCACGCACGCACACACACACGCCCATTAAAAATAACCAGAAAAAATGCCATCACATCTAAGACCAAAGCTACATAAAATACACAATGCATTAAAACAGGACTACAAAAATAATAGTACAAAGATACTTGTTAACAGGCATACCTTGGTTTAACGGTCCGCCCAGAACAAAAATGCTTACGAAAAAGGTATGTTTTCAGATCTGACTTACAGGAATGTAGATCTGAGGCATTTCTAAGAGATGAAGGTAGAGAGTTCCACACTTAGGACCTGAGCTCTGAAAGACCTATTTCCAGCGCATTTGAGATTACTCCTTGGAACTTTAAGCAGCTTTTCAGAACTGGATCTTAATGTTCTGTGCGGTTCATATGTTTCCAATAATGAGGAGAAATACAATGGAAGAGACTTGTCAAAATGTTTGAAGGCGAGTGTTGCTAACTTATAGTGAATGCGAGAAAGGATAAACTAGAATAGTGGGATCAACAATCCATAAACATAAGTGTAACAACAATTGAACAACATGAACAACAGCAAAAATGTAAATAGATATCTGAAGGGGTGTTTGCGTGTGTGTGACCTATTCCTAAATCAGTGTTTCCTGTTTCTCTTTGTACACAACTGTGTGCGTGTGTGGTATGTGTCACGTGCGTGCGTGTGTGTGTGTGTGTGTGTGTGTGTGTGTGCTTGTGTGTGTGTGACAGTGTGTGTGTGCTTGTGTGTATATGATCATGTGTGTGCATTCACCGGCATCTGTGTGAGTAGTATCTATGTGGATGTGCATTCATGCATGCGTTTTTATGTTTGTTAAATGTTTTCTGCTGAAATGAAGTTTTAACTCTCTCCATACGAACGGCGAAAGAGAAGACGTTAATATCGTTTCACCCAATTACCACCATCAAAATATTGCAGGTGGAAGGCTCTCATACTGAAGAGGTGAATGTTGACAAAGAATACCACAATTCTGATGACGAGAAGCTAAAGGTTGGGTCATTCAGACACCCACTGGACATCCAAGGGGTCTGTGTAGAGAAGAAGAGAGGACTGGCCGTACTGAGTGAGTTAAATATGTGTTTGCACATGCATGGCACGCACTTGTATCCTGTGCTTGCCGGCCGTGTGTCGTGTATGTGCGTGCATGCTTTCCCCATATGCTACATCTAGAAAAAATAAATCAGTAATAATGCATGGGTGCCTTATCACACACAGTTGTTCACACTGGTGTTCAAGGGCAGTAGTTCACTGTATAAATTATGTCGGGCACACGGACACTTAATGAAGGGAGGTAATATGCTTTACAACCTGCAAAATGGTCACTTGAAATAGTCTATCTTGCAATTTTGTAAATGTTTTTTCTCCCAGACGCTTCCTATGTCTGTTTATTTGAAATAGTAGTATAATAGCATTCGTTGTGAACCTACATATACTGAATAAAGCTGAAAGGTGTTTTTTTTTTGTTTTGTTTTTTTCTTGAGCAATACAATAACATCTAGCAAAAGCAGAAGAAGAAAAAGAAGAGCATGGAAAAGGACATTAGAAAAACAATGACCTGGCAGCTTGGTGCAGTGGTCAGTGGGAACGATGAATCTGAACTTCATTAATAGTTAAAATAGTGGGGTACTGATATTCATTTTTAGCCAGGTCCTTTCCAGAGCCAGTGTATTTGTCTCAACTGACTTGGGCAGCATACTAAAAAAAAAAAAAATTAAAAAAAAGAAAAAAGTTAATCTTACACACTACCTGAAAGCATAATAAAATCTTTAATGTGTCACTCCAATTCCAGACCAACAAAATGATTGTGAAATTGCTTCCAAAAAATGTTATGAACAGCGACACTGAATTTAGCTATCATGTGGTCTAAAAAGAAGTGGATCTACATAGCAGCATCAGTATCATCCTTATCAATCATTATGATACACAAATTGTAATGTATCTCTTCATCATTCTGCATGCTCTGCTCTTCTGAATGCAGCTTCAATCCGTTCTCACCCCCACCCGCCCCCAACACACACCTTCTCATGCCTCCACCCCTCCACAATTTCAAAACCCCACCAAGTCCACACTTTGATAAATGTGTCAAAGATGCTCTCATCGAGGCTATCATTAGTGAGATGTAGTGACAAGAATTGCTTCCTTTAACTCACTCAGTACGGCCAGTCCTCTCTTCCCCTCTACACAGACCCCTCGGATGTGCAGTGGGTGTCTGAATGACCCAACCTTTAGCTTCCGTCGTCAGAATTGTATTCTTTGTCAGCATTCACCTCTTCAGTATAAGAGCATTCCACTTGCAATATTTTGACGGTGGTAATTGGGGTGAAACGCTGTTAACGTCTTCTCTTTCACCGTTCGTATGGAGAGAGTTAAACAGTATGGAACTTAGTGACAGTAGATGGCTGTGTATGAACACTCAGAACTGGCACTACCGAATGACAAACAGGTGGCTTGATAGCTTTGCAGTGTCTCCTCTTGTGAGCAGCCTGTTAGCCGCTTGACATTGATAGCTCCCTGTACATTGCTGGCACTTGGGTTGTGACAGACTTAAGTCAGTGTGGTGCTGTGTTGCCGGAGAGCTTACAATGAGCAATGTGAGAGGAGTTTCAGTTTCAGTAGCTCAAGGAGGCGTCACTGCGTTCGGACAAATCCATATACGCTACACCACATCTGCCAAGCAGATGCCTGACCAGCAGCGTAACCCAACACGCTTAGTCAGGCCTTGAGAAGAAAAAAAAAAAAGGTGAATAAATAACAGATAAGCGTACATAAATAACAAATAAATAAATAAATAATTATAATATATAAAAAAAGGGGTAGTAGTAATAATAATAATAAATAAATAAATAGATAAATAAATAAGACAACAATGATGATAAATAAGCAAATAAATATAAAACATGAAGACACACATTCACACATACACCCACACATGCATAACAGATATGCACCAGACATGCAGTTTCACAGATATGAAAGCACAGTCAAATACACATAAACGTACATGAGCCCCAACACACACACACACACACACAATCACACACATTACACTGCATGTGAGAGGAACACAACTACAAGCTGCAGAAGATGGTACAGAATAAAAGCAGGATGTTAATAAATTCTGCAACCTCCAGCAGAAGCCACTGTCTTTGTATATGCTGTCCACTGAGCATCATCTTTCTGAAGTAAAATTAACTTTACCTTTCAGGATACTTCGATGTTGTTGCGTATTAAGCGTATGGTGATGAAAAGAGAATAAATCTGAAAGATATTTGCAGATGCACAGCAAAAAAACAAAAACAAAACAAAACAAAAAGAAACAAAAACAACATAACGAAAAAAAGAAGCTCAAAGTTTGTGAATGGCATACAGTATGATTTATTTTGTAATAAATGCAGTAACAAGGACATAACTTGATAAATACACTGCAAAAAGCACAGAATAAAGATCAAGACCTAGTGTTTACAAAACAGTTATCAAGAACTAATTTCTGCCCTGAAATTCAACATCAATGACAGATGGCCTGTGACACAATTATATATGGTATCTGCATGCTCAGGGCTAAAAGCGTACACATGGGATCTTTCTCTGATCCGCTTTCTCACAAACAAGAGCCGTCCACAAAAAAAAACAACAACAAAAAATATATATATATATATAATTATATAAGTGAACATTATACAAAAAAAAGAGATATATACATAAATAAACAGATATAAAAAGCATACATTAGACTTCTTCTTCTTCGTTCGTAGGCTGCAACTCTCATGTTCACTTGTATGTTAACGAGTGGGCTTTTACATGTATGACCATTTTTACCCTGCCATGTAGGCATTCATACTGTTTTCTGGGGTGTGCATGCTGGGTATGTTCTTGTTCCCATAACCCACTGAATGCTGACATGGATTACAGGATCTTTAACGTGCGTATTTGATCTTCTGCTTGCATATACACATGAAGGGGGTTCAGGCACAAAGCAGGTCTGCACATATGTTGACCTGGGAGATCGTAAAAATCTCCACCCTTTACCCACCAGGCGCTGTCACCGTGATTTGAACCCAGGACCCTCAGATTGAAAGTCCAACGCTTTAACCACTCGGCTATTGCGCCCGTCGAAATTCAACATCAATGACAGATGGCCTGTGACACAATTACATATGGTATCTGCATGCTCAGGGATAAAAGCGTACATATGGGATCTTTCTCTGGCCCGCTTTCTCACAAAACAAGAGCCGTCCACAAAACAAAAAAAAACATATATATATATAATTATATAAGTGAACATTATACAAAAAAAAAAAGAGATATATACATAAATGAACAGATATAAAAAGCATACATTAGACTTCTTGTTAACGAGTGGGCTTTTACATGTATGACCATTTTTACCCTGCCATGTAGGCATTCATACTGTTTTCTGGGGTGTGCATGCTGGGTATGTTCTTGTTTCCATAACCCACCAAATGCTGATATGGATTACAGAATCTTTAACATGTGTATTTGATCTGCTTGTGTATACACACGAAAGGGTTTCAGGCACAAGAGGTCTGCACATATGCTGACCTGGGAGATCAGAAAAATCTCCACCCTTTACCCACCAGGCGCTGTTTCCGAGATTCAAACCCAGGAATACACTAGACTAAGGTGACCAAAACCAGACTGATGACAATTTCATACATCTTACAATCCCCGTTAAAAATGCACAAACACAGTAACCATCATTCATGTATGCCCTCTGAAAGAACCGTTTACAGTATCTTTTGCTCTTTCAAAATGTTTGTCATTTACAGCTGTTTCTTTATAACGATACAATGAACATCATTATTATGTTAAAAACTGAAGACCTTCTTCCTCATTGACACTAAAATATGAGATCCTAATTTCTGACATTCTGTGTATCAGCACAAAGATTTACAATGAACAGTTTACATTCAAACATTGTGAAAGGAGGAGGTTGGGGATGGGGGTAGGGGTGGGTGGGAGAATAACATGGAATAAACATTGGAAAAGAAAGAAAAAAAAAATTACATGTCTTCTAACAATCATTACTGAAATATATAAATCATGACTATATAAATATTCTTAAAAACTCTCAAGCGTAATCAGAAAAAAAGTGGCAATAATTGTTAAATCATGTAAATAGTTTATGTAAAGAATCAAAGAGTTATGTAAAGAATCAAAAAGTCATGACAAGAATCAATGAGGTGTTTCTAGATGGGGCTTTCTTAACACCCTCCCCACCGCCCTTTTTTCAGACGTTATTTTTTTCAAATCTGTGAACAAAACCAACTCCAAATTTATCTTGGTAGTGAGTTATATGCAAAGGTCAAATGATCAATACCTTAAAATACCTGAATGACTAGATCTATGAGCAGACATTAGCCTCCCATAAGAATGCTCAGTTTTCAAAATCAGTTGTCTTTTTGTTTTATTTTCTTTATCTGCTCCCTGTAAGTCCTATAAGAGATCAACATTGTCATATTCAAATATACAGAATAAGAATAAACATAAACATCAAGAATCAAAGGTGCACTTACAACACACATGTTCAATGTGATTTTTGTTTAAAAATCACATATCATCAAGAATACAATGTGTCCAACATACACAGTGCCGACTACCTGTGTTGCTTTTTTTTTCTGATTAAAAAAAAAAAAAAAAAAAAAAAAAATCCTGGATCACTGCTAACGGAACTGGAATCATTTTATTGAGGGAAAGTGTTTTTTCATGTCATCATAGACATCTGATAATATCATGTCTGTGTCGCAGCCAGTCTTGTAGGGGTAAAAAAAAAAAAAAATCAGCAGCAGATTATACTTCATTCTGTAAAGTTTGAAATTTGGAGTTTAAAACTTGGAAGCTACGTGCTGTTGATAGTAATCCTAATTTATATAATAAAAGCTTGTTCAGCCTGCCGGTCTTGTCTACACACACATGCGCACATGCAAACACACACACACACAGTGTCACACACATAAGTTATAACAACTTGAGAGAGAGATCTTGAGCAAAGCCATGCACTTCGTTGGATTCGCAATCACAGCAGAACTGTCTTTGCATAGGAACTGGGAATACATTAAGTGAGATTTGAACTCAGATTATTCCATAGCCTCATAACAGATCAATCAAACAATTTGTTCTCAAACAAAATTTGAATTCCTAGTTATTAAGTAAGATAATAATATTTTTAAAATAATTTTTTTAAGAAAAAAAGAAGTAGGTACAGGTAAAACAACAAGGGAGACAAGTCCCATTTCTTGTTCCTGGCCAAACCAAGCACAAAGTGTTGTTTCACTGTACATCACATGAAACCATATCAATACTGATTGTTCCTTGTATTCATTTCAAATCCTATGGTATTAACTCACTCAGTACGGCCAGTCCTCTCTTCTGCTCTACACAGACCCCTCGGATGTCCAGTGGGTGTCTGAATGACCCAACCTTTAGCTTCCGTCATCAGAATTGTAGTATTCTTTATCAACATTAACCTCTTCAGTATAAGAGCCTTCCACTTGCAATATTTTGATGATGGCAACTGGGGTGAAACGCTGTTAACGTCGTCTCTTTCGCCGTTCGTATGGAGAGAGTTAAACCTGTGCGTGTGAACTAATCAAATGTTGCAATAAACAGAATCTACCCTCCTTTTTTTTCTTCAGAAATCAAATTTTACCAACCCATGTGGCAGGAGCAAGAAACAAACAGGCTGGAAATGTTATGAGGAAAACACAACACTGGGCAAAAACACATGGACAATACTTAGGACACAAACACTCTGCTTTCTAAAAGTGTGTGTGTGTGTGTGTGTGTGTGCACGCGTGCATGCATTCACGCATGTGCATGTGTATGTGTGTGACCATGTGAGCATGCATATGCATGCCCAGGAAGGCATGTTTGTGCCTGTACATGTTTTCTGCTTAAATCAAGCTGATCAATATATATATATATATATATATATATATATATATTCCAGCAGACAGATTGTCAATCATAGAGAAGTATTTGCTATATAAAAAGAACACCTCATTATATTCAAGACGGAAATTTACGACTCTCACAGAATTCACCAATAGTAAAAAGTAATTCAGTACTGCTGAACTAAAGACCATTGTGTAATTGCAGATATCCAAATGTGATACACATTCCAAATAAACTCTGCTGTTTAGCTGAAAAAACAAAACAAAAGAAAAATGGCATTTTGTAATAACAGAAACATGAACAGTGCAGATCATTACATTTCAGGTAACAAAAAAAAAAAGAAAAAAAAAAAGACAAACACCCCCCCCCCCCCCCCCCCCCCCAAGAAACACACTTGAACCACTGCAAGACAAACACCCTGCTTTTGACAGCGGCACATTAGGGAAATTTTAATCACAAACACAGAAAATGCAGAAATAAATATGTAATACTGTCACGAGGCAGTTTGTTCATCATTAACAATGACAAGGTGGATTTTTGTGGGCTGGACACTGTGCCTTCTCACCTGAAGGAAGGCTGTGTGTGTGTGTGCGTGTGTGTGTGTGTGTGAAGTCAAGTCAAAATGGTCTTTATTGAGGGTAAAAGAATAAGCTTATACAGCTTTTTTAGATCCTGTCCTCAGAAAAAAAAAGAAGAAGAAGAAGATACACAAAAAAGAAGAAATGGGTAAGTGGGGGGTGGGGAAATGATTATACAGAAATCGACAATTACAACTGACACAAAAGAAATTCTATCGAAAACAAACACACAACAAGAACAAAAACAATACGAGCGTAAATAGCAATAAATATACATAATTATTCTCTGTGTGTGTAGGAGTGCATGCATGCATGTACACTTGCAAATACCTTTTATTTCTCTCCCCCCCCCCCCTTCCCCCTCTTCACAGCTTGCTCTTTAAGTGTCAGAGACTAGTAATAGAATAACATAATAATTCTCTAATCCTGGATCAGGATACAAATTATGATGACAAATGCAGTGCATAAAAGGGCAACTCTTTTCTCCCAAGTATGGTCAGGCACCACAGTGTACAAAGCTTGAATGCCAAATATTTGTTGATTAATGTATCATTAGTAATTACTGAGTCATTACACATAAAAAGCATTAATCTGCATACACTGCACAACATGGTCGCATACATGTCAGAATGAAGAACCAGAACAATCAACAATCTTCACAATACTTTGGAAAAAAAAGAAAAGAAGAAGAAAACATTATGTGTATGATAAGTAATGCTCCATTAAAAACGAATTTCATTCAAATATTTATGCTATAAAATTATTTTGATTAATTTGCGAAAGATAGTAAATTGACATATAAACCTGAAACATCCTGATGGCAAGATAAAAAGAAAAACAACAACATCCACACACACATACATACGTAGCAAAGCTCTATCTAATTAAGTCTATAAAAAAATAAAAACGATAAAAAATCTAAAGGCACCAAGGCCAAATCTGATCAACGTTCTACTTCCAAACCTTTTTAACCAAAGCTAATGACCATATTTATCAAAGATTGAAAATAAGACAGTTACAAGATTTGAGCAGAATGTAAATCATCAAAAGTTTAAGTACATTGATATGGAATGATAATGAGAAGACAGAGAAAGAGAGAGACAGAGAGAGTGAGAGATCAACACAGAGAGACAGAGAGAGAGAGAGAAGAGAGAAAGAGAGAGAGAGAGAGATCAATAGGTGCGTATACATGTATGTGCAATTTTCATGCACTAGCGGGTCACGGTTAAGTATGTGTAATGTGAATGGCTCTTTTGGCAGGGCAGAAAGTAAAAATGATTAGCACCAAAACTAATTCCTTGCTCAGCCCCTGTGCTCAAACACACTGGAAAAACCAATGCACTGAAGTAAGTGTTAAAAAACACAGGAACAAAACTATCACCAATAAACAGCAGCAACGCAAACAGTACTGTCAGCAAACGGGTAGGATAAAGATTGTGAACCAGGATGATGTGCCTAGAAAAAAAAACAGAAAATAAACAAGGAAGTGAACGTCATCAGGCAGTGAAAGAACTGCTGTAAGTTTACATTTCTTGCTTTGTTTTGTTCCTGTTTTCTGGTCACAAGAGATTATCTTTCATGAATAATGATACCAACTATATTCTTATTATGCTTGCTACACTACTACTGTAGCACCATCCTACAAAGAAACAAAGCATTGTGATCGTTTTATTATGTCATACTTTTTTTTTTAAATTTCAATTTCATGGTATTAAACAATGCAAAGTACAAAAGTAGTATCATTTTACGCTTTTTAATTTTTTTTCTTAAAATCATATCAGTATCTGTCAGTTGAGGGTAGAAACCAGAAAAAAAAAAAAAGAAATATTTTGCAGGGACAGACTGTTGGGAACCTTTTTTTTTTTTTTCCGCCCCATCATCTGCACCGTTTCAGTGGCATTACTCCCACGCCGCTCATTTAGATTCCCCTGTACACGGCCACACCCGGGTTCTTCCGTCGCAGTTCCAGCGTCGGCAGTCCACAGGTAACCATCGATGTTAGGTCGCCTGGAGACCACACACCAGAGGAGACCCTGCACTGCTGCTGAGTCATTTCGGTGGTGTTCAATGGTGCCTGTTCTGTTTTAACGTACGTAGGACACCACCTACTAAGCCCCCTACTAACGACAATAATGGCTTAGTCGCGGAGCCAGACTGAGTGAACGTCTCTCCCAGAGTGGAGACCGCCACCACGTCCCTCAAACAACAGCCCCCCATGAATCTGCCGACACTGACGACATTGACAGGACTCACCCCAAGCACGGAAGTGGAGGGGCATCGAAACTGAGGTAACCATGAGAGCAGGGCATGAAAGGCCAGACTGTTGGGAACCTTTTGGTAAAAATTACAGACCCTTCTCTTCTTCACAAATATCTGGCAAGATTATCGAGAAACATCATCAGGAGCATTTTCAAGGACCTTTGGCAAGAGTAAAAGCCTTGGCAAAAGTGAAGCCTTCTACCAGGAAGCTGTGTCTACATTGCAGAGCCTTTCTTCACAGGGGGAACGATTCAGGAGCCTTTGCAAAGAGTACAGCACCTTCTTCAGGAACTTTTTTTTTTTCATTAACCTTTGGCTGAATTACATACTTTTCTTCAGGAAAAAAAATTCTCACAGGGGGGAAAGATTCAGGAGCCTTTGCAAAGAGTACAGCACCTTCTTCAGGAACTTTTTTTTTTCATTAACCTTTGGCTGAATTACATACTTTTCTTCAGGAAAAAAAAATTCTCACAGGGGGAAAGATTCAGGAGCCTTTGCAAAGAGTGCAGCACCTTCTTCGGGAACTTTTTTTTTTCATTAACCTTTGGCTGAATTACATACTTTTCTTCAGGAAAAAAAAAAATTCTGGGTCCTTTGGCAGATTACATTGCCTTTTCTTCAAGACCGTATCTGAAGTGTGCACAGCAGTTTCAGTTTCAGTTTCAGTAGCTCAAGGAGGCATCACTGCGTTCGGACAAATCCATATATGCTACACCACATCTGCCAAGCAGATGCCTGACCAGCAGCGTAACCCAACGTGCTTAGTCAGGCCTTGAGAAAAAGAAAAAAAAAAAAAAAAAAAAAAAAGTGCACAGCAACATTGCCACAAACTTTCATCTGATATGTTGGCAGTCAGCACATATTGCAATGCAATGTTACTGAACTGCACACTATACCTAATCAGCACTTAAAAACTTACTGGTGATTACAATAATCCTAAGTGATCAAGCACGTTAATTAAGTACTGGTGATCCATAAAAAATAATCACTACTGATCAAGCACATTAATTGCTGGTGGGTCTTTGAATTGGCACTGGTGATTAAGCATTGTTATAATTACTGATGAGCATTCTTTAAAGACTAGATACTACTGGTCTTGAGCAAGAATTACACAAGTTATCACTAAAAGAAAAGAACATGTAACAAAAAAGAAAAATGATTTATTTCTCTAATGCCATCAGATCAACATTCAAAAACAGTTAAAATTTGCTTCAGCCCAGATGATTTGAATTTAAATTTTACAATTTCTGTGAATATTTGGCCTGTCCACTATTTAACCACACTCTGAATTGTTCCATTCAATGTGTCCAGCTCAAAAGTAAGTGGCAATAAATAGTCGGTGCATTTCATAGTGCTCTTTGTATTATCTTTAAATTTTTGCTTCAAAAGCACAAAATGCACAGCAGCACTCTTACACGGTTTTATATAACATTACATGCAAAGCTTCAGAGGCGCACTCTCCAGCATTATCATTTCAACATACACACACATACCTCACACTTTCAGTGTGTATGAAGAAGACTCTCCGACAAAATTTAAAGCTTAAGAAAAATTATTTGAGATTCTGAAAAATTATCAATCCTATTCATTCACATGTAAGTGGTAAAGATGGGGACAAAATTTCCCAGATTAAGTAGTATCGGATAGTCTGTTCAGCTGAAAGATGACAATTAGGTATTAATCTTGCAAATAATTATTTAACAGTTCAATATACCACCCCTAAAATAAGGATTTTGTAAAAGTATTTGTTATCTTGTATTATACATGACAACCAACTCATTTCAGCACACCAAAGTCTAAGATGCAGTAGCAAAAATTTAGTCTTCAGTTATGTCACTGAAACAATGCTGAGCCACTGCAGCGCAACCAAAATCACGGTGTTCACAATGAAAATCAGAAGAAATAAGAAATATAAATCACATATACTTGACTATCAACTATATCTGGGTTCTCTTTTTGTTTACAAACAAGAATTTGCAATGGAATTGAAAACATCTTTTCTTAAAAATGGTAAAAAAGCCCCCAAAAAACACAATATAAATGCAAACATCAAAAGAGAGAGAGAAAAAAAAAAAGAAAAAAGGTAAAAAGTATTGGATCAACATTTATCAAACATTCAGCTAACGCCACCTTGCACTGAATGAATGGCTCCAATTTATCAAACATTCAGCAAATGGAAACCTGCACTGGATCACATTATCAAACTGACAGCTAATGCTAACTTGCAGCAGATCCAGTTTGTCAAATATTTAGCAAATGCTAACCGGTAAAATAGCAATTAATTCTGGGAAATTTCTAAATCTACCTTCATTCTGATTATACTGAAGCTAAGTCATAAGCAGTTCAAGCAAGGTAAAAAAAAATCACCACCTGCAGATGAAACAAAAATGACGATAATAACACACACAGATATACATGGACACATACCTCCAACACTGTCCAAAAAGCCAAATATATAAATGATAATTAGAAAAAGGGAACAATACGTAACACACCATGCAGTGTTGTGCAGCTTGCGAAAAGACTACAAAGGTGTTATATAATGCTTTTTTCAGAAGCATAACAGTGCTGGTAAGTCCTTCAACAGCATTACAAAAGGCAATGATACATTATCTTGAGCCTGAAATCTAATGTGGCAAGTCAGGAAACCTTATTCTCTCCCCTTTCCCATCTAAGCATCTCTTAAGCATTAAGGAAGCCTTTCCTATGTATTAACTTTTAATTACATAACAGTCAGGTTTTGTGTCCACATTACATACAATCATAAACTGTTAATACTATTGCCACTCCAAGGAATAGGCTCATTATTGCAACTAAACAGCATACATTGGGTTTTTTTTCCTTTACAAAGGTTAGTACAAGAAGAAATCAAATACACTGGATTTACATTGCTTTCATACATGGAATGGTTTACACTCTTCCTAACATTGATACTTTGTATGTGATTATCACACATGATGCACCATATCTGATAATAAGGAAGTCTACATTTCATTCAGTTTCTCCAGTGGAGCTAATCTACATATCACATGACCTGAACCTCACTCAGTATGCAATGTACTGTCCAGCAACAACAAGGTATAATATGCATCTCAATGCAACATAGAATACATTTATCAGATCTGTTTCAAAAAGCATAATTATGTACACATGCATTCCCTTAAATCATAAAGAAAATCATTAAATGCAAAAAAAATATCTCAAGGAGCTAAATCCTATAAAGAAGAAAACGAAAGAAAATGTCATAAACATAAAATATCTCAAAGAGCTATCCCAAAGATTCCTGTATGTAAATGTTTTTATGGTAAAGTGATGTTCAAGCTGCTGTCTAAACCCTGATCGGTGTCTAGTTAAACTCACACCCCCCAACATGGTTCAGCAAAACAGCAAAATGATCAACAACCATTCCGACATCAGCGTATACTCAAACACATGCTGGCTGCTTTGATAAACCAGCACAATGCTAACTATATAATAAACCACAGCTGTGAACCAGTGATAATAACCATGATAGTTATGGAGATAATGATAACAAGGCAGACTTTATAATGGACACAGGGACAAAGTAGATACAAACCTACTATAAACTAAGAAGAACAAAGACAAAATAAACATAAATCTACAATAAACTAGGCAGAACTAAAACAAAAATAGACATCAACCGACTATAAACTAGGCAGAGCTAAGACAAAAATAGACATAAACCTACTATACACTAGGCAGAACCACAACAAAAAAATGACATCAACCTAGTATAAACTAGGCAGAACTATGACAAAAAAATAAACATCAACCTACTATAAACTAGGCAGAATTGTGTGTTCCATGATTCCAACATCAACTCTCAAACATAAAGCTGTTCAAGGTAAGGAAAATATGGGGTAAAATCAACAACAACAACAACAACAACAAAAAAGGGCTGATCAAAATGCCATAATAGCAACAAATGCAGTAAAGTGTAACATCTGCTGGGGGAAAAAAAAAAAAAAAAAAAAAAAAAATATATATATCATAGTCAAAACATATCAACAAACTGTACCCTATTCTACAGCACCTTTTAGGCAGTTTTGGTGGTGATCATAACATTACAAACATTGTTAAACGACTTTTAAAGACAACAAATTGGGCAGAACTATCGTTTTCTCTTTTCCATAATTCCTCAATTCACACCCAAATGTATCCAGCATTTTACAGCAAGAAACACGTGGGGGTGAAAACAAAGAACAGGGAAGGTGGGGATGGGAATATCAGCACAGGAAGCAAATGTAGTGAACGGCGCCTTTGCTAGAATATATAAAAGATGGCCAAGCCATACAAACTTTTCTTTAGTGCTTGACTATGAACAGCATAAAACTAAACCATCAGTATTTGAAACTGGGTTACCTTGGGACTTTCAAAGTGTAGTAAGTTTGGTATTAACAACCCCCCCCCCCCCCAAAAAAAAAACCCCAACCCAACGAGTGACTGACTGACTGACAGAATGACTGACTACTTAATGCTTTAATAAAATTGATCTGATAATTGAACAAACCAATGAATCAATACACTACCCTCATTAAGCACATCGTAATTTTTTCTTTCTAAACCCATTTATTGAATCGCACATTCATTTTCTGAAAAAAAAAAAAAAAAAATCCACCGTTATCATACTGATTGACTTCTTTAATCTTACTTCGCTGTGTGAGCTGCGCATTTCATGCCCACATGGCCACTAATCACAATGCTTTACTGAAGTAAGCGTGTGATCTAAATGTAATCAATAACAGATTTCGTGGATTTCATTTACCATAAGACAAACAAATTCAAGAACTATCCATATGCCGCACTGCCTTTTATCGATATGAAGACACATGCTGACTAACCTACTGATGCCACTGGTGTGGTCGATCGGAAATCATTCTTTCTTTAAGAGTTGAAAAAAAAAAGAAAAAAAGAAAAAGAGATGGGAATGAAAATATGAAATTGTAATTATAAATATATGAAACACAGAAGGGGACTTCCCCCAAATAACATATCAAAAGCTAGGTACACACACAAAAATGAGCTCCCCCCAAAACCGCGGATAAATGTTAAAAAAAAACACAAAAAAAAACATGAGCCAAGAAAATGTGCCAAAGCAGCTACAAATGCAGCACAAAAGCAGATCATTATCAGGAGCAATGGGCAGGGGAAACATCCCCATACAATTAAACAACATTCAAAAGAAATGAAGATCTGTAAATATCCCCATACAGTTCAACCAAATTCAAAAGAAAAATGAAGATTTGTGTCCAACAGTGTTGCCCATTTATATACAAAAAAAACCCAAAGACACTTCCTTTTGTGAAGTTCATTCAAGTGGAGTGCAACTCTTCCGTATGTTTCTTTGCTACTATGGTCAGTTTATTTCTGTGTATTTTCAGGTTGTGTGCAGCTGAAAGGTGTGTGTGTGTGTGTACATGTATTTGCCCTTGTGCATTTCTGTATTTATGCAGAAGGCAGTGGGGGTGGGGGTGGGGGTAGGGAGCTGATGGGTAGGAAGCTGAGTTTGGTGTACACTCATGTGGCCGGGTGTATTCACATATAAATATACATGTATATTTCTCGTATAAATGCCCGTGTTCAGGTGTGACAAAGAGACTGCTTCATATAAATACAAGTTGAAAAAAAAAAAAAAACCAAAAAAAAACCCCATGCAACATGCTCTGCATATCAATTAAAAGTATAAGGAAAAAGTAAAAGTTGATCAAACAAACGTGAAAAAAAAAAAAAAAAAGAAAGAGAGAAAAATGTAAAATCATATAAATTATCATATAAATTATCTATTGCAAATTATTGCAAATTTTTCCACAGTGATAATAAGTAACATTTAGGCACCACTACATTTACCATTCAATGATCCAATCTTCAAAGAAAAAAAACCAACCAAACAGTTACCATTTATTCTTCTATTTTCACGTGCACAATGGTATCTCAAAACATCTGCATACAATCTGCTATATTAGAAAATAATCTTAAGGAAAAAGAAAAAGGTTACCAAATAATTCCTCTCTTCATGTGCACACTACTTTCACAAATCATCATCAAACCTGCATACAATTTACTAAAAAAAAAAAAAATTTTAATAAAAAAAGTTTACCATTTATTCTTCTTTTTTTTAATGTGCACGCTGCTTTTTCAAATCATCATCAAACCTGCATACAATTTACTAAAAAAAAAAAAAAAAAATTACCATTTACTCTTCTTTTTTTTAATGTGCATGCTGCTTTCTCAAGAAATCATGAGGCAGCCCGAGTTAGGCCTGGTTGAACATGTTGGCTTTTTCCTTGAAGGCCTTTTTGCGTTCTTTGGCTTCTTCTGCCTGCTGTCTCTTCTCCTCTTGTTCCTGGCGGATTTCATCTTCAAACTTCTTGCTGGCCGTCTGCTGCTCAATCTGTGCACAGACAAACAAAATGCACACGGGGCTCACTGAAAATTGTAGTGTGAAAAGGATGAGGGGGGGGGGGGGGGGGGGGAGACAAAAAACAGGTGGACAGCTATATGAATGGTCTAGGGTACGCGTATGATTTTAGTATACAGCTTTTCTTTATAAGTGAACTATGTATCTAAACTATTTCAACACCACTTTAATTGATAATAGTTTATTAATATTATACATATTGAATCTACATGTTCCTGTTTGTGCCCAAAACAAATGAATCACATGCAAGAAAACCTATCTCTCTCTCTCTCTCTCTACACATATAAATTATATATATATATTGTGCATTAGCACTTCATGAAACATTGCAAGTGAGAAATCAAAAGCATCCCTACATTTCGTTCATAAATAAACTGCATAACATTAGCAATTTGCAAAGAAGCAACTCTGCAAGGAAAATGTACCAAATATATGTAAAACAACTTAGAGACACCACTCATTCAGACCTGTACAGGCTGAATATATTAAACAAAGATGAAACATAAAACTACATAGAAGGAATGGTGCATTTTGGGAGATGTTGTGCAACGATCTGCCAAATGAGCGATAATCATGGTCAGTTTCTCCAGTGTTTGAACTTCACGAATGGTTTGCTTAGAGTGGGTGACAACGTGAAGGGATAGCATGGATTGCACAGAGAGAGAGAGAGAGAGAGAGAGAGAGAGAGAGAGAGAGAGAGAAATCCGCATGCACACCAGAGAGGTACCAGCATGTGGCAGTGTATGTCCTTAGAGAGAGAAAGACAGAGAGACAGAAACAGATATAGACAAAAAACAGAAAGAACACAAAGGAACACATCCCTTACATGTATCCAACCACAGTGCATGACTGCTAATGCTAAGCATCAGAAAGGTGTTCACAAAACAAACGCCCCCCCCCCCACCTTTGCCTGGAAGAAGTTCTTGGCTCCTTTCACCCCCTCCACATCCACGTCTATCTCACTGACGTTGGCGTACAGTTCCATCAGACCACTGCCCTCCTCCAGCTCCCCGGCCTTCGCTTTGCGGAATATCAACAGAAACTGCACACACGGATGAATGAATGAATGAATGAATGAATGAACAGAAAAATCATCAAACCTCTGAAACATTATGGATTTTCAATTCGGTATACTGTTTGCAAAACTTTTCAAGATACAAGCCATTATCTTAGAAAGTTTCCTTGTGACATGGAGTCTTTGAAACTGCAATACATGGTTTCTGCCAGAATTTGTATATTCTTGCTGATGAAATATTCCATTTTGTAATTAGTGATATTCAATTTCAATGCAATTTGTTTCACAAGACTCCTTCATAAACGGTAACTGTTGAAAATACAAACTTAATTTCTGCCCCTGAAAATCCTACGACTAATGCATTAAATCTATTGACGTATTGTAAATATCTAAGCCTATGAAATGTGCATTTATTAAGGCATTGTGATGTATGATGAGTGGTGTAGTGCTTACAATAATTTATGTACATGTATGAACATACTTTGAAGAGTTTGCTTGGGTGTCTGTGCAGGTACGTTTTTCACTTTAGTGTTTAAATGCATGTTTTACTCTAGTCTTTGGTTTTTACTTCGTACAGTGCACTTGAGCATGTTTTACATGGAAAGGCACTTTAGAAATTGGATGAGATTATTTTTAGAATTATTATTATCATTATTATTATGTTTATTCTTGTTGTTGTTGTTGTATCTTTTTAGCATCTTCATTATCATTATCATGTCTTTTAATAAAAATGGACATTTATTGCATTTAATCTGTTGTAAATACGGATATCAAAAGTTTGTGAAACAAAAGTTTAACAAAAAGTTACATTGTGGCATAACATTAAAACACAGACACACACACATGCACACAAAGTGATACACACACACACACACACACACAAACACACAGTGACACACACACACACAGAGTCACACACACACACACAGTCACACACACACAGTCACACACACACACACAGTCACACACACACACACACACAGAGTCACACACACACACACACAGTCACACACACACACACACAGAGTCACACACACACACACAGTGACACACACACACACAGAGTCACACACACACACACAGTCACACACACACACACACAGTCAAACACACACACAGTCACACACACACACACACACACAGGACAGGAAGCAAATAACAAAGAAGGAAGAAAACGGAAGAGGGCAGCAACATTCACCGACTCACTGAGACACCCGAGTCCCATTGTTTTCCTTGTGGCTTACGAAACAGCTTTTTTTTCCTTCCACCTCAATAGCTACCGCTTAGCAACCAGGTGCTTTTGTAACCCGAGTGGTTAAAGCGTTGGACTGTCAATCTGAGGGTCCCGGGTTCAAATCATGGTGATGGCACCTGGTGGGTAAAGGGTGGAGATTTTTACGATCTCCCAGGTCAACATATGTGCAGACCTGCTAGTGCCTGAACCCTCTTCGTGTGTATATGCAAGAAGATCAAATACGCATGTTAAAGATCCTGTAATCCATGTCAGCGTTTGGTGGGTTATGGAAACAAGAACATACCCAGCATGCACCCCCCCGAAAACAGAGTATGGCTGCCTACATGGCGGGGTAAAAACGGTCATACACGTAAAAGCCCACTCGTGTGCATACGAGTGAATGCAGAAGAAGAAGAAGAAGAAGTTCACTTTCATTAAGAAACGAAAATTAAAAATCATTTTGCTCTACATTAACGTTTTAATTTAAAGGCATTTCACACAATTCGGAGTATGTAGATATATAGAAATACACGGAAGGGATCAACCCGGAAGTATCTAACAATTTTTTTCCTTTATGTGTGTGTGTGGGCGGGGGACGGGGGGGAGGGAAAGCATGCATGCACACATCTGCATGCATGTGTGTGTGTGTGTGTGCATTTGTGTGTGTGTGGAATCCAAGTCAGTATTATGTAATAAGCATGCATCATCATTTTCAATTGCTTGTGTGTGTGTGTGTGTGTGTGCATGTATGTGCAGAAACACAAGAATATGTGCTCACATATATATATGTAAGTACATGATCATTGTGTGTACACATTTTCAGTATGTATAAATTCGCACACACTGGTGCCTGCATCCGGTTCCTGTTCACAACAGAGATTCAGATCCGTGAGCAAAAACCTGAGGCCAAATGACCTCTGGCGAGTGAAAATGAGAGGCCAGAAAGCAAAGGTCAAGGGCCAGTCTAACTACAACGACAAACTCAGTGACAGGAAAAACATGTGCTCCAGTCAGGCCTACAAGGAAGCACAGGCACTTGCCTTTAGAAGAAACAGGATTTTTTTCTTCTCCACCCTACAATAGCGTTTAACCTAACATACTTGCTGTGACCCATCGGTGTAGACTTCAGCAGCGGCCTAATACCCGTCCTCTGCAAACAACTACCCTGCTCATGCAGAGAAAATGAAAAGTAGCTGCAAATTATGCATTATATTTTCTTTTTTTTGGAGGGTGGCAGGGGGTTGTCGGGATGGGGGTCCTTACTTGTCCTCTTTGTTATCTGTTTATTTGTATCAACTTTGGTAAATGCTACTGTGTGAAAGAAAGAACAAAAAAAAAGAAAAAAAAAAAAAAAGAAGAAAATCATGTGTTGTCGGTGTCTTCTTTCCTGGCCTGCAACTACCACATTCACTCATACGTACATGAGTGAGCTTTGACCAGTATGACTGATTTTACCCCACCATGTAGGCACCCATACTCTATTTTCGTGGGTGTGCATGCAGGGTATGTTCTTGCTTCCATAATCCACTAAAAGCTGACAAGGATCTTTAACGTGCGTATTTGATCTTCTGTTTGCGTATACACACGAAGGGGGGGGGGGGGGGGGGGGGGGTTCAGGCACAAGCAGGTCTGCACATATGTTGACCTGGGAGATCAGAAAAATCTCCACCCTTTACCCACCAGGTGCCATTACTGAGATTTGAACCCAGGACCCTCAGATTGAAATTCTTAACAACTCAGCTATTGCACCCGTCAAATCATGCATCAACGGTTCAGACGTGTCATCATCAATCAGTGTGAAGCTGTGTAGTGCCACGATGCAGACTCACCTCCCTGAAGCTGATCTTGTCGTCATGGTCTTCATCCACCTCCCTGATCATGGCCTTCAGAGACAGGTGGGTCTGTGGCGCCCCCAGCTTCTCCATCATCAACTTCAGCTCAAGGAAGTCGATGAACTTGTCTTTGCCCTCATCGTACCTGAAGTCAGTCAGTATTATGTCATTTATACAGCAAAGAACTTGTCTGTTCCCACACAGAAACTTAAGTCAGTCTATGATCTTAAAACAAAGAACTTGTCTTTGCCCTCATCATACCTGAAGCAAGTCAGTGTATCATTTCATTTACACAACACAGATTAACTCGTCCTTTCCCACATCATACATGCAGAAACTTCAGTAACTGAGTAAGTCAGTCAGTCTATGACTTTAAAACAAAATAACTTGTCTTAGCCCACACAGTACAGATCTGCACAAATCAATATTTGTTTCATAACAAAGAACGTGTCTTTTCCCACATCGTACATGCAGCAAGTCAGTATCATAATTCATAAATCAAAGAACTTTTTTCCTTATATCATTTAAACACAGAACATGTCTTTTAGTCAGTATCATAATTTATAAATCAAAGAACTTTTTTTCCTTATATCATTTAAACACAGAGCATGTCTTTTCTAACATCATACCTGATGTCTTTTCTAACATCATACCTGCAGTAAGTCAGTATTATAACTGTTAAAACAGAGAACTTGTCTTTGCCCACTTTGTTCAAACAAATTACTTGTCTTTGCTAACATCATACCTGCAGCAACTGAGCAAGTCAGTTTTTCATAATTTACAAAACAATGAACTTGTTTTTCCCCCCAACATTGTACCAACTGCAAGTCTGTACACAATTTAAAGCAAAGACATTGTACCCACAGTACATCTGTATATCATAATTTATTGAGTAAAGAACTTGTCTTTTCACACATCATACACGCATGGTCTTTTCCTACATGGTGTCTGCAGCAAGTTTGTATCGTAATCTAAAACAAAGGAGTAGTCTCCTCCCACATCATGTCTGCAGCAAGTCAGAATATAACTATACATCTGCTCTATCTATTGGGTGCCATGCTTTCTCAGCTTCTGAAAATAAGCTATAAGTAAATATATACGTATGTATGTATGTGTATATATAATATATATATATATATATATAAATTTTAAAAGAATTGTGGTTGGGCATATATACTGACATGGATATTTTTGTTCCTGGTAATACAGAAGATAAAACTCTTTAATATCAGGTTACAATGTAATCCCATGTAAATAAGTGTTTGGGTGGGAGGGTGTGGGTGAGTTGTGGGGAGGTGGTGGGGTTGTATCTCGATACTTCACGAATCAATTATGAATACATGTACACATCATGTACAAACAGGTGTATCCAGATACCTGTATGAATTTATTATTTGTATTGTGTTCTGTTGTGTGCACTGAAATTTCTGCAAAAGATTTTTTTTTTTTTTTTAATAAACTGAAGAAAAAAAATCTGTGACTTTGTTTTCCACACCAGCATTCCAGCAAGTTTTCTGAAACTTTAAAAGATAACACTATATCAACAGAAGAGGAAAAGGAAAGAAAGAGAACAACTACTTCTGGTTAAATTAGTACACATTAACTGACCATGCTGAGTCAAAAACCAGCACAAGTTAATTGCTCACTGCTCGGTTATAGATTATAACACAGAGAAGCAGAGCTTTCAAGTGTTGTAAAAACTGATCTGACATTGCGTGAATGCAAACTTAACAGAACCACCTCTCTCTCTCTTTTTATAATCACTCTCCCCATCTCTTTCCGAGGACCTCCCCACGGAACATCAGATGGACACCTCATCCAAACAGCTAGGACTCACACCCTCGAAACAACACAACTTTCATCGAACAAAGACCTCAGACTGAACAACTTGACCTAAAGGGCACTAGCCAATAGGTCATTAAACTCAACTCCAATGCACTCTCACTCCCCCCAACCCCCTCACCAATTTCCCCTCTACTCCCCCCTCTGTGAATGTGTGTGGGTGCTCCATTTGTATTTAAAAAAACAACAAACAACAACAACAAAACACACACACTGTAGAGTAACAGTAAAGTCTACAAAAGTACAATGTAACCGGCCTGTGATTTTGTTTGCTGTATGGACACTTCCTCATGCAATGAACAATACTGTCACTTGTGCTGACAAGACTGCACATTCAAAGGTAATGCGAGTTACTTCCTGTTAAAGTAAGTTGATGAACTTATCTTTGCCCTCATTGTACCTTAAGTAAGTCAGTATTATGTCATTTATACAGCAAAGAACTCTGACTTGTACTCGGCCTTTCCCACACATCATACCTGCAGAAACTTAAGTCAGTCTATGATCTTAAAACAAAGAACTTGTCTTTGCCCTCATCATACCTGAAGCAAGTCAGTGTATCATATCATTTATACAACACATATTAACTAGTCCTTTCCCACATCATACCTGCAGAAACTTGAGTAAGTCAGTCAGTCTACGAGTTTAAAACAAAAGAACTCAAAAGCTTTTTCATATTTTGGTTGGTTTTCTCTTTATCCTGTGTGTGTGTGTGTGTGTGCGTGCGTGCGTGCGTGCATGTGTGTTTGTGTATGTCTGTGAGACAGAGACAGAGAGAGAGAGAGAGACCTAGCTGATGACGTGCGTGTGATGGTGAGCAGGGCGGGTGGGGGGGGAGGGGGGGGGGGGGTAGACAAGAAGTCAGGGGGAGGTGAGATACAAATGTGTGTGTGTGTGTGTGTGTGTGTGTGTGTGTGTGCAACTTTACTATGGAGGGCAAGAGCACCAGTACTGTAGTGTAGTGTAGTGTGTGTGTGTGTGTGTGTGTGTGTGTGTGTGTGTGTGTGTGTGTGTGTGTGTGCAACTTTAATATGGAGGGCAAGAGCAGCAGTAATGTAGTGTAATATTCAATGCCACTCAAAACACTGATCTGCAGAACTAATAAATAATTTTCTAGGAACATCATGAGCTACCAATCATTCCAACTCTTCAACAACTAGTGTGTGTGTGTGTGTGTGTGTGTGTGTGTGTGTGTGTGTGTGTGTGTGTGTGTGTGTGTCTATGACCCACTTATTTCTGTCATTAAGTACATTTGGCTTAATGCAAAGCATACTTTAGCATACAGACGATGATTATGATTAAGATTAAAAGTAAAATCCTTTAAAACAAAAGATCTTATCTTTATCAAGATACAACTATACAACTTCAAGAGTCAGACTTGAGGTATCACTTGATCCGGTCACTATTTTTTTCTGTCTGCACTGCAGACCCCAAACTACATATTTGCATATAATATGATACCAACAAAATTGTAGACGGTACTCTGGAGAAGAAGCATTGGCGACTTTTAAAAATGTGCTTTTGTTCCCAGTCCGAAAATAAAACTGAGACAAGATATGCAGCCCCATCCATGTCCGGTCCAGCCACTTCCATTTCTAAGGCAGGCTTCTGACAATCTAGACGAAGATTAACGACGACGAAACAAAACTTAGGTATTTATCAACAATGAACAACTACTTTTTACATTACCCGTCTACATAAAACGGACAGAACACTTCAGTACCCTTGCCAAAGTGAAAACGATAACTCACTTGTTGAAAGTCTTCTGAAAGTCTTGAATCTCCTTCCGGCTGAACTCTTTAAATTCTGTGAACGGGTTGAAGACGTTGGTTGATGGCAAAACCGCGCCTTCTTCACTTTCGTTGATCAGATTCCTGCGGTTCAGTTTGTTCTGGAGTTCGTCATCTGCCATGATGAAAACTAAGACAGAAGTTTGCTTGTACGAGGGTAAAAGAGAACAAGCGTTTGGCAACACGTTCTGTAGCAGACGGTTGTGTGGTCCACTTCCTGTTTAATGACCAAGCACTTCTCGTCACGTGACTGAAAGAGACGCAGTTGTATCATCACAGCATTCATGGACTATGATTAACGTTGCCCAGCACGTGTTAGTAGTTGGCAGGCTTTTGGACCGTAGGAACGCTGACCACCCCCATCTCACTCCCATCCCCTTTTCTTACGGTCTCTAATACTCATTCTCTCACTCACTTTTATGCCATAAAATATGAAGTTTGTTGATATATTATTGTTTTACTCTCTCTCTCTCTCGTTCACCTGTGACATTTTTTTAATTCTCATACTATTCTGTATGTTGAAATGATGCTACGAGCACCCCCACCCCCTTGTTATTGCTAATGTGTATTTTTATTAGCCTCACTGCTTGCCGGTGTGTGTCAGTTAAGTGTGCGTGTGCGTGAGAGAGAGAGAGAGAGAACGCAAGAACACAAGAATTTTAATGTAAGGTCACCGACCTGTATACATTTATTTATTTATTTTTTGTGCCCATCCCAGAGGTGCAATATTGTTTTAAACAAGATGACTGGAAAGAACTGAATTTTTATGCCTAATTTGGTGTCAACTGACAAAGTATTTGCAGAGAAAATGTCAATGTTAAAGTTTACCACGGACACACAGACAGACAACCGAACACCGGGTTAAAACATACTCACTTTGTTTACACAAGTGAGTCAAAAAGGACTGCCTTTCATTCCATTTATTAAATTTCATTCCAAATGTCTACTGAAATCCACTAAAAAAAGAATTTTCATCAGTTTCCAGCAAACCAGTTTCTGAAACAATATATATATATATTTTTTTTTGTTTTGTTTTGTTTCTGAATGTCACTTTGCAGGTATTTCCACAGAGGTGCATCAACTTCCAGATGACTTCCTTGTCAACACTGTCAAAAGCTTTCTTGAAGTCTTCATATGGTGTGAAGAGGGTTAACTGCCTTCTAACTGAGTGTTCAATGATGATGTGCAGTGTGGCAATATTATGTCTGTACATGTCTGTGGAGTGATGGCCTAGAGGTAACGCGTCTGCCTAGGAAGCGAGAGAGAATCTGAGCGCGCTGGTTCGATTCACGGCTCAGCTGCCGATATTTTCTCCCCCTCCACAAGACCTTGAGTGGTGGTCTGGACGCTAGTCATTCGGATGAGATGATAAACCGAGGTCCTGTGTGCAGCATGCACTTAGCGCACGTAAAAGAACCCACGGCAACAAAAGGGTTGTTCCTGGCAAAATTCTGTAGAAAAGTCCACTTAGAAAAACAAATAAAACTGCACGCAGGAAAAATACAAAAAAAAAAAGAAAAAAAAAGGGTGGCGCTGTAGTATAGCGACGTACTCTCCCTGGGGAGAGCAGCCCGAATTTCACACAGAGAAATCTGTTGTGATAAAAAGAAATACAAATACAAATACAAAAATCAGTCTCATCAACTCTCTCCATATGAACGACGAAAGAGACGACGTTAACGTTTCACCCCAATTACCATCATCAAAATATTGCAAGCGGAAGGCTCTTATACTGAAGAGGTGAATGTTGACAACGAATACCACAATTCTGACGACGGAAGCTAAAGGTTGGGTCATTTAGACACCCACTGGACATCCGAGGGGTCTGTGTTGAGGAGAAGAGAGGACTGGCCGTACTGAGTGAGTTAAGAACCAGCTTGTTCTTCAACCTGTCTTACATCAGTGAAATGAAACATCTCATTCATTATCATCTATTTGTGACTAAAAAAAAACAAACGTCCTTTACAAGAGAAAAAGAAAAGAAAAGAAGAACCAGTGAACTTTTATGTTTCTGTCAAACTTATTTCTGAAATGAGATCCAGATTTCTGTTTGTGACTGTCACAGAAAACCAAAGACCTGAAACAGTGCAAGACAGATGCAACCAAGGAAGTGCCAACTTCCTGTACACAAGGCAAGCATTGTGGATGGAAAAGTATATTTACACACATAATTTTTTTACTTGATAACTAACAGCGTTGAGAGGGGATGCTGAAATGCTGTTGACGTTTGTTGGATTATACTTTGTGAAAAGTGTGACAATAATTGCAATGGTTAACTCACTCAGTACGGCCAGTCCTCTCTTCTCCTCTACACAGACCCCTCGGATGTCCAGTGGGTGTCTCAATGACCCAACATTTGGCTTCCGTCATCAGAATTGTGGTATTCTTTGTCAACGTTCACCCCTTCAGTGTAAGAGCCTTCCACTTGTAATATTTTGATGGTGATAATTGGGGTAAAACACTGTTAACGTCATCTCTTTTGCCGTTCGTATGGAGAGAGTTAACAAAAGGAGTATGCATAACAGATCAGAGAACATCAGAGTATCATTTAGACGTAACTTGGGAAACAATATTAGGACCCTGAGCACAAAATCGTCAAGCAAAAGAGATTCCGACAAAGAAACAAATAGTTTTCAGAGAAAAAAAAAAGAACTTCAGAGTTGTTGGGGTGCAGGCAAAGTTGAACATGGAAGCTGCACATGAATAACCCCATACCTTGGGAAATAGTTGAATTGTGGCGGGCTGCTGGATCACACGTCTAGGATGTAAGAGGTAATCAGTTTCTACCCTTTATGAGGTCTGGGATCTAATCTTCTTCCTCATCTGAACCTTAAACATTATTTTAGATGGAAAGCTTTTTGACTTTTTTATCTCTGCAGCTGCCTTCACCTCTACACTCCATCTTGCTCACTACGATCGGCTTCGGATCCACTCTGTTTACGCATACCCAGATTCAAACACTCGACTGTTGGCCGCCGTTCTTTCTCTGTCTGGACCTTGCAATTGGAATGAACTTCCTCTTTCGCTTCGTCAAGTCTCCACACTCAGCTCTTTCAAGTCTGGCCTTAAAACCCACCTCTTCCCAAAATAGCCTCCCTTGCCTGCCTCTTCCTTGTCTTTAGTTTCTACAGTTTTAGAGTTATGCATGCGTGTGGGTGGCTGGTGCGAAAGCACTTTGATTTGTCTCTGCACAAGATTCAGCGCTATATAAATACCATTATTATTATTATTAATATTGAAGAACAAAATAGGGAGACATGCATCATGATCCAGTGCATGTGCAACACTGAGAGTCATGTGTGCAGTGCCAGTACTTTGTGCCCAGCACTAGGGATATGTGGGCAGCAACACGACCATGTGTGCAGAACCAGGTACTACATGTGGCATGAGGACCTCTGTTCAACACTAGTGTCGTGTGTACCACTAGGTCCTATGAACTATGTGGAGTGATGGCCTAGAGGTAACGCGTCTGCCTAGGAAGCGAGAGAATCTGAGCGCGCTGGTTCGAATCACGGCACAGCCCCCGAAATTTTCTCCTCCTCTACTAGACCTTGAGTGGTGGTCTGGACGCTAGTCATTTGGATGAGACAATAAACTGAGGTCCCGTGTGCAGCATGCACTTAGCGCACGTAAAAGAACCCACGGCAACAAAAGGGTTGTTCCTGGCAAAATTCTGTAGAAAAATCCACTTCGATAGGAAAAACAAATAAAACTGCACACAGGAAAAAATACAAAAAAATGGGTGGCGCTGTAGTATGGCGACGCGCTCTCCCTGGGGAGAGCAGCCCGAATTTCACACAGAGAAATCTGTTGTGATAAAAAGAAATACAAATACTCCGCTATTATCAAACATCGCTTTTTGAATATCCCCAATCCAGGAGATGGGCAACAACTGAGCATGATAAAGCTGATTAGGCGTGTGATGTGCTTAGCATAATACCCACTGTCTGTATCCCTCAACAAAGCTCAGTAACATTGACAGCTTTCAAACTGTAAACTGTTTGATGAAAATATGATACATTATAAAACAACCAATATCACAGTCACTGCATATTGTGGTGCAAAGTGTTGAATCTTTGTCTCATTTTTGGCTGGATGATGCGAACAAACACTGCCTTCCACATGAATGCTTTGTGAAATGATGTTAAGACCTTTTCAGAATTGGCAGGGATGAAGAATGAACTTTTATTTCTTTAAGCATTGTTTTCTTCCACTGTGCTGTTCTCATGCTCAAAGCAAAATGGAAAACAACAACAACAAACAAATAAATGTCGGCGACACACAGCTTTATAAAATCTACAGGCAACCTTTGTTTCACACGCAGATCATGATGATTTCCATTCATATCAGCATCTTTATAAAATATGAAGCAATGTCAATGGTTATGTTATGATCCATTCTCACCACACAAATTCAACATCTTTTCAAATGAACATAACATTTCACAAACATCCAATGCTTTTGTTAAAAAAAAAAAAAATAGAAAATAGGAAGGAAACGCAAAGAGAAATAAACAAAAGTGGAAAGAGAGGCAGTACCTTTTAGGACTTGTGTTGAGATAAAAGAGACTATGCCAATCACACATAACCACTGATGCATTTCACTGATTGATTGCTGTATTTCACTAAACACTGAACATTCATTCATGCCTTCATGCACCTAGAACATTAATATTCGAGCATAATTCTAACCTTGGCTCACAGTTGAAGATTGGTCGTTCAGTGAGTTAAAGTCACCGAAAAAGAAGAAAAAAAAATTGTATGATCACACATGCATTTCACATTCCACTTTTAGAGGAAACGGTAATGCATTTGTTGATTTCTTTTCTGACTGAACAAACCATTGGTATTTCTGTTACAAAAACAAAAAAACCCACAAAACACACACAAAACTCACAACAAAACAAAAAGTGCAGTGTTTTCTTTACCTAATTTACAGTTTTTAATTACACATGCCATTCAGAATTGTATCTTGGAAAGTTACAATTACTCCAGAAAATCATCAGTAATATTAATGAACATAGCTTTTGTAGAACTGGTGTCAACTGTAGTTGCAAATTATATGCTCACAGAAGTGCACATGTCTGCATTTACAAGTTTAAGCGCAAGAGTTACGTGCATTTCTACAATCATGTGTTGATGTGAGTGTGTGTGTGTGTGTAGGTGTGTATGTGTCTGTGTGTTTATTGATGTGTATATGTGGGGTACAGAGTTGTATAAACTTTGTACAGTCTTACACACATTCATAGGAACTAAAGGAAAACATAATAAAAAATATTTGTGAGTACTTCACCAGTTTATTTGCTGACATCCTATCCAGTGCCATCTGCTGTTTCACATTTCACATACAGCTCACAGCTGTCAAACAGCTCTGCAAGATGGTGTTAAAAGATATCACCACCTTGCTTCCAGTGCACGTGACACCCCTCTGACCAGACTGTCCCCCACTTCTGTTTCTGCCTTCTACACTGAGTGAAGCACTGGATTAGCCAGGGGGAGGAACACACCAACTGCTGGCACACCAGGGACCTTCACTTCCATAGCTTGGTGGCCGCACTGCCCCGCAGTCTGTTCAAACAGAGACAGAACACTGGACAGAACTGTCAACTGTATTCTTTGCATCAATGAATAAGTAACAACCATAATAATAATAAGAAGAAGAATTTGATTTAGATAGTGCCTTTCTTTGTAAAACATGCTCAGTTGTGCTGTACAAAGTAAAAACTGACATGTACAGGAAGCATTTAAACACTAAAACGGAAACTTACATGTATAATCCTGCACTAACACCCAACCAAACGCTAATCTATGTACACACAATCAAAATCAATGCACACTTCACACACTCATCATTCATGATATATCATACATCACAACACCTAAATTAAAAAAAAAAAAAAAAAAAAAAAATCCCAACACTGTGTCCGTGCGTCTACACAGCACAGCGGCAAGAATGTAGCGGCGCCCACTTTCCCACGGCCTAGGGATGGGGAAGGGGGTGTCTGGCATCCATTCCACTCATAAACACTGCCCCGCTAGTGACCCGGTCAAGGACAGATGACGCGCACTGATGACACGACTCGCGGGAAGTTCAAAGCGCTTACCGCGAGAACCGATTTTCCGGGCGGCAGGAAGGAAAGGGGGAATTCTCCTCTGCACGGTTTTCTGGCCTCCAGGAATGAAGGGTAAAAATCATGTAAACCGGAAAACCATGCTGCAGGGATCAAAGAGTTAAGAAAAATAAAATTCATCCAAGTTTATTCTTACCCTTTAGTTTTCGACTTCTTGGGTTTGTCAGAGGGGAGGTCCACACGGCTGTCTGTCACCATCTGCTCCTCTGTGTCCTGAGAGTGGCTGGCCTTCAGCGTCAGCTTGATGGACGCCACCTGGAACAGCAACATTTCCCTCCCTTTACTTTTCTCTCAGCAGCCACACACATACACCTTTCTAAGTACTATACTGTATTACTTTTTTTTGGTCACGACAGATTTCTCTGTGTGAAATTCGGGCTGCTCTTCTCAGGGAAGAGTGCATTGCCACAATGCATCGCCACCCACAGATATATGTTTTTTTGTTGTTTTTTTCCCTGTCTGTGTTTCACTATAGAAGTGGATTTTTCTGCAGGAATTTTTCCAGGAACAACCCTTCCGATGCCACAGAGCTGTTCTTTCATGTGTGCCAAGTGCATGCTGCATATGAGACCTTGGTTTATTGTCTCATCTGAATGACTGGCATTCAGACAACCACTCAAGGTACAGTAAAAGGGAAGAAAATTCTGGAGAGTGTGGCATTCAATCCTACGCCTCAGATTTTCTCGTTCCCTAAGTGAATGCGTTACCACCAGGCCACCACTCCACAAAGTTATGTCACAACCTCAGTCACAGTCCACTGGCAATGCAATGTTTATACACAAGAGAATCAACATAACCACTGCAGCAAAGAAAAAAAAAAGGCCCACCAATGATGCATGCTGGTGTTTTTCATTAACTCTGGTTAACTCACTCGGGACGACAAGTTTTCTCCCTTGCTTTTCCCCACAGACGGCCCATTTGTAAGGGTTTGGAAAAAAATGACAAAAAATACAAAATACTGTGTAAGAAAATGAAACTTTCAGAACTGGTTTATTATGTGTTGAGCTATTACATATTAAAAAAAAAAATCAAATTTCTCATCTTATTTTTACAGTTTTGCCATACGTAGAAAATATTGCCAATTTTTCACCCCGAATCACCATACCCATGCTCACTTTCTGCATTAAATTCGCTTTCTTCTTCGTCATCATCCACCTCTTCAATGTCCGAGCCTTCAGTTTGTAGCATTTCAAGTACTTCGGCAACCCAAAAACATTGCCATCACTGCCTTGTTCGCATCACAACTTTTTGAGAAGAGCCCGCTTTGCTGACAGGCTGGCACGCAAGCAGACGACCGGTCAGTGACTTTGTCAGCGTGTGTGCGAGACAGGCCACATATCATAGACTTACCAATCATACTGTTTGATTGTGGAGTGACCCAGAATAGCGCACTCTGCTTGGCTAATCACATAATCACGTGTACAGCGCATGATGGAATTTTACTTTCGGAGAATGCTATTCCATTCCTTCGTCCGAAACCGAATACGTTTTGTGTAGGAATGCGTGAGCATTCTTTCGTCCGGAAAGAGTTAAGGTTGGACAACAAGGTCTTCTGCAGGTCAGTCTCAATTCTGTGTTCAGAATTTCCAAGTTATGAATTCTTTTTTTTTAATTTTTTTATTAAAAGAAAATAAATAAAAAATGAAACCATTGAGTTTTCAACATGAAAGTAAGCTTAAAACATCAGAAGCAAATTAACAGTGATCCACATGAACGTAAGCTTACATAAACATGAACCAACCAAATCAAAATGATGTACTGAATCAAGATAACAGTTGGAAAAAAAAAAAAAGTTTGTTGAAGAACCTCATGAAAGGATAAAAGGACCAACAGAAAAAGAAGTGGTCACCTCTTGTTCAATCTGGTTTGCAGTTCGGATCTGTGTCTCTCTGTTGGTGTTGGCCCGGAGAATCTGTGTTTCTATTCCGCTCAGAACAGCCTCGCAGCCTGTGCACCTGAACAGACATAATCACACCATATTTTTTCTGCTGTCAATTTTTTGACTCACTTGTGTAAACAAAGTGAGTCTATGTTTTAACTCTCTCCATACAAACGGCGAAAGAGACGACGTTAACAGCGTTTCACCCCAATTACCAGCATCACAATATTGCAAGAGGAAGGCTCTTATACTGAAGAGGTGAATGTTGACAAAGAATACCACAATTCTGACGACGGAAGCTAAAGGTTGGGTCATTCAGACACCCACTGGACATCTGAGGGATCTGTGTAGAGGAGAAGAGAGGACTGGCCATACTGAGTGAGTTAACCCGGTGTTCAGTTGTCTCTGTGTGTGTGTGTGTGTGTGTGTGTGTGTGTGTGTGTCTGTGTGTCCGTGGTAAACTTTAACATTGACATTTTCTCTGCAAATACTTTGTCAGTTGACACCAAATTTGGCATAAAAATAGGAAAAATTCAGTTCTTTCCAGTCATCTTGTTTAAAACAATATTGCACCTCTGGGATGGGCACAAAAAAAAGAAAAAAAGAAGCCTAATTATATGCAAACTGCATTTACTGGTATATTTATATTTTTTGTATTCTCTAAACTTGGCACTTTGATCTGATATTCTGACCCAACAACAAGAGCAGTCATTATTATCATTTTTTGTTCAAACAGGAACTTCTTTTGCTAAGCATGGAAGTTTTATTTATTTTGCAAACGTTTTGGTGCAGATAGTAAAAAAGGGAAATTACTCTGTAATTAATGCTAGGGGACTTAATTTATCACAAGTGAGACTTGAAGGCCTTGCCTCTCTTGTTTTTCTTTTGTTGCCTTCTTGGTATCTTTCCCTTCACCATATTTCATTGAATCTACATATCTATATATATATATATATATATTGTATCTTACTTCATTTAAAAAACAGCAGATATGATGAGTGTACATGGTTCTGTCTGCACGTTCTGACAACTTGAAGCTGAAGCTGCTTGCTGCTGTTGTATGTTTGTTTGTTGGCATATCTCACTTTTCCACTGTTTTTGTTTTGTTTTTTCTTTTGAGTTAGTCATCATTTTTACCAAGATTGTACGTCCTGTTGGTTTTCAGAAGAAAAACTGGGAATTTGTAATTTACTCCCAGTTTGGTTAAATATACTGACCATGTCAAACAGATGCAAACTATGCCTGTGAACTTTATGCCAACAGTTCTTGTAGGAGCAGTCATAATCGTCATTGCGCAAAAGGGTACTGTATTTTGGTTATGTCATCACAAACAGACCGTTCAAATATCAAGACAAGACACTTGACTGTTGTCTTCAAGACATACCCATCAAATACAGTCAAAGTTTGCAACTTAATTCCCAATGTGTCACTTGAAACCTGCATCAGTTATCAGTAACTATTAACATCAGTCATCCACTAGCAAACCTTCCAAGTGAAAAAAAAAAGAAAAAAAAAGAAAGAAAAAAAAAAAAGAAAAAAAAAAAAAAAAAGAAGCATTTGCTGATCAGCATGATTTGAAAAACACTGACCACATTTAACAAGTGATCCTATTTTCAATTTAATTTTAAATTTCAGCTAGTCTTTGATGAAAGTAGCCGCATGGTAACTTTTTTTTTTTTTTGTACAATTAAATATCTTTTTTAAAAATGTCACCAAGTTTTCCAAATGACCTAACATTGATGGTTCCCTGTGGACTGCCAGTACTGGGACTGCGACAGACGAACCCAGGTGTGGCTGTGGCTGTGTATGGGGGACTCGGAATGAGCGGTGTGGGGAGAAATGCTACTGAAACGGTGCACATGATGGGGCAACAATGACCAAAAACAACAACAACAACAATAACAAAAACAACAACAACAAAACTGGTGCTCCTTGAAGCTATGTCAACATGAATACATGCCATGATGTGACCTTTGGTATCTTGTTTATCTTGCTCTTTATTATTTGTTATTGTTCTTCATCTTATTATTACTATTATACGTATTATCATATTGAAAAATAACCCTTGTATCTCAACAAATTAATGATTTTTTTGATGATCATTGATGGACCAAATGTTTTGCTATGTGAATGCTGAATCACACTGATGTCGTGAAATGTCAAATATATTATGTACAAGGGGAAAAAAAAACACAACAAAACAATGACAACAAAAAAACAACAACAAAAAACAATGACAAAAAAAAAAAAAAAAAAAAAAAAAAAAAAAAAAAAAAAAGGAAAAGAAAAAAGTTTTCCAGAAAAACAAACAAAACAAAACAAAACAAAACAACAGCCACAGAACCGGCAACAGGAGCAACAATCAGCTCTCACCACTCTCTGAGCACGGAGACCATCTGGGTGACAGCGGAGGGACGGATGTCACGGCCGATGACGTAGTCCACCTCCAGCTGCTGGTTCTTCTGATCCAGTTTCCCGTGGATGATGTCGGCATAGATCCCCTCAATGATCAGGTCCTGGCCACAGGGACACATCATATACTTATAATAATTGGAATGACAAGTTTGATATCATTTTTGTTTTTGTTTATCTAGTTTTTTTTAATGATCAGGTCCTGGCCAATGGGACGCTATAATAATATCTATAATAGTTGTTTTGTCATTTATATATATATATATATATATTCTTTTTTTGAAATTAAATTCTTTCATTTGTAGATTATAGAGTAACATTCACATAAATAGACAGGACGAAAAAAAAAAAAAGAAAGAAATTATTCTCAGAAAATTATCTCACAGAACAAAACTTAAACATAAATGCAAGGATGAGATACACTATACAAGTAAATATACAGTGAGAACAATCAAAGATTAGATAGCAAACAGACTGTACAGATTTCAGTTTCAGTTTCAGTTTCTCAAGGAGGCGTCACTGCGTTCGGACAAATCCATACACGCTACACCACATCTGTTGAGCAGATGCCTGACCAGCAGCATAACCCAACGCGCTTAGTCAGGCCTTGAGTGCATGCTTACATATTTGTGTACCTATGAAAGTGGATTTCATTTTATGTAATTTCGCCAGAGGACAACACTCTCGTTGCCATGGGTTCTTTTTCAGTGCGCCAAGTGCGTGCTGCACACGGGACCTCGGTTTATTGTCTCATCCGAAAGACTAGACGCTCAGTTTGATTTTCCAGTCAAACTTAGGAGAAAGGGCGAGAGCGGGATTCGAACCCACACCCTCACGGACTCTCTGTATTGGCAGCTGAGCGTCTTAACCATTCTGCCACCTTCCTCCTGTACAGAATGACTGTCAAGTGTAAAGAGATCTATTTTAATACTCTATCATACGTAATGCAGATGCACTGGGTTCTGTAAGTTTATTCTTACAGTGCCTAGTCAAATACATTTTTTCTCTAACTCTGAGCGCTTCGCAATACAACGGTTCAAATATTAATGCATAATAGTATGTTTCACCATCCATTAAAACATGCATCAGAGGGACAATGAAAATCTGTATCACCCATTATTTTAAACGCTGATGCAGTTTTACTTGAAACAATGAGAGAGAGAAAGAGAGAGTGAGAGAGAGAGAGAGAGAGAGACAGGGAGAGAGAGAGAGAGAGAGAGAGAGAAGATTGACAGATAGACAGACAGAGACCCAGAGAGAGGCAAGGGTAGACCTAGAAACAGAACAAACAAAAACAAGGATTTTGATTGCATACAGATGCAGAGACCTTTTGCCAGGGTAGAAAAATTCAACAAGTGATGGATATCAAGGAGAAAGATGTTAAAGCAATACAAAATTATGTATTGTATGTATGTATGCAAATATACATCTGTTCATGTGTACAACTACATGTGAGAGTGCCAGGAAGTCAAAATGCATGCATTCCAGAGCTCATAAGAAAGGTAAAAAAGATAAAGAAAATTTTTTTTCAAAAGAACACATTAGATTATAAAAAAAACAGAAGACGAATATTATATGCATTACTGTCCAAAAACTTAATATTAACAATATCAAAAGCAATAATAACAACAACAACAACTAAAATAATAACATAACAATAATAACAACTGTTTCTAGACAACAACAATAGCTCACCTCCAAATTGCGCACATTCTGAATATCAAGCTCCTCAAGCAACACAGAGTATGGAATACACTGCAAGAAAGTGAAAGAATAAGTCATATTGAAAGGTAAAAGACTAATTACATAATTTGCACAAGCTAGCAAAAAGATGACTGAAATCTCTTCCCCAATTAAAAACAAACAAACAAACAAAAAAACATTAAAAAAAAAAACCCACAACAAACAATCATGAAGTAACATTAAAAAAAAATTATGGCTATTGCATCAGTTCATTTAACAGGCTGACTTTCCATTTTAGGTTTTTTACAAACACCATCCGCAACCTCCTCCAAACACACACACACACACACACAGAGTCTCCGCAAACTGATTTGACGCTGAAGATAATTCAGTTACAACAACATGATAAAATGGGTGAACATATTCTAGGCGAAGGAACGAAGAACATGTGTAGTGAACAAAGGTGTTATGTACAGCTTTCAAAGTGAAAAAACACAAAATTTGCAAAGACTGACATCCTGCTCAGTTCTTCAATACCATAGGAACCACACAACAACATCATGATATATGAAATGTTTAATGTATACATGTACAATCCAAGGGTCACGGTTAAGTATGTGTAATTAAACTACAATTAAACAGAATCTTTAAAAAATAAAATAAATTAATACCTTGCTTTTAGTTGCCAAGGAAACCACGGTGAGGTGACGCAGCTTTTTAAGCTGAACAGCAGACAGTTCTGGCAAGTTTGCTTTCTCCGCTGTAATAAATGATCAAGTTATAACAGCTGAATGCCCCATCAAAGGGTAAACAAACTAGTATTACACAGGAGTCATTACTAATAAACATGACTAACTGGAAACTAAGAATAAGATGTGTAAAAATACACATAATTTGTGAGGAGAAATTAAAATGGTTCCAGATGAGAACAGTGCATAAATTACAGAATAAACTTATTAAAAAAATCAGTGAAACATACTATCAATGATCTGTGCAGTTTTTGTAATGTGCATGTGAAATAGATACACCATCACTAATGTACAAAATCTCAAACTGACCAAAGAATCTATACTGTTTTGCAACATGTGATTATCTTGAGTCATTCACACACACACACACACACATCACACACAGACACACAAAGACACAGACACACACACAGACTGACAGACACACACACACTGTGTATAATACAGTAGCCACTTACTGTTAGGTTAACTAAAGTTGTTTGTACACATGCACACTCCTAAAAATCTGTGCTTTAAAAAAATGTCTCAATCTGAAAGCATGGGGAAATTTTTTAACCTTAACACTTTTAGTAAATAGCTGCTGGGTAATTTTTAAATTGCAGCACTTTCAGTAAATAGCTGCTAAGGTAGTGATACCAAATTTGTTGACATTACTCCATAGTATACTTGAGCAAGAAACAAACAAAAATCTGTGTTAGAAGTGACCTTTTCTAAAGATGAATGATGTGATGTGAAAAATAACATGAAGTATGACATGTATATTTATACTAGACGTATACAACTCTCTCAGTGCTTTCAACCATAATTATATTTGTTACTATCATAAGTATGCATGTCTGACTGTCTGTTGTAAACCCATAGCATCTGAGAAACCAAAACTGGCAAACTTGAAAGAAAATTATGAATCAAATGAACAAATGAAGAAAAGTCTTTGTTTTACATTAAATACTCATGACCACTTATTAGCGCTTGGCTTCAAATATAGCTACCATTAAATAATCTGTTTTTGTTCCCATTAACACATTTTTGTTCCCCATTAACACAGTTACATTTACAGGGACTACAAATACCTTTATATTCACGGTATGTTCCATAGGCAAACATGTTCAGCAAATTGAAGAAAGGTGCGTGAGATCCACTGGCAAGCTGAAACAGAGATTCCCAAAAAATTAATTTCACAACAAACACTGTCTTCACAAAGACTAGTGTGAGTAAAATGCTTATAAGTTATAGAACTAACAGAAAAAAAGGAAAAAAAAAGATTAAAAATACAAGTATGTCACATACAATGATACATACACATGTATACATACATCTATACAAGTCACAACAGAGGCATATGTCAGTATATTTCACAAATAATTCTATTTCTAGTTATATACATACATAAACAATGTACATTTTGCAAAGAACCCTGATCTATACTCAGCATCAGTGACCATACCTCCTGTACGTTGGGCAAGTCCAGCAGTTCTCCAAACACATAGACATTGGGGGCCTCCAGAGCCTGTGTCAGGATGCTGACTGCACCAGCTCCTTTGGCATTTTTCATCAGCAGGAGAAATGGCTCCAGAGGATTGCTTGTGGACTTGTCACCAGTCATGGCGATTCTGAAGTGAGGCACACACACACACACACACACACACACACACACACACACACACACATGACAATGAGTGAATGACTCAGGACTTAAGTAATAACATTATAAAAATACCAGTTTTGAAGAAAAAAGAAGCAATACAAAAGGCAAATTTTTATTTTGAAACAGTTAATTTAAAAACGCACACAACACAGCCCTGTCAACTTCTAAAACTAATATAAAGAAGAGATACAGCAACTGAACAAGAGAGAGAGAGAGAGAGAGAGAGTTTGATAATAACTATTTAACTGTAAGTACAAACAGCACAGTTATCACAGCCGCACAGTCTTTATGTTCAATACTAAATTTGAGAAGCATTGGACCAAGTGATGTCAAGGATTTATTATAAGAAATGCACTTCTGGTTATTTCTTAAATTCATTCTCTCAGATATGAGATATATGTTAAGACATTATAATATATAACAAATGAAGAATCAAGTAGCTGGTATAACACTTGAATACAGTGCACTAAGAGTGTTGGACTTTCATCCAGAGTATCTTGCATTCAAACTAAAATCCTGGCACACATTCAACATGTCTGACAGGCATGTCTGGTGGGCTAAACCCCAGTGGTGATTTGACTGGTCTGACCTTGTGACGATCTCCTTTAATTGTGATCTGTGACAATATATAATACAGTAATCGTATCTGTGTATGCTTACACACACTGAAAATGCTGAAATCAGTGAAACGGCAAAAGAAGAGTCTGACTCTCTGAGTCTGAGCATCGCATATTTGTGAAACTTTATTCCATTGTCAGCGTCAGATACTGTGACAATGGCTGGTAAAAAACAACAACAAACAAACAAAAAACGTTACCACGTGTTGATTTTGTTCTAAAGCTTCGTTAGTACTAACTAGCACAGCATCCGTAATCTGGCTAATCATGACTGATGATGAATGTTGGAAAATATTTCCATGAAACAGTGTTAGGTAGATCTGCATTATCATCATGAAGTTGAAAGCAAGTTTACCATGTAGGTGAATTACGTAGGAAGCAAAAGTCGTAAAGCATGTCATGTCGTCAAAACACAATCTCAATAATGTAATAAGCCAAAAAGGAAGTAGTTTAACAGTCAATATTTATGATTACTTACCTTGAAGTATGTAAGGATACCTGAATTCTTTCGATAAAAATTGCAACGAACCACACACTATTCGTTGTGTATGTTTTCACTGCAAGGGCAGCAATTCAGATTATTGGAAACTACAGCCAATAGAGTTATGTCCCCAATAAAGATATAAATACAGTCTATATTATTTTGAGACAGCACTTCTCTCGGCAGTCCCCGTAGCGCAGTGGATAGCGCGCTGGACTTCTAATCCAGAGGTCGCGGGTTCGAATCCCGCCGGGGATGGGTATTTTTTTTTTTCTTCCAATTTTTTTTTTCATTTATCATTATCATCATTACCTAGTATCAGAGAGAGAGACAAAGAGAGAAAACTGAACTGAATTGAATTGAATTGAATAAATTTTATTTTTTGATACAGTAAGCAAAATAACTTGATGCTTTTTTTCATGCAGCCCGCGAACGGGAGACAGTGACATAAACAAAAGGGGGGAATGATTATATCAGTACAGCATGCATATTATAGTCATGCCGGGATACAAGAATGGTAATTTGACCTTTACAACACTAAATAGAGGAGACTGATAAGAGGAGAGAGATATAAAGGGCGGGACAGAGAGAGAAAGAGAGAGAGAGAGAGAGAGAGTAAAAAAGAAAAAGAAAAAAAAAGAAAACAACAACGTAGGTTTAGTTCCAATGTAAAACTTCTTAAAACAAATCAGTATCATATTTTCGTTTAGTGTAGACACATACTGCATCTAATCAGTTGTAAACACCAACACAAGAACACACACTGGCACACGGCACACGACACACACACACACACACACACACACACACTTTCTCTGTCTGTATGTGTTGTTCTTGTGTTGGTGTTCACAACTGATACGATGCATGTTTCAGAAGTTTTACATTGGAACTAAACCTGTTGTTGCACAGATCTTTAATTTACATGATGTTGGTGTGTGCGAGTCATGCACAACTGATGTCGCGATGTTGTTCTTTTCTTCCAATGTCACCATACTGCCCGGGACATGCAGGTGTTAAGGGAAATGAGCGAGGTGACAGACTTGCTGGTAACGCAACAACAACGAGCGGCCTACATCTAGGAAAATCGGAAATCCTCAGAAAAGTCAAGGAATATCAAAAAGAACAGGTACAACGCCATCACACCATCGACCACCTCAAAGAAATAAAGGTAGAGAGAGGGAGCGGCCGTAAGTCTAGCATGAAAGGTAGAGCACGATGCTTTGCAAATCAAACAAATATCGGCATCATTTCCAAACCAACATTGCGCAAATTTCTTCAAAACGGAACAGAGTCTCTGTGGGCTTTTCCAAATACAGTAGACTGAGCAACACACTAGACGCCACGTTCTTGGCAGCAGAGATCTTTTCCCACCCCTCTTGCGGCCAATCAGTGGCAGCCTCTGTGCGTGTGTGTATGTGTGTGTTTGTGTGTCTGTGTGGGTCTGTGTGTTCAAGTTTGTGTGCGTGTGTGCCTGCGCGATGATGTAAGTGTACACAAGTGTCAGGAGAGTTCTGTGCACGTGTGTGTGTGTGTGTGTGTGTGTGTGTGTGTGTGTGTGTGTGTGTGTGTGTGCCGTGGAAGCTGCGATACGTAGCCTAGAAATAAACGTGTGAGGAGGGGGGTAGAGGGGGTGCAGGGTAATGTGTGTGTGGGGGGGTGGGGGGTGGGGTGGGGTGGCTTATGTACGTTTATGTGTATTTGATTGTGCTTACATATCTGTGAAACTGCATGTTTGGTGCATATCTGTTATGCATATGTGTGTGTATGTGTGAATGTGTGTCTGCATGTTTTACATTTATCTGCTTATTTATCATCATTGTGGTCTTTTTTAAAAATTTATTTTATTTTATGCATGTATTTATTTATTTATATATATTTTTTTTGTACGCTTATAGTTGACTTCATCAAATTTTTGCGCCTTATAAATATTATTATTATTAGTTCTTTTTTTTATGTATTTATCTATTATTTATTTATTTATTTACTTATTTCTTTTTATTTTATTTTATTTTTCAAATTATTATCATTATTATTTTTTTATAATTATTATTATTTTATTTATCTATTTATTTTCAATTATTTTATTTTAAAATTATTTATTTATTTATTTATTGTTATCTTTATTATTATTATTATTATTATTATTTATTTATTTATTTATTTTCATTTATTTTATTTATTTTATTTATTATCATCTTTTTTTTTTTCTCAAGGCCTGACTAAGCGCATTGGATTACGCTGCTGGTCAGGCATCTGCTTGGCAGACGTGGTGTAGCGTATATGGATTTGTCCGAACGCAGTGACGCCTCCTTGAGCTACTGATACTGATACCGGCTGATACTTCCAATATCACCAACGCCACTTCACCTGATTAACCTCGTAACAGAAACCTTGCCAGTGGCTAATATATTTTTTGCCGACTAAGTTTGTATTCAGGGTTAGCAACACTGTTTAAACGTAAATACTGACAGCACATGACGAAACGACACTATCTGAAAGACTAAAGATGGGCAATGACATTTTGTCAAGAGGAATCGAGAAAACAACGCGACTGGTTTAAGGGAAATAACTACCATTAATAACCACTTGGTTTTAATTCAATAAGAGTTTTGTCCCCGGAAACAGGGGGGTGTCCATTGTTCGTTGTGATGTTTCGGTATCAGGACAGCCTCTGACTGGTGAACACCATAAAGAAATGGAGTCAATCAGTGTGTATGTGTCAGACTATAAGTCTCCCTTCATTCCTTCAGTGGCAGTTTTGACTATTTGGAGGCTTCGATTAATTAAAACGTCCCTGTTAACACACACACACACACACACACACGCACGCGCGCGCGCACACAAACCATCGTTCCAGTTCTTGTCTGAAACAAACACAACACAGAAGAATAAGAATACAAAGTTTAAAAAAAATAACCAATCAATTTTATTTTAATCGCTCAAGTTCCAGCGGTACTGAATCGACATGCGTCATTATTACCATCGCAAACAAATATCAGTCCCATAAGGTTGATAGTAAAACTGACGGGCGCAATAGCCGAATGGTTAAAGCGCTGGACTTTCGATCTGAGGGTCCCGGATTCGAATCACGGTGACGGCGCCTGGTGGGTGAAGGGTGGAGATTTTTACGATCTCCCAGGTCAACATATGTGCAGACCTGCTAGTGCCTGAACCCCCTTCGTGTGTATACGCAAGCAGAAGATCAAATACGCACGTTAAAGATCCTGTGATCCACGTGAGCGTTCGGTGGGTTATGGAAACAAGAACATACCCAGCATGCACACCCCCGAAAGCGGAGTATGGCTGCCAACATGGCGGGTTTAAAACGGTCATACACGTAAAAGCCCACTCGCGTATATACGAGTGAACGTTGCAGAGTTGCAGCCCACGAACGCAGAAGAAGAAGAAGAAGAAGATAGTAAAACAAGTTTTACGTGCCAAGAGCTTTCAACCTGACCACTCACTAAAATAAATCATCTAAAAACAAAACAAAGCAAGACATACTGCACACATTCTGTATGCCAATAACTGCCAGTCTATAGCCCCTCACAAGTTTTCTTTTTAACAATAACAACAACAACAAAAAACAACCATAAACAAAACAAAAACTTATTGAATACATTTATTTTTGTGTGCCAAGAGATGTGAACCCTAACTTCTTGGTCACTCACAAAAATAAAACTGAAAAAAAAACCAAAAAAAAAACCACCACCACCACCAACAACAACAACCCCCCCCCCCCCACTCCAAAAAAAAAAAAAAAAAAAAAAAAAAAAAGGAACCGAAAATGTTCTCAGTGGAAAGAGCTACCATCTGTTTGGTAAATACATTTTTTTTTTTTTTTACAATGGAAACGAACTTTCAGCACTTTCACATCCACTCATTTTCTTACATGTAATTTTTTTTTATGCTGCCGTTTTGTGTTCGTTCTTTAGTTTAGCGTCTTTTCACTATTAGTGATATTAGACGATCAAAAAACACAAAAACAAACACAATAAAAACAACAACAACAACAACAAAAACACAACAAAACAAAATTAAAAAAAAGTGGGGGGTGGGGGGGTGATGGGTGGGAGGACGGGGGGGTGGGGGTGTACTGGGGAGAGGGAAGAGGAAAACAGAAAAGGTAGAAAAACTACCCCCCCAAAAATGCATAACTAACATGCAATTAAATTTAACAGTAACAATTCAATAATAATAACAATAATAATCAGACGACATAAACACAATTCTGAAGTACATTAAAGGAATGTAGAAATAGGGTTTTGAAAGTTCGACCATAAGAACCTCGTCAGAAATAACTTTCCAAGAATCATCTGCAGAATAGTTATTATCGTTGAAATACTTGGGCAAGAAAGTACGTAACTGCTGACAGTGAAACAAACAATGATGCAAGCTGAACTGCTTACCACAAATGCGTGTAACATTTTTACTATACTTTGTCTTCAGCGCATCAAGTTTTATACGGAAGAAAGTAGAGGTTATTAACTTTGTGTAGCAAGCTGATGGATTCGGTATCTTTTCTTTAATGATATTTTCGGGGAATAGTGTCCTTTTGTGTTTTAAAAACTTTTCCTTCCATCGGTTATGAAATCGACCCCATGCTGATTTTTCTTACAAAGTGTATGCCTCTTTTACAGAAAGACGGACATGTATTTTTGTGGATTTTTCTGAATCTTGTGCTCCTCTTTTAGCTGCTTTACCAGCAGTTTCATTGCCATGAATGCCCACATGTTTCTTGCGTGCGTGCGTGCGTGCGTGTGTGTATGTGCAATTTTTTTTTATTGCTAAATACTACCACTGTCAAAAACCTTATCAGATGTTACTTACAGTGGATCAAAGAAGTAAACTGATATCACAAATCCAATGACCGAGCCTTCACCAAACACGTTCATTCAATATCAACAAAATCCTTTTAACAAATTATCTGCAATACATCAGACATGACAAGCACAATCATAGTTCATATTTGATGAACAGATATTTTGTATGTTATTAACACTATCACAACTGAACACAGAACAGAATTTTGGGGGGTGTTATATTTCCTCCTCTTCTCTGTCTCCGGTCATAACGTTATGACCATCATTATCATTCTCCGTGTAGAAACCAGAACAGATGACTGGTTTTTGTTGTAGTTGGAGTGAATGGCACAAGATAAATGAGGAAAATAATTAGATGTTTTCAGAGGACCTGCTGTCAGTTTGTCGGAGAGACTCAACAACCAACTTAAAAGCTGTCAGTGACCACAACAATTTGGCAAAGTGACCTGTACATGTCACAGTTAACAACACATCTGCCGAACAACAACAAATCAATTATATCCACAACAAAGAAAGTCCATGCAACGGAAATGTGTTGGTGCAAAAACCTATTCAAAACACTTGGTGACAGGATATCAGTTTCATTTTAACACAAATCAAAGACATAAATCATGAATCACCCATGTGAACAAAACCAATTCCACAGAAGGAATGTTCATTCATATACAGCTTATTTTGTTTAAAAAACAACAACACATAAAAAGACAGCATTCAGCAAACACGTGCCATTGTTTGCAGTCACATAAGTTCTTTACCGCAGATGTTGATGACTGATCAATCCACGTGATAAATGCTTAAACAGTATGCAAATGTTCAAAAACCATAGGACTTACTTCTGTAACGCGAGGTTTCAAACATACATATGTCATGAAGAACGCAAACCAGGACGAGGTGGTCTGTGAATCTTTTTTGGGTCAGAAATGTACGATGGGTACAGAACCAGTCAATGATTTGAAACAAATTCAAGCCATTTAGAATTTTATTCCCTCAGATACGGGAAGCCAGTGTAACGTATAGCTAACGAATGGCCTGTAGCAATAGGTCTTAAAACTCTCTCCATACGAACGGCGAAAGAGGACGACGTTAACATCGTTTCACCCCAATTATCATCATCAAAATATTGCAAGCGGAAGGCTCTTATACTGAAGAGGTGAATGTTGGCAAAGAATACCACAATTCTGACGAGGGAAGCTAAAGGTTGGGTCATTCAGACACCCACTGGACATCCGAGGGGTCTGTGTAGAAGAGAAGAGAGGACTGGCCGTACTGAGTGAGTTAATGATTGGTGTACATGGCTGCTTGCGAAAAGCTTTCAGGATCAGACGAGAAGCCGAGTTTTGAACTTTCTGTAGAGGTTCTTGTTTTCATGCATGCAGTTTATGTGTGTACCAGTGTAGGGATGAAGATCGATCAGGTTTGAAGCGTGTAACAGGGGACTTCCGCCGACTGTTGGTTGATCAGTGGTGGGCCAGTCAAAGACTGTGCGCCACTTGATCAACTCACACACCTGTCTTCCTCACAGAGAGAGAGAGAGAGAGAGAGAGAGAGAGAGAGAGAGAGAGAGTGTGTGTGTGTGTGTGTGTTGAGAGTTCGTGTTTGTGCAATGAAGTGGTTAAGGGGTTTCATAAAGCGGTTTACATGTTTATGACCATTAATTTTTTACCATGTCATTTTCAACTGAAGACATTCTCTGCTGGGCGCGTTTTTTAATTTAAATTTTAAAAAAAATATTTTTTATTATTTTATTTTTTATAACACACCAAATGCTGACAGAGGATCTGTATTGGCAAAATTGTTTGATCTTCGGCATGTGTCTGCACATGAAAGGGGTTACGGAAACTGAGAGATCTGAACACACTGTGAACTGGGAAATGGAAATAATCATCATCTCTTCCCTTACCCCACAATGCAGCCACTGTCATGCTTTGGACCTGAAACCTGAGACTCATTCATCACACCTACCAGTGAAATGGCATAATGAATACAGGAGTGGTTAAGAATCCGTGTTCACAGTTGAGACTTGCTCTACCCTGAACAACCATGACAAGAAGTGACCACTCAAATGAAACATCAAATCTCGATGGTATAAACTGCCAATGTTTGAACAAAATGCGTTGGGTTACGCGCGTTAAGCGCGTTGGGGTACGCTCTGGTCGACATCTGCTTAGCAGATGTGGTGTAGCGTATAATGATGTGTCCGAACGCAGTGACGCCTCCTTGAGTAACTGAACTGAACTTAACTTGTTTTAACAGTCTTCAGTCTTCATGAAGTTTCAGATGTCGTAACACTGTACATGGTACTGGTGAGACATTCGGAAGCAGTCTCAGAACCTTTTACGTTGTCATTTTACGTATTTTCTGATCATCCATTGTCAATCGTTCGTTCTGGACTGAGGGTCCTAAACCTGCAAACACGTCAGCAAGATTCAGACTGCTGCATTACTTCCAAACTGCTAGCTGCCAGATACTCCAAGATGGCACGTGTGCTCTCAGTCATCGGGCCACTTTGCACAGGTTCCCAGACCTGTACAGAATCCATGCTTTCCACTGAGAAACCCTGTGTGCCTTGTGGGTTGGAGTGTGAAACAGGAACAGCGGGCAGTTGAGGAACCTGTTGAACTGCTGACTGCGACAGATCATCACTAGTACGGGGCGTCTGAAAAGCTGCAGGAACTCTGGATCTCGATGCCAGCAGCTGATTGGCTTTTGGTCTGAGTCTGACCGTCTTCATGGCTGAGATAGAATCAAGAGAAGGTTCTTGCAATTCTGGGACTCTGCGAAAGTCTGAGAAGCTTGGTATCTTGAGGACCTGCAGCTCATCTGTTCTGAGGAACGGCAACTCGTGGCTGCTGATGGGGGTGGGCTTGCCGAGGGGCAGAGAGACAGAGCCAGTGGTGGTGACGGTGAAAGGTGCCCCTGGTTCCACCTTGGGAAACGCTGCCTCCTGGCTTGTGACAGACCGAGAGAGTTCTCCTGCAGCAAGAATGCAGCGCGCTGAACTTTGTTCTGTCTGTGCTGTTTTGGGGTCAGTGGCTGTGATGGTCAGTGGGTTGTTTGACGGACGGTCCTTGCTGACATTGCCGGTCTGAAGAAAGTGGAGGTGCTGACTGGACGGAACGGGGTCAGCACCTGAAGCAGGCCTGAGAGGATGGTCAGCTGACCTGTGCTGACTGGAAAACACCTGGACATTACCGCCTTCGCTACACACGATGCCTGGGTGCTGAACTGCTGCGAAGGTATCCTCTGAGAATGCAAAGTTCTTCTGGCCATAGTCTTCGACCATCTCTTCATCCTTTATGAACATGTCATCGGGACTGATGAGAAGGAAATCAGTGCTTTCTTCTTCTGTGATGTCCGTGCAGGAATCCAAACCATCAGAGTTACAAACATCACTCTGCGTACAGCTCTGTACAGACTGATCGACAGAGATAAAGCCGGGTGGGATATGTCTCGCCTGTGGAGTTGAATCAAGCTGGGGCGGTGGAGGAGATGAAGCAGAACGAGCCGCTGTACAACTGCTTCTCTGACCATGCTGTTGTGCGGAACTCTCTTCGGAAGCTTTCAGGTTCTGCAGAACCTGAAAGTAATCTTCACGGGAAAGATGCAGGTCCTTTAGGCTTCCGTCCGGAACCCTGACGCGAAGGGGATACGCTTGCAAAGATCGTCCCTGGACAGACAGAACTGCCTCCTGTACGGGTGCAGGGGGGGCAGCAGGTTCAGTTTTCATCTCTCTGATCGCTGTCCACGAGTTCTGCTCGATGTCTGCCGATGGCGGGCTGTTGACCATAGGATGTGTCACCTCGCCGAACTGACCGCATGCAGCAGTTGTTGCTTTCTTACGCTTCACGGGTACAGCGTCAACTTCGTAAGCCGCTGAGATCTCCCGGACAAAGGGAGACGAACAAGCGATAGACCAGGACTTTGAGGCCCAATCAGGGAGGGTGAAGGTGGGCAGCTGGGGTCAAGGATGTTGCTGAGGTCACCGTGGGACGGACTGCACTCCGAGATGAGGCAGCCCTCCTCCTTGTGTCGCCTCAGCTCCTCCTCCAGAGCGAAGCATCTTTCCCTCAGCTGATTCCGCTGCTTCACCAGCTCGCAGTTATCCCTTTCAAGCTCCTCCTTGTCCTGGGCAGAGCAGACAGAAAATGTTGTCAACAGCCGTACACGGGCAAATAATAGAATCAGTCATGCAACAATAAGTTGTCAACAGCCGTACACGGGCAAATAATAGAATCAGTCATGCAACAATAAGTTGTCAACAGCCGTACACGGGCAAATAATAGAATCAGTCATGCAACAATAAGTTGTCAACAGCCGTACACGGGCAAATGATAGAATCAGTCATGCAACAATAAACAACCACCTCATGACCCTTGCTGAATCCACCCCAGTTTTTCCAAGTTTGTTTCAGTCAGACGGGTGCTGTGGCCAGTTGGTCAGAGCGCTGGTTTCCTGAGTTCGATCCCCGCTCTCCCGGGTCATCCTAATTATGTACAGACCCGCTGTTGCCTGTCATTCCTTCCACATGTAGAATCTCAAGTACGCACGTTAAAGATTCTGAAATTCATATCAGCTATCGATGATTAATATTTTATGGAAACAAGAACTTGTACACCTCCCAAAACGGAGTATGGCTGCCTACATGGCGGTTTTAAAACGGTTATATCAATATGTGTAAAGGCCCACTCAAACACAGGAGTGAACGTGGGAGTTGCAGCCCACGAACGCAGAAGAAGAAGAAGAAGAAGAAGAAGAGTTATAGTCAAACCAGATACTGCATCATTCTGGGGACCTGCCCCAGAATAACTTGTCAACACACACACACACACACAAACACACACACACACACACACACACACACACACACACACACACACACACACACAACTGACTGAACTCCAACCCATTTTAGTGTAGCTAATCAACTGATTTGATTGTCTCCTTTATAATGAACCATAATTGGAAACTGGTGAAAAAAAGTACATGTATACATGTATTAGGGAAGGCTTATTTCATTTACAGGTGTTCCGCCCCCCCACCCCCCAAACCTCCCTCCCCTCCCCCCCTCCCCCCGTCCCCAACAATTAACTCACTCAGTACGGCCAGTCCTCTCTTCTCCTCTACACAGACCCCTCGGATGTCCAGTGGGTGTCTGAATGACCCAACCTTTAGCTTCCATCGTCAAAACTGTGGTATTCTTTGTCAGCATTCACCTCTTCAGTATGAGAGCCTTCCACTTGCATTATTTTGATGGTGGTAATTGGGGTGAAACGCTGTTAACGTCTTCTCTTTCGCCGTTCGTATGGAGAGAGTTAAACAATCCTGACGCTTAGCAACCAGTTCTGTGACACTTAGCAACCAGAACAGTACAAACAATGGTGCGGTTCTGTCAAACACAGGACCACACCACCACCTCACGGGAACAGACCACAGCCACGAACAACTTGACCTTTGAGGGTGAGGGTGAAATGCCAATAGGTCATCAAACTCGCCTGTACGCATCAAGCACTCAGCACACTTGTGACTCACCTGTTTGAGAGTCTCTGCCTCCTGCACCTTCTTTTCACGGCATTTTCTTGCAGCTTCTCTGTTCCTCTTCCTCCTCTCTTCTTTCTCTTTGCAGTCCATCGCCTACAAGATGTACAAGACGTGAATACATCAAAATAGTTGAAGTACCTGGAAGGCAAAAGCCAGGTATGCTTTTTTTTTCAGTTATGTTTGAAAAAACCAACCAACCAACCAACCAACAAACAACAAAAAACACGCCCCCTCCTCAAAAAACAACAACAAAAAACAAACAAAATAACAACAACAAAAAAAAACCACACCCCAAAACAACGAAAACACACACAAACAACAACAACAAGAGAGGCAAGGCCTTCAAGACTCACTTGTGATAAATTAAGTCCCCTAGCATTAATTACAGAGTAATTTCCCTTTTTTACACTCTGCACCAAAACGTTTGCAAAATAAATAAAAATTCCATGCTTTGCAAAAGAAGTTCCTGTTTGAACAAAAAATGATAATAATGTCTCCTCTTGTTGTTGTGTCAGAATAAGAGGTCAAAGTGCCAAGTTTATAGAATACAAAAAATATAAATATAACAGTAAATGCAGTTTGCATATAATTAGGCTTCTTTTTTTAATTTTTTTTGTGCCCATCCCAGAGGTGCAATATTGTTTTAAACAAGATGACTGGAAAGAACTCAATTTTTCCTATTTTTATGCCCAATTTGGTGTCAACTGACAAAGTATTTGCAGAGAAAATGTCAATGTTAAAGTTTACCACGGACACACAGACACACGGACAAACACACACACACACACACACACACACACACACACACACACACACACACACACACACACACACACACACACAGACAACCGAACACCGGGTTAAAACATAGACTCACTTTGTTTACACAAGTGAGTCAAAAAAACAACTGAACCAACAACACGAAAGCAAACAGTTACATACTCCATTCATACATAGTTTTCACCAATGAATAACAACGCATGTAACATTGAGTTATATGTAATATTACCATGATCAAACATGATAAATATACTATTAATGAAATGCACACAATGTTACCTTTTTATTTTTTTTTGGATGATAATGATTGGAAGTTGGTGCACAATAGATACCCATAAATGTTTGAACTGAAAATTCATAAATGAATTAAAGATATTGAAAAAAAAAACTAATCTAAAACTATTTCAAAACCATTCTATTCCAAAATTTTCATGCTTTTTGTGGGGTCTGAAATGTGATACAAACAAAGTTACTCCTTTTTTTTTTATATATATATAATAATATATCTTATTCCATTAAATACACAGCAACAAACAAACAAACAAAGAACCGAAAAAAAGAACCCCATAAGTTTTGACAACTCCGATTACATTCAGTGATGACAGTCGAAGGGTGGGGTGAGGAAAGTGTGTGTGTGTGTGTGTGTGTGTGTGTGTGTGTGTGCGCGTGCGCGCGTGTCTGTGGATTACACGTATCAACAATATTTGACCGACCTATAAGGCTTTTCTCTCTCTCTTGGAATCACCACACGTCTCTGAGTCGCTGACGATACCGATGTCCTCTTCGTCGTATGGAGCGCCGAACACAGTGAAGGGCAGGTGATGATACTGATGTAATCAAAATATGCTTAGTTGATATAAGCCAGTTTTGGTCCGCAGGTCAGTCCACACTGAGGATCACACACACACCCTGCCACCGGCCGCTGTTAGTGGCAGGGCCCGTAGCCTACGTGACAGCAAGCGATGAACTGAAAACACCAGAAACACGTAGGCTAGGTATTTTGATGCCTGTTACACTGACACACACGCGCACGCACGCATGCATGCATGCACACACACACACACACACACACGCACACACACACGCACACACACACACACACACACACACACACACACACACACACACACACACACACTTAACCACACCACGTCCTCGTTAATTTTTGGAGACCTGCAAGCAAAAAATGGGGTAGATCAGCATGATGGATTTAGTGTGCGAATACCTTGGCTGGTCTGACAAAGTAAAAAATCGATATGAAAATTAATTATCATTAAATTGTACTCGTGCATACTTTCATCGTTTTAACTTTTTACTACCCCCCCTGCCCCCTATTTAGAAATATTTTAAAAAAAAAATATATATTTTTTCCTCAGTAAAAAGCAAAAGGTGAAAGTCTATGAAGGATCTGTCGACAGTTCACTGAACAGCATTGCATGCGGAGAATTATTCATTTTTGGCATTCCATTTTGAGACCAATTTTTTTTTTTAGGTCAAGCCCAAAATCATCATTTGGCTGCCGGACTATTCCCAATTGTACAATGGTTGTGATCAGCATTAAAAATAGCAGATTGTCTCATTACATGCATTGCGAAACGGTCCGTTCCGATGGCAAGCCTAGGCACAAATAGGGCTGAAATCACCACCTCCTGGTTTATAAGAACTGAGATAATTGATCGAGGTGAGGTAAGCGGCTTCGTGATCAACCCTCTGCCATCCATTACTTATTTCGGGAATTACCGATTATATTATTCGTAAAACTCATTCGGTTTGAACATTCTAAATTCCGTATTCTGCAGTAAAGGTGACTGGACAAGACTTGTCCTAACTTGTTTCGGGAATTTCCTACTACATACTCAGCAGGAAAAGTGACAGGTCTAGTCATTGGATAGACAAATAAGGATGACGTGACACAGGCTTAAGCCACAGCACTTCAGGCTTACGCCCCACTGTGCGGAAGTGCACCAGTAATGTCAGGGTGCCCGTTTACAATCATATAATACATACAGTTTATAATTAGACTGCTTCAGTACACGGTGACAGATCAGCAACTGGAAATCCCTATGTCGGTGTCCGGTTTTGAAGAAGAAGGATACAGTTGATGTGACATGTTTCTATACATAGCAGACGAACAGTTCTTTTCCATGCATGCATTAACACACACGCACGCGCACTAAGTGCTCTCTCTCTCTCTCTCTCTCTAACACACACACACACAGACACACGCACGCACACACACATACACACGGCGCGCACACACACATATACACACACACATACACGCGCGCGCGCGCACACACACACACACACACACACAATCCTTCACTGCGGCGTGGCTGTTGAGACAAAGAGGTTTTGTAAGATAGGAAAGAAAGACGAATATGTATAATGACGTTTCACTGAGGCCCAAGATGCACAGGTGGGTTGTGGTGGCGGTGGTGATGATGATGATGATGATGATGATGATGATGACGGGGACAGGTGAGTGTTGGGGGCGGGGAGGGGTTGGGGGGGAGTTAGTCAGTCAGTCCGGCAGTTAGCTAGTTTGCTAGATTTTTCATCACACTGTCTTCCAAGAAATTATGCTGAAATAGAAATAATGAACTGAATGCCCGCGGCCCGGAGAAAACATCATCCTTAATTCACACACAGGAGAGAGACACACAGACAGAAAGACAGACAGACAGACAGACAGACAGAGGGAGACTGAGAGAGGGAGACTGAGAGAGGGAGACTGAGAGAATGACACAGTAGTTTAGTGGGGTACGGTGAGCTGGAAGAATATGAAAAACAAGAGAGGCAAGGCCTTCAAGACTCACTTGTGATACACTTTAAAAAACAATCTAATCATTAAAATGTGTTCTGTATTTGTTATTATAAAGCTTCGGGTTAAAAGAAAAAGAAAAAAAAAAAAGTCCTAACGGCAGATTCGAACTCCGCGTGTTCGGGTGAGAAGAAACTGTCTTACCCATTACACTATCGTGGCTAGGTAACTGACGTGCAAAAGTATAATAATTAATTAAACATGCTTTTTTAAAGGGCGATAAATCGATTGCGGTATTTGCAGTGAGAACGTTGTTTAAATCATATTATTCTGGTGTATCTTGGGCATTCAAAAAATCTTTAAGGGCAATTAAAAACTGTTTTTAAGTCCGCGGTAAAGGAGACGTGGTTATCGCCGCAATCACACTGCAACATTTAGCCGTTTTCTCTTGATCTAGATAGATATACAAGTTTAGTTACACCCGGTTGACATGCTCGATTCAATTTCTCTTTTATGTTCAGTCTAGTTTTCTAGTTTTAAAGTTGATATGAAAATTGAGTATTTTGTTAAACTAATAACATGTAGAGCCAAGTACAAGTAGGCTTACTTCTAAACGTCGTATGAAGTGAAAAGCGGACTTTATTTTGAGAAAAGTCAAGACTGGAATTTTTTACGTTTCATCAATTCAAGGGTATTGACTCTCATGGTTTATCATTTTAAACTGTGAATTCCGACTGATTCTGTGGATATTTTTATGGCAGTTTGGGGCATAATCCAGTAAGTGATGAGGCGTTCACAAATCTTTCTCTGAATAAATATTCAACGGTCTCCTTCTCCAACTTTCCATCACATGTTATCGGGTATTGTCGATTGAATATATAGGATTGAACGGCCATCCTGTAAACTCACTAGCCGTGAATCTGGCAGTCGAAACGAAATGGAAGCTTGGAATGACAAATTCAAGATGGACTCACCTCCGATCGTATGCGTTGTGGCGGAACTTGTTGAAACCCGCTGCGTAATTGGCGTGGTGGGGTTGACCAAACTGTTGTCAGTGGTTTGAAAAGTCACTGGCACGTCGGCTGTAGGTCATTAGTAGTAACAGAATGAACGTTTTCGAATTTACCAAACTGTTGTGGTTGGAAAAGTCACACTGTAGCGTACCGAAAAATTCACGAGGAAAGTAAATCTAAACCTTCGCGTCGGGACGACTGAAGCGAATGAGCCAGTTGGGTATTGGTCTGCCAACGCACGGTCTTGTCATTTTGGGTATCTCCGATGCATGACGTCAGACCATTCCTTGCAAAGGACGAAAACGGAAAAATCCGGTGGGCTTACGCCGGGTCGGAAAAGGCGCAGGCTCATTTTCATTACGTTCTGTCCTAGATTAGAATCTCTCTCTCTCTCTCTCTCTGACGTCAGACCACTCCTGCTAAAATATGAAAACGGAAAAAAAATTAGATGGACAGCCGGAAAAGGTGAAGTCTCACTTTCATTACGTTCTGTTCAAAATAAGCCCCCCCCCCCCGACCCCGTCTCTCTCTGACGTCAGAATATGCGTGAGTATGTCTCTTTACATATGTCATGTCTGTGCCTGCTTGTCATTTATTTTACAGATTTCATTTCATTTATTATATAGTACAGATCTTCAACATCAGACTCATAATGGAAAAATATCTCCAGCATCAACAGGACCTCTATCATGTCTTTATCGATTTTAAGAAAGCATTCGACAGAGTTTGGCACGCTGCACTGTGGGCAACTATGAATCTCTACAACATCAATGCCAACCTAATCAGAGTCGTACAGAGCCTCTATGAGAATGCAACAAGTGCAGTGTTTCACAACAACAACATAGGTGATTGGTTTCGGACGACGGTCGGTGTGCGCCAGGGCTGCCTGCTCTCCCCTACTCTCTTTAATCTATTTCTTGAGAGAATCATGGAAGAAGCACTAGAAGAACATGAAGGAACAGTGAGCATTGGAGGGCGAACAATCACAAACTTGCGCTTCGCTGATGATATTGACGGATTAGCTGGTCACGAGCAAGAGCTAACAGACTTAGTGAACCGCTTAGAAGAAAAATCAACAAAATTTGGTATGGAAATCAGCGGGGAAAAAACAAAAGTGATGACAAACAGCAACTTCACATCAGAAATCAAAATCAAAGACCAGAAACTTGAAAGTGTTCAAAGATTCAAATATTTGGGATCTATCGTGATAGGACGAGGGATCAAACAGAAATACTGTCAAGAATTGCCCAACCACAGCCGCATGACAAGCTCAACCTTGGAGAAAACAGAGAAACAATCTACCTTCAGGTCAAATCGACATGAGCGTTCTTGGTCTGCAACACGTTTGTCATTATGGTATCTGAATCATGGACACCTCAAGCGGAAACGGAAAATGAGGTACGGCTGGTAAGAATTAAGTTCTGTCCGAAGAACTTCTCTTCATCCCTCTCATTCCAAGACTCTCAAATCGAAAGGAAAACAATTAGATGGACAGCCGAAGAAAGGGCCCTTTCATTACGTTCTTCAAATAACCCACCCGTCCTTGACGTCGAAATATGAGTGGTTGTCTCTTTCACACGTCCTTCGGGTTCTTGCTTAATACATTCTTCATTCAATTTATAGTGAGAGCTCAATCAGAATAATGGAAAAATAGCATAACAGGACCTGCTAGATGACAACATCGAGAGCGGAGAACGAACTCCACTTTGTACTTTGTTGTCCTGTGTTCAGCGATCTCAGAAATCAGCTGATACCTTTGAAATATCATAGGCAGCCCTCCCTGTTCAGACTGTTAGTGCTTGCGTCATCCACTAATGAACACGTTAACAAACAGCTAGCAATTTACTTGTGTAAAGCCTTAAAGATTAGAAACAGACTTTGCAGTTGAACGTATGTTTATTTTCCGCTTTATTCCCCCCTTCAGTTCATATTGTTAATCTGTGTGAGTAAGACTTAACTACAGATAATGATTGATTGTCTTTTGTCATTTTCAGGTTATAACTGTGTTGTTTTACACCATCTAAATATATTACCTCTGTAATGTTGTTTACATCACCCCTTCATGAGGAGGCTACGGCTTGTATTGAATAAAACGTTCGCATCCGCATCTCTCTCTCTCTCTATCTCTGTACATAGTGCATAGTGTATGCATGTATGTGTGCCACGGTGTGTGTGTGTGTGTGTGTGTGTGTGTGTGTGTGTGTGTGTGTGCGCGCGTTCGTTCTTTAGTTTTGCGTCTTTTCACTATTAGTGATATTAGACGACAACAAAAAAAGAAAAAAAAAAAAAAAAAAAGAAAAAAAAAAGAAAAAATGTGGGGTGTGGAGAGGGTGGTGGGGAGAAGGGAATGAGAATTAGTCAGGATAATACAGAAAAGGTAGAAAACTACTAAGAAATGCATAACCGACATGAAATTAGCTTTAACAGTAACAATTCAATAATGATGATAATAACTAAAACCATTAACACAATTATGAAGTACACTAAAGGAATGTAGAAATAGGGCTATGAACTAATGCCTTTGGAAGTTCTACTAAAAGAATCTCGTTAGAAATAACTTCCCAAATATCATCTGCAGAATAGTTACTCTCTATGAAATTCTCGGGCAAGAAGATACGTAACTGCTGACAGTGAAACAAACTATGATGCAAGCCGAACTGCTTAACACAAATGCATATAACATTTTTACTATATTTTGTCTTCAGTGCGTCAAGTTTTATACAGAAGAAAGTAGAGGTTATTAATCTTGTGTGTGTGTGTGTGTGTGTGTGTGTGTGTGTGTGTGTGTGTGTGTGTGTGTGTTTGTGTTTGATCATTCATTCTCTAATTTTACGCTTTTTTCGCTTTGAATGACAATTATTGTACGTGTTCTCTCTCTCTCTCTCTCTCTTCTCCTACTTACTGGTATGCTTTATTTTACTCTGTAAATGACTGCCCACTATGAAAACGAATGAAACAGAACAGTCAAAGGGATACATATATACCAGAAGGGCTCATTAACAGATCAGCATCAGAATGTTTGCAGAGAAGTTCATCGATCGTTCATTATATTTTCAGCAAATTAAGATGCCACGGATACATGCATGACACTTTTTTTTGTTTTTGGTAAAAATAAGGAAGAAGAAGGAGGCAAAAAAAAAAAAAGAAAAAAAAAAAAAAAAAAAAAGG
>NC_134886.1:3958248-3968248 GCF_041734735.1 Babylonia areolata
AGAAGTAACCATGTAAAAAAAAAAAAAAAATCCTGATAATGATCTTCAGTATCACCGAATGGTTTCGATGCTGTGCCACAGGAGAACGAACAGCTGAACCAGGAGAAATGCGAGCTGGTGGCCATGGTGCAGAAGCTCCAAGAGAACATCTACGGCGCCGTCAAAGCGAACGAGCTTCTCCGCAAGAACAACGAGTGCCTGAAGCGCTGGATAGGCAAGCGATCCCTTGAACTGGGCCTGACGAAACACATCCCGTCCGACGGTCAGAAGAAAGTTAGCCCCGCTGAAGCAGCGGCCGACGACATGCCCCACTCTCTCCTGACCAGGGGCAGTCCTCCTCCTCCTCCTCACAACGCAGACAGCGGCATCGGCACCACCAGGGGAGGCGAGGTCACGACGGATCAGAGGAGGCCCAAAGCCGGCAGCCCCCCGCCACGCGAACAGACCGCCGACCGCCCTCAGCTTTTGCCACAGTCCGCGCTGCAAAGCCCTTGGGTCGTTGACAGTGTTGTCAGGGAGGAGACAAAGACCCCAGAAAGGGTCAAGGACACACTGACCCCAGAAAGGGTCAAGGAGACACCGAACCCAGAAAGGGTCAAGGACAAACCGACCCCAGAAAGGGTCAATGAGGCACGCGCGCCGACCCCAGACCAGTTCATCCTCTCCCCTCAGCGCACAGCAGCCCAGCTGGCGGGGACCCAGCCCGTGGTGATGGCCAGCGGGCCGCCCGTCGTCTACGTGCCCAAGGACGCCATCATCGTCGTGCAGGGGGACAGCCGGACGGGGGGCACAGTGAGGGCGGGGACCCTGGACCCTCGCCTGCTGGTCAGTCCCCAGCCGGCGGCAGGCCCTCCCGAGGTTCTGAAGGCAGACATGCCCGGGACCCTCAGCGGCAGCAGCAGTAGCAGCAGCGCCCTTCTTCACGGAGACGTGAAGAACCACCGGGCGGCATCTCCTGGCCGTGGAGAGGAGACCACAGCCGCAAACCCCCACAGGAATGAAGGCGTCGCAAGCATGGACCCCGCCACCGTCACGGCGATCCAGTCCTTGCTGAAGCTGGGCTACAGCATCAAGGTGCCAGACGCCGCCCTCCAGGTAAGACGACTCCCAGCAGAACAGCACAGGACGGAGCCGTCACCCACGGCCGTGCAGCTCCGGAGGTCATCACAGTCCCCGTGACCGCGCCGGAACCTGTCGCCGGCGTCGCGGGCGCCACTAGTGACGGCATGGAGGCCAGCAATGGCTGCTATGTTGTCGACCATGCGAGGGGTGCTGTCCACTGGCTGCCTGCTCTTGTCACGAAGACTTGAACACTGACTGTGGTTGACGCGTGATAAGCCAGCAGCATCAGTGTGTGTGTGTGTGTGTGTGTGTGTGTGTGTGTGTGTGTGTGTGTGTGTGTGTGTGTGTGTGTGTGTGTGTGTGTGTGTGTGTGAAGTTGTTTTTTTGGGTGTTTTTTTTTTGTTTGTTTGCGAGATCAGACATGCTGCTTTTCAGTTGAACAGTAACTGGCAAAAGAAAACCTGTTCTTTGTTTGGAATGATTTTTTTTGTGTGTGTGCACCTTTGGATTGATAATACCTTTGTTTGTTTTTTAGTATTCCGACAATTTCTTTGGCGTGTGTCAAAACTTGATTTGCTTTACAGGTAAACTATCAAATCGGAGGATTTAATGGAGTTATGATTTTTTTCTTCTCATGCCATGGGGTTTCGGTTTATTTGTTTCCTATTCATTTGGTTTTCGGAGTGACCAGGCCCAGTAAAGTTGCAAACTTGGAAAATGCATAAATCTGAATAACTTAACCCTTTCACCGACAGTCAATTTAGAGTACAAAATTCCCTTGTGGTATAAACACGAAAAAGACAGTGGCTAAGAATAGCTGGGGATTCCCCCTGCGATGTTTTGAAAATATGGCCTATCCTACCACCGAACATTAAGAGCAGTAGGTTCATGGATAACAGACCAATGAATGGTCACCTTTCAGTGACATGGGTCCTCTACCACGCCTATGCATAAATGCGAGCTTGGCGATGAAAGGGTTAATTTACTGGAGCTATGTTTTTTTTTCTTCTTATACCATGGGCTTTGGGTTTATGTGTTTTTTTTGTTTTCAGAGATGGAAACATGCCCAGCCTTTTGGTGTAGGGTTCAACTGGACTAGGCCCAGTAAAGTTGTAATCTCTGTTTTTTTCCATGTCAGGAAAATGAGGAAGCCTGAGCAACTCCATACTGAACAAATTTGTATTTAGTTAGTTAGGTTTAATTTCAAGCGTACGTAAGTAAAATCATTGTATTTATACAGAAGGGAAAACCCTAGTTACAGGGGACCACACTTTAGTCACAGGCTGTGGTTGTGTGTTCAGCGATGGGTACACGCCACAGGTTCTTTGGTGTAAGAGAATGAATCAGATCAGGCCCGGTAAACTTCACGATTTTCTGCTGCCATGTATAGGTGCAGCTCAAAAGTGAAATCTGTGTAAAGAAACGGACGCCAACATGACACAAGCTATCTGGTGGGTTCACTGCCATTGCCCCCCACCCTCTCCTTCTTCTTCTTCTTTCCCTTGACTACCGCCTTCATCATTGTGAAGATCCTGTAGACTATAAGGGGGGGTTGCATTACCATGACTATGACTCTGTTATATAACAGTTACAACTGTACTCCGTGAAACTTATATTGATGTGTCATTATCACAATCGTTGTACATATGTTGTGGAAGTTTTACATATAAAAACAGTCTAAAAGTTTTGTCGCATGAATGGGACTGTGATGATAGCTGATGTTAGCTTATGCTGTCTTCGCATTGATTACACTAAAGGTTTCACAATGAGATCAAACATAAAGTGATATGAATGTGACAGCGATATTAGTTGACGTTAGCTGATGCTATTTTTCCTATAGACAGGATGTGATGTCATATTTAAGGATTTGAGCGTCCTCTGTTTTTTCTGTTCATGTCACTGGTTTTGGTTTTCGGAAACGGAAACAGTCTGCCTTTACTTGGTGACAAGCGAATTCAGTGCTGGTGCAGTGAATCACATGATGGTCATATAATGTCAGTCATGCAGCAAGCAGCAGCAATTCATACAACAACATGTCAGTGTTAGGCTACAGATTATCCTAAATTATACATAGAGTGTATCACTGTTTAATGATGCAATAATTCGTGCATTAGTTAACGTATGAGATCGAACTTATTGGAACTCAGGACGTTTTCGTTCAACACGTGGCTGCTGCTTGACCCAGATTTGTCTTTGTACTGCTAGAGACAGACCCAGTATTTCATGCACCTGATAAGCTACTTCAAGTTGTTGTTTTTTTCAGTTCCCTGAGAAGCGAGATCATCAAGTGAATGTAACAACGCAACCAAAAAATGTAAAATTTACAAAAAAAACCAATACATTTTATGGGATAACATTAACTTTTAAACGTGACAAAATGAATGTTTTAGGGACAACATAATGCCTGGGGTATTCCACAGCTCTGCTTCAGACTCACTGCCATTGCCTCCTGGTCTGCTCAGAGATGGGGATATCAGTTCTGGGGGGCAGTGTTCAGAGAGCAGAAGCAGGGTTGGTTTGGTGAACCAGCCCCCCCCCCCCCCCCCCCCCCCAACCCCCCTGCCCCCAGCTAAAACAAGAGCTTCGTAACACTTTGAATAGAAGTTCATAAGGTCTGCTTTTTCGATTTTCGCGATACTTATGGAATTGTTTTTCTTGATCTCTTTTTGTGGTCTTGGTTGTGTTGCCGGCGACGGTGTCAACAACTTCTGACTACTAGAGAAGAACCAAGGAAAACATGTCAACAAAATCTTTGACTTTTAGCCATCTCCTTTACTTTATTTACTAACCAATTTATTTGTTTTCAAATATGTGATGATCTGTAAGTAAGGAAATAAACAAAGAAAGAGTTGTTCTGTCCTGACCTTGAGAGACAAGAGAGATAGATAGGGAATAAGTTTCAGTTTCAGTAGCTCAAGGAGGCGTCACTGCGTTCGGACAAATCCATATACGCTACACCACATCTGCCAAGCAGATGCCTGACCAGCAGCGTAACCCAACGCGCTTAAAGATAGGGATTATGAGCAGTATGACTAAAAGAAAAAGGAAACAAGGGGTGTGGGGGGTGGGGGTGTGCGTGGTTCGTCCGCCGGGATCGACGAGGACCATCTAGTCATCCTGGGGGTGGGTGGGTTGGGCTCTGTGGGTGCGCAGATGACTGGTCAGGCCAATTCGCGCCCGGAAGGTTCTGACGCAGTGTGGACAGGGGTGGGGGGGTGGGGGTGGGGGTTGGGGGGGGACCAGCTATGATGCAACCTTGACCGTTACAGCCTTGGCGGATGTGGAAACATTTCTTACGGTCGGTTTCATGGATGGTCACCCCCCAGAACTACAAGAAACAGTATGTTTTTATGAATGAATAAATCAAACTGTATTCTGTTGCATTACTCTTCGGTCAAAACATGTTTCTCTCAGTTATTTATTTATTTTTTTTTTGGCGCTGCCCTCTCGACATAGAAAACGTGTCGTTACAGTGCGCTGACAAACCGTTTTTTTTACTTGTCTTTTTCCCTGCCTGCAAGTCGTATTTTTTGGTTTACTAATCACAATAGATTTTTCTGCAGAATTTTCTACATATATAATTGTACATTTTCAACAAAGTGTGACCAAAATCATTTCCCTTCCTTTCTCATGCCTGCAAGTGTATTTGGTTTACTAATCAAAGTGGATTTTTCTACAGAATTTTCTATGGATATAATTGTAAATTTCAACTAGGTTTAAACAAAAGCAATTCCTTGTATTGGCCGTGCCCATGTTTACCTGAGGGCAGTGGCCATGTTTACCTGAGGGCAGTGGCATGTCATGTCTGGTGGAGACACTGGATTGTAGTGACAGTGCACTTGGGTGGCAGGGGGCACTGGCTTCACGTTCTCCTGATTTGGCTTCACGTTCTTTGGCTTCACGTTCTCCTGATTTGGCTTCACGTTCTCCTGATTTGGCTTCACGTTCTTTGGCTTCACGTTCTCCTGATTTGGCTTCACATTCTTTGGCTTCACGTTCTCCTGATTTGGCTTCACGTTCTTTGGCTTCACGTTTTCCTGATTTGGCTTCACGTTTTCCTGATTTGGCTTCACGTTCTCCTGATTTGGCTTCACGTTCTCCTGTCCTTGTGAGGCTTTACGACCTTTACTCAAGGAGGCGTAACCGCTATCGGACAAATCCATATACGCTACACCACATCTGCAAAGCAGATGCCATACGTATGTGTGTATATGTGTATGATTCCTAAAAAAAAACCGACGTTGTGGCAGGGTAGTTGGAGGATGTGTGTATACAAGCACACACATGATATGTATGTGTGCATAATTTTTAAGGGTATGATTCATCAAAAACAACAACAAAACAATCGGCTGACTGGTTGGTGTATTGATGTACACAACAACACATACGATATGTTTGTGTATATTCTTATGTGCATGATGCATAGGAAACAAATATTTCGTTAGATGACTGAATGCTGTGTGTACACACATGCGTGTATCTAATAATATGTATATGTGTGTAATTATGGATACGATTCACGCAAAAAAATATATTGGCTGGATAAAGTATGTATGTGTGTAATTATGGGTATGATTCATGAAGAAAAAAACAACAACAACAAAGTATGAGCTGGATAGGTAAAGTATGTGTATACACAAGCACAATGTAATAGGAATATATGTGTGTATAATTAAGTGTACGATACACAAAGAACAATTGGCTGGATGGGTAAAGCATATACGTACACAAAACACACATAATACGTATATATGTGCATAATTATGTGTATGATTCATACGTATGGTGCCCAGTTCTGAAAATTTCTTTATATTGCATATTTATCACACTGAACCAAGGTGTGAAGAATTATTTATTGTTCTACCTATAGTATTTTGATGTACACTAAACAACAGCATATCACAAGGAACCAATGAGTAGTTATTTTTCTACGTGTAGTATTTTGTTGTAAACTGAACATGCTTATTATCACATGGAATCAATGTGCGAATGAATGCGTATTAATCTGGCTGTATAATTGTGATGTGGAATTATTAATATCCAGAGTAATTCAGTGATGTGGTTTCTCACTGTGCAAACTGTATCTGTATCTGAAACCTTTGTCTGAATAAAAAAGAAATGGGGGGAAAAAAAGAGATGTCATTGTTAATGTGTTTTTTTTCCAGTCAAGATCTGTATTGTGATGAAGAATGTGCTCTAGTTTCAAGGTGTCATACTGACTTGACTTATCCATGATCGCTACACCACACCTGCCTCTCTGTGTGTGTGTGTGTGTGTGTGTGTACTTGTTCTTGTGTATCTGCCGTGTTACTATAATGCGCCTTGAGAGGTTTAAAAGCGCTGTATATAAAATTTATGATTATCACAATTCTTCTTATTATCATTATCATTCTTCTTCTTATCATTATTACCACTAGGACTAGAAATACCATTATTATCATCATCATCATCATTATTATTATTATTATTATATTGTTGTTGTTATTGTTATTTTGACCAACGTCCATTGCCGCCCTATTCTCTTCACCAACGGTGGAAGGGAAATAACAACAGCCGAACGAATTCTTTGTAAGATCGGGTCGAAGTTTTGGGTTGTTTCCCTTTAAACATATCCGGCGGGAGAGTTGACACGTTGCGATTGTTGACAGAAGAAGAAAATGTAGAGGACACGTAGAACATCGAGAACCCAGGCGAATGTTTTCAGTCATCAAACACATGCCTCAAGACACGCTGGGGCATTTGCAGAGCCGGACAATAGGTAAAACTGTAAGAAAGTGATCGGTTAAGGTGCGTGTTTTTTTGTGTTTTTTTTTTCTCTCAAGGCCTGACTAAGCGCGTTGGGTTACGCTGCTGGTCAGGCATCTGCTTGGCAGATGTGGTGTAGCGTATATGGATTTGTCCGAACACAGTGACGCCTCCTTGAGCTACTTAAACTGAAACTGAAAAAGAAAAAACACTAATAAATTGAGGCAGTTAAAAGGAGGATGGAGGCCCCAAGAGAGAGAAACACACACACACACACACACACACACATATATATATATAGAAAGAGAGAGAGAGAGAGAGAGAGAGAGAGAGAGAGAGAGAGAGAGAGAGATGAAATCAATATAACAATGAAATAAGAACTGATAAAAATTATAACCAAAAATATAGAAAAATATAATACTAAGCAACAACAACAAAAAAAAAAGAAAAAAAAAGGAAACGGTTGGAGGCCCCACTTACAAAAAGTCTTAAGAAAAAACCCCATTCATTTTAGCGCTGAGATAAAAAAAAAAAAAAAAGAAAAGAAAAGAAGATATAGAGGGAAAAATCCACCATATCTCGCTTCATCACACATTCACACAGGCAGACAGAGAAACACACACACACACACACACACACACACACACACACACACATACACACACACACACACACACACACACACACACACACACACACACACATACACACACACACACACACACACACACACACACACACACACACACACACACACACACACACGTTTGGAGACTTCGCCAGTCGTGGGGGCACTGATCTGTTTCTTGTGCAGTTCATATAAAATCAGCACATAGACTTTAACAACAACAACAACCCGCTATGAGTATATAACTTAATAAAGTAAAGAACGCGCGCGTGCGCACGCACACACACACAACTCACACACAAACATACTCACACACACAACACACTCACACAGAAACACACACACACGCGCGCGCGCGCACACACATGAACACGCACACACACACACACAGCAATGCACGCAGAGAATGTCATCCTTGCAGAGATGAAAGCAAAACAATGAGCAACTGGTATGTTGATGTTGTGCTGTTAGTCATGTTTGTTGTGTGATTGTTGATCACACAATGGGATTAGACGCACTGGAACTCTGTGTGTGTGTGTGTGTGTGTGTGTGTGTGTGTGTGTGTGTGTGTGTGTGTGTGTGTGTATGATATAATAATAATAATCATATACACGTGTGTTTCTCTCTCTCTCTGTGTTTATTACATATATATAACCCCCCAAAACCAACAACCTTCTTGGAATGTTCGCTCCAGTGGCTTAGACAGGAAGCCGTGATTCGGATGAGACGATAAACCGAGGTCCCGTGTGAAGCATGCAACTTAGCGCACGTAAAAGAACCCACGGTAACAAAAGGGTTCTTCCTGGCAAAATAAAAAAATACAGGAAAAAATACAAAAAAAAAAAAAAAAAAAAAAAAAGAAAAAAAGAAAAAAAAGAAGGGTGGCGTTGTAGTGTAGCGACACGCTCTCCCTGGGGAGAGCAGCCCGAATTTCACACAGAGAAATCTGTTGTGATAAAAAGAAATATAAATACAAATAAAAGAAACCAGCACTCTCGTCGCATTCACTGATCGACACCTGGGCCGGGTTACACGAGGCAATCTCTGCAGCACAAAGTTTGCATAGAGTTAATGAAGGTTCCAAAATATGTTGAATTAACCGGGGAGATATATATATGCCATTGCTGTCTCAGCCAGCATGAACGTTCTAATACTTCTCTATATGTTAGTGTCGACTTATCAGGAATTTACAGGGTCACAAATATTTTTTTTCGATACATGCGAGGTGTCCACTTAAACGAGGTCGGGTTAAGCGAGGAAAATTCATTGAGAAAAGAAAGGCTCCTGGCCAGGACGAAGAAATTGTGTCGACTTACATAATGAGACAACTTAAGCGAGGTCGATTTAAGCGATGACGGCTTACGACGTCATATATCATTGTTTGTTTTAAAATTGAATATGATAATGAGGATAAATGTGTTCACTTCCATCGATTGCACAGCTGAAGCAGCAATATCGATTTGAATGTGAATGATATCGTAAACCTTGTCCCTACCCCTCCAAATTTCGGACGAAAATTATCATAGTGAAAATGCTAAAAATGAACGCAGCAAATTTCCATGTTGCTGGGCATGGATTTGGGGGGATTTTTCACAGGATCAAGTCTGGGTCCTGTTCTGTTTTGTGTGCAAAGTATAACAACTATTTTTTTTTCCACCTCAATCTTTAATTACACTGTACCAATAGGAACATTCATAGGAAAAGCAAGTTTAGCGCTGCTAAGTTCGTTCAGGCAACCAATCCCAGATTCAAAATGTTATTTGAACCTTCAGTAGTTACGAGATGACATCTAGGGGTTCTTCGCACGCTATCGCTTTGTCTGGCGATGACGGGCGCAATAGCCGAGTGGTTAAAGCGTTGGACTGTCAATCTGAGGGTCCCGGGTTCGAATCACGGTGACGGCGCCTGGTGGGTAAAGGGTGGAGATTTTTACGATCTCCCAAGTCTACATATGTGCAGACCTGCTAGTGCCTGAACCCCCTTCGTGTGTATATGCAAGCAGAAGATCAAATACGCACGTTAAAGATCCTGTAATCCATGTCAGCGATCGGTGGGTTATGGAAACAAGAACATAGCCAGCATGCACGGCCCCGAAAACGGAGTATGGCTGCCTACATGGCGGGGTAAAAACGGTCATACACGTAAAAGCCCTCTCGTGTGCATACGAGTGAACACAGAAGAAGAAGAAGAAGACTGGCGATGCTGTTTGGGGGTTTGAGCAATGTGTGGCCAACCCAGCTTCATTTCCCTTTTCTGACTTCCACAGCTTGTTTATTAAAGATGATTTTTTTTTTTTTTTTTGTTTTTTGTGTGCCCCCAAAGATGATCTCATCATATGATTTACAATGAGAGACATCATTTTTTTTTTCTTTGTATGCTATAAAGATCTGTTGCATTTTTGGGGTGTTAAGTTCTAAAACCACTTCTGTGTGTGTGTGTGTGTGTGTGTGTGTGTGTGTGTGTGTGTGTGTGTGTGTGTGTGTGTGTGTGTGTGTGTGTGTGTGTGTGTGCATTTGTGTGTATGTATGTGTGTGCGAGCGCGCACGTGTGTGTGTGTGAGCGCGC
>NC_134886.1:3983248-3988248 GCF_041734735.1 Babylonia areolata
CAGCGAAACTATGATGAACAATGTGCTAAATTAAGAAATAATAATGAAAAGAGCCGATGAAACTGTCCGTCAAATTCGTAGCGAAGTATGTGCATGCGAGAGCGCTTTTTTAGCATGGATGTGTGTGTGTGTGTGTGTGTGTGTGTGTGTGTGTGTGTGTGTGTGTGTGTGTGTGTGTGTGTGTATGCGCGCTGTCTGTGTCGGTGTGTCTCTGTCCCTGTGTCTGTGATTGTGTGTATGCAAATGAAAAGAGAAGGTGAAATCGGCAAGCCCCTCCCCTCCCTTTCCCACCCCCTAACCCACCCATCCTTCCTTGGTGACCAAGTACCCTTTCTTCCTTCTCACCCCCCCCTCCCCATCTCTACATCCTATCCCTCACCCCCCCCCCTCCCCAACAACACCCTCCCCCTCCCCAACACCCTCTAGCCTCCCCCTCCCCCCCCCCACACCCATCCCCCCCCCCCCCACCCCCACTGTTTTCTTTCGCTGCTCCCGGCATCGTTCTAACGCCATTAGAGGGGATTTTGAAAGGGGATCAATGCAATTAATGATTCATCCTTCCACTCAACCCTTCCCAGTCCCGACACCCCCCCCCACCCTTCCCCTTGTCGCTCTGTCTCTCTCTCTCTCTATCTCTGTCTGTCTCTCTCTCTGTCTCTGTCTCTCTCTCTCTCGTCGGCCAGCAACACTCTTGTGAGGCGCACCAACTATGGAAGTCTTCTGGGGTGAAAACAAACAAAAAAACAGAAAAAAACCCCCAAAACAAAAACACCTACAAAAAACGGAGAAAACAAAGAGAGAGAAAGAAACACACACACGTAAAAGCAACAACCCCACCAAAAAACATTATAACAACATTGGAAAAACAAACAACCCCCCCCCCACACAACAAAACAAACAAAACAAAATGGACCTGCTGAACTGTCGTCCACGATGATTCAATAATATCTATTGTTATTATTATCGCAATTATTATCACAATTATTATTATTACTATTATTATTATTATTATTATTATTATTATTGTTGTTGTTGTTTTGTTTTAGTGGATTGATATCGGCACTTTGATTATGAATGTATCTGTAAACGAATGTTTGAACAACTGACAAAAAAAAGAAAGAAAAAAAAGAGAACAGATTTTGATTAATGAATATTGAGATCTTCTGCATTTTTTTCCCCCCATTACGATAGTTGCTGCTACTGCAACTACCACTACTGCTACTGCTGCTGCTTCCATTACCACAACTGCTACCAAGACTACTGCCATTACTAATAATACTACTGCGCTCAGTCGACTGTCCAGATCTCGGCTCAAAGCGCCGGAAACGTAAAAAAAAAAGAACAACACACAAACGACACTCACATAAATCGAACTGATTCACTCAATAATAGAATATTATGAAGAGTCGCGAGTATTAACTCTCTCCATACGAACGGCGAAAGAGACGACGTTAACAGCGTTTCACCCCAATTACCATCATCAAAATATTGCAAGCGGAAGGCTCTTATACTGAAGAGGTGAATGTTGACAAAGAATACCACAATTCTGACGACGGAAGCTAAAGGTTGGGTCATTCAGACACCCACTGGACATCCGAGGGGGTCTGTGTAGAGGAGAAGAGAGGACTGGCCGTACTGAGTGAGTTAAAATGCCGAACAAATGCAGGCAAGCAGATGACAAAAGTAGATACTCTGATTTCAGTTCCAATGTCCAACCAGAAAGCATAAATGGCACCATAAAAAAATCCGACACCTCTATCCTCCACAGCCTAAAAAACAACAACAAAAAAACACACGAAAAAACAGGCTGATTTCAACCCATCCCGTTTTGAATTCTCAGCTTTCTGTTGGGATGTTCCACAGTACAGAGTGAGAGATAATTACAATCGATGTCGATTCAAGAATGGAATTGATGAAATAGAAATAGCATTTTCCTCCTCGAACTGAAGAAAGATTGATACGATTTTTTTTTTAAATTCTCGATACACACCATAATGATGATAATTACAATGTCGTTTGAGGGGATCATTTGTGGAATCATTTTTGAATTTTTTTTTTTTTAATGTAATCGATGAAAATAAGAATCTTTTTATACACACTGTAGAGTATTTAAATCTAAAATTCCGCTCGGAAAAAAAAAAGTGGAGATCTCGCAGAAAAAAATATACACTTTTTTTTTTATTTTTTACGTTTCGACACATATTGTATGCCATAGAACTCGGCAAGTAATGCAAAGCTAGAAGGGTCTCGTGGAAGCAAGCCCTGAAACCTAGACCTGGAGAAAATCTCTGTGGGCAAAACTTTCGCCGCAGGCGATAAAACTGGAAGTGTCCTTGTTTGTGATGGGAGAGAACTGTGTTGTAATAGCTAGAGGCTGTTGTGTCCCTTGGGTTTTTTTTTTTTTTTTTTTTTTTTTTTGCTTCTTCCCACTGGTCCTCCCCCCCCCCCCCCCCACCCCCCCCCCCTCTGTCTTTGAGCGATTTCATAATATACGTTTTGACAACCTGTGATGATTCAGTCAGAGAATGCGCCAAATAAATTCAACACATGTTAAGTTAAGCAGACCGGGCAGAAAAAAAGGAAAGAGAGACAGACAGACAGACAGACAGAGAGACAGACAGAGACAGTCCGACAGTTAAGACAGACAGACAGACAGACAGACAGACAGACAGACAATGAGACTGACCGACCGACCGACCGACACAAACCAGCCAGGCATGCAGGGCATTATACAACTGGAAGGTCCGTCGCCGAAACGAATATTATACACAAAGAAAATATCTGATCAAATTATCATATGATTAGCTTTTTGTTTGTTTTTGTTTTTGTTTTCTTCAGAAATTGTGTAAACTGCGAATTACACTTTATTGCACCTGATAAGCTATACATCTGGATTGCATAAGGTGTGCGTGTGTGGCCGCGAGAGTGATTGTGTGTGTGTGTGTGTGTGTGTGTGTGTGTGTGTGTGTGTGTGTGTGTGTGTGTGTGTGAATAGAATATTTTATTGTCATAATAAAAAAAAAGAAGTCATTATTTGATAAGAATATTTTAAAGACTGGGGTTTAATCCTCGCAGCTTCTCTCTCTCTCTCTCTCTCTCTCTCGCTGTGTGTGTGTGTGTGTGTGTGTGTGTGTGTGTGTGTGTGTGTGTGTGTGTGCACGCGCGCGCTGCGTGTATTTTCACTCAGCGTGTCTGGCAGCCTCTGCGCGAGACACTGAATCCGCTTCCACACTACACGGCAACCATTCTCTTAAGTTCTAAACAAGCTCTCACCCTCCTCAAACGCCCCCCCCCCCCCGTCCCCCCCCACACACCCAGACACTGGTGAAGTGGGCCGACAATTTGGTCGGCCAAGTACACAACTTGATTCAATTGAATCGGAATCCAATACCGCGTCCGCATCAGGACTCCTCGCCGATTGATTACATCAGACAAGTTATTTAAAAAAAAAAAGAAAAAGAAAAAAAAAGACCCTAAACTTTAAGTGGTTAGAGGAGGGATGATTGGATTCAATTGGACGGGAAATAGTACGCCGAGGCTTGGAGCTTTGTCGATGACGTCAGACCAGCTAGTATTTCCGGCGGAGACCCTGTCACCAGGGGCAATTACTCCCCATGACGATTTCCGATCACGTCCCCCCCCCCTCCCCCCACCCCCGACCCCGTCCTTCCTAGTCTGCCGGGGCCCTGGGTTCTCCCGCCGCAGCGAAGACAGTGGATTTAATTATCCAGGGGGTTCAATCCTCGGCAGCTAATCGCTCTCTGGTGCCGGTTGCCTCCCCTGAGAGCGGCGAGCGGTGGGTGGCGCTGCAAAGAGCACGTGCGAAAAACAAAAGGGCGCTGGCGCGCACGTGCTGCACCCGCGGGCTCACGGGTAATTGAGGCTTTTGTGGGGGTGGGGAGTATGGGGGGGGGGTGGGCCGTGTGCTCTTCCATTCAATTGAGCTGCTTGTGCTGCTAATCCTGGAGCCTAGAAACCTGCACATCCCCACAATCGTCTAATTGACGGGCCGGTGACCCTCGCCTGATCTCTTGTCATTATCGTGATGGAATAAAATGATGACGACGAGGTCTTTGCCGCTATTTTTTTTTCCATTATAAGCGCGCGCACGCATGCACACACGCGTGTATATGTCCGTTCCTTGTCATAACATTGATAGCTTTTTCGTGGGGGGGCTGTTGTTTTATATCAATGCTGCCGTAGTCTTGAGCCGGGTTTAGTGGTCTGCTTCAACGACCTAAGCGCGTTGAAATTACGATGCTGGTCAGGCATCTGCTTAGCAGATGTGGTGTAGCGAATAATGGATTTGTCCGAACGCAGTGTACGCCTCAGTCCTGGAGTAACTGAACTGAACTGAACTTCGAAATGACTTTGGGGTTCCCAGTTTGAAAGTACTAGCGGGTCTTTTGAGCCTTTTTACATGTCGACGACTTGAGAAGTTTTACAAGTGTATGCAGGGATAACCCGTCTCTACTGACGCCAGACAAAAACTTTGTCACTTCTTTCATTCATTCTGTGTTGTCCCGCTCTCACGTCTGACTTGCCTACTTCATCGATCAACTAGTTACAATGCGACGACGCACACAACCAAAATCTGCCGCTCGACGACTTAGCTTCAGAAAAAAATGAAGAGGCGAGTACATCATGCCAGACTTAGTGCCACGTTACTGGCTTCCCGACACACACACACACACACACACGCACGCACACACACACACACACACACACACACACACACACACACACACATTCTGTAGAAAAATCAACTTCGATAGGAAAACAAATAAAAACTGCAGGCAGAACTTTTGTGTGTGAAAAATTGGGTGGCGCTGTCAGTGTAGCGACGCGCTCTCCTGAATTTCACACAGAGAAATCTGTTGTGACAAAAAAATAGTAATACAATAATACAGTACAATACTTTAAGACTGTGTAAATTCCCAAGTGGTCACTAATTTTTAGTGACTCCTGTGTGAACGAGAGGAAACAAAACTTAGAGAGTT
>NC_134886.1:3998248-4008248 GCF_041734735.1 Babylonia areolata
TTTACCAAACAGGGTAGACGCTCAGGTGGTATAATATGTCTTATAAGAAACAAGTTTATATCTTATGTACAGGAAATTAAGACGAATTCCCCAAATGTTCTTGTGTTTCTGATTGATGGCAAATTGTTTGGTTTGCTTGAAGATGTAATATATGTGTGTTCATATGTGCCGCCTGAGGGTTCTCCTTACTATACTTATTTTGACATTGATAATGGTATATGTGCACTTGAAGAGTGTGTTTTTGATTGTATGCTTGAATATCATGATGCGTATGTAATTTTGTCTGGCGACTTGAATAGCAGAATTTCCAACCTTTCTCAGGATATTTTTGATGGGAATGATATACACAGTAAACAGTTTAGAAGTAATTCCATGTTTGTTGACAGCAGCAGAAAATCATCAGACAATGTAGTTAACAGTTATGGGAAATGTTTGTTAAATATGTGTACTGCACTTAATTTATGCATTATGAATGGTATATGCAATGGAGATACTGAAGGTCAGTATACTTACATATCAGAAACAGGTAATAGTGTCAATGATTATTTTCTGATGTCTATGGATTTGTTTCTCATTGTTTTTTCCACTTGCAAATTGATAGTAACAGAAAGAATAGAATCAGATCACCAACCCATTGAACTATATTTAAGATTTGGAGACAGAGTAAATGCTACATGTATGCACACATTGGATGGAAACCAGTTTACTGAAAAGTTTATGTGGAATAGTAATTTACATGGTACTTACACTCAGGCAATGAGTTCTGATGAAACACTACTAGTACTAGATCGTGCAACATATTTGATAGATTATGATTGTAATGCTGCATTGAACATGTTTAATGATTGCCTTAAGGTGCATGCAGAATGTATGAAAAAGAAAATTAATCTAACAATGCATGATAAACATAATGACTGGTATGATAGGGAATGCAGAGTAAGCAAGTTGAAAGCTAGAAGATTACTGAGGACTTTTAATCGTACCAAAGACAAAACTGATGGTGATGCCTACTGCGTGGCAAGAAGAGAGTATAAAAATCTGATTAAAAGAAAAGAAAAGGAATATAATGATTTGTTACTTGATAAACTTATATGTGCAGTAAATAATCAAAGAGAATTTTGGGAAACTGTACATAAAATTTCATTTAAAAGAAAACAAGTTCGAAGCGATTTAACGGTTGATGACTGGTTTAGACATTTCAAATGTTTACTTGAATTACAGACTTCTGCAAATGAAAGCTTTATAATTGAAGATGAAAATGATCAAAACCATAATGATAATAGTGTTGTGGACATTAGTTCCATGAACCGACCAATATCCAAAGAAGAAGTTTTACTTGTTATCAGAAATTTAAAAAATGGTAAAGCTGCAGGACCAGATGAAATTATCGGGGAAATGTTGAAATATGTTGGGGATGTAGTGGCTGATTTTTTTGTAAAGCTTTTCAATGCATTATTTGATAAGGGTATTTTTTCCAGAAAACTGGACAGATTCTGTTGTAATCCCTTTGTTTAAAAAGGGTGATTTAAATAACCCAAGTAATTACCGAGGTATCTCATTGTGTGATATAAGTAGCAAAATGTATAGTACGATTATAAATAACAGACTTCAAGAATTCATAAATGAGTATAATCTGACGGGTGAATATCAAGCAGGATTTAAAAGGGGTTATTCGACTGTTGATCATATGTTTACGTTGATGGCACTAGTACAAAAACAATTCTCTTTTAATCGCAAATTATATGTTGCCTTTATTGACTTCGAAAAAGCATTTGACTCCATTGAGAGAAATTTATTGTGGCCTATTCTTTTGAAAAACGGTATCAGAGGTAAGATTTTTCGTTGTATTTATAGTATGTATACCAATGTTAAAACCAGAATTAGATGTGGTGCTAAGCTAACAGACTATATTAGTTGTACCCGCGGTGTCAAACAAGGCGATGTCTGCAGTCCTGTTCTGTTTTCATTATTCATTAATGAATTAGCATTAGAAGTGATCAGAGAGGGTAGGCATGGTGCTATGTTTATGCCTAATTATTTTGAACTGTTTATATTATTATTAGCTGATGATGTTGCTTTATTATCAGAAACTATTATTGGTTTACAAACACAGCTTAATAGTCTATATCATGCAGCTTCAGCTCTACACTTGAAAGTAAACATGGATAAAAGTAATATCATTGTATTTAGGAAAGGGGGGTATTTAGCCGCTAGGGAAAGGTGGACATATAATGGTATTGTTATGCCAGTTATTAATGCATATAAATACTTAGGAATTTACTTCTCCACTAGACTGAGTTTTGTGGCAGCCTGTAACAATCTTTGTAGCAGAGCAAAAAATGCTTTATTATGCATATTGCAAAAGTTATCAAAGTTAAAATGTAATTCTTTAAATACTTATTTGAAATTATTTGACTCACAAATTCAACCAGTAGTACAGTATGGTGCTGAGATATGGGGACTTGACAGAGCAGCATTTAATTGTGAAAAGGTTCATTTATTTGCATTAAAAAGATATTTGGGTGTAGAAACACGAACACCTAATGATTTTGTATATGGAGAAACAAACAGGTATCCTATTTATATAAATTCAGTTATGAAGTGCATTAAATACTGGCTAAAATTAGTAAGAATGCATGAGTCTAGATTACCTCACAAAGCCTACAAAATGTTATTCGATCTTGATGCACGTGGTAAAACAAACTGGGCTACTAACATACGTTCTAAGTTGTTCATGTTTGGTTTTGGTTATGTATGGCTTAACCAAGGTGTGGAAGGGATTGATGAGTTTCTTTGGGTTTTCAAGGAAAGGTTAATTCTGTGTAGATGGCAAGAATGGGACTTTCATGTAAAAAATAGTGAAAGATTTAATGTTTACAGAACTTTTTGCACTATACCTGATATCAAAAAATATTTACTAATGAATCTAGATAGATATTTAAGGTATACAATGACAAGATTCAGACTGGGCATTTCCGATATTGCTGAACATAGTTATCGTTATAGAATGCAGAACGAGGCTGACTTATTATGTCCACTTTGCCAGATGGAGAAAGAAAATGAGGTGCATTTTGTTCTGTCCTGCCCTGTCTTGTATAATTTAAGAGTACAGTACATACCATTGAAATATTTTAAGTTCCCAAGTCAGTTTAGACTGTCGTTACTTATGGCATCAACGCATGAACAAACTATTAGAAACCTATCAATTTATCTGTATAAATCGTTTAAGCTCCGATCTGTTCTTATGTCTTAGTGTATCCAGTAACGACTACATACGGACGATGTGTATAACGTAACTGAGTGTCATTAGCTACGCATGTAAGAGTTATCATTTAGCGTATATCATATATCATTTAAGTGTATAAATGTCATTTGAATACAATATGTTTCATGATGTGCATTATGTATTACTAAGGTGAGGACATAAATATTACTTAAAATTAAGGTATGTTATATTTATATTATCTGAACGAATGTCATTTTTCAATGCACGATGCAATGTTTATGAAGAAATTGTGACACCCTTTCATAAGGGGCAATGGCCTATAAATGAATAAACCATTCATTCATTCATCCCTCGTGTGTGTGTGTGTGTGTGTGTGTGTGTGTGTGTGTGTGTGTGTGTGTGTGTGTGTGTGTGTGTGTGTGTGTGTGTGTGTAGCGTAGAAGAGACAGCTCGCTGGATAAAAAAATAAGATGATTAATTGAAGGAACTTTAACAACTATAAGAAATGTTCCTATTGGACTGCGCAGCAAACTTTCTGCAATGACAGATAACATCTTGAAATTGTCAAAGCACATTCAAATGAACTTTCTGAGAAGTTTGGTTACAACGATTTCAGACTGACATTCAAATATTACGTGTTCGTTATAAATAAGTTCTGGCATAGACATTCAACATTTTTGCTGAACTTAGTTATGTAAGCGTAACTCACTCAGTACGGCCAGTCCTCTCTTCTCCTCTACACAGACACCTCGGATGTCCAGTGGGTGTCTCAATGACCCAACCTTTAGCTTCCGTCGTCAGAATTGTGGTATTCTTTGTCAACATTCACCTCTTCAGTATAAGAGCCTTCCGCTTGCAATATTTTGATGATGGTAATTGGGGTGAAACGCTGTTAACGTCGTCTCTTTCGCCGTTCGTATGGAGAGAGTTGGATAATACATGAATCTGTCTGAACCTGTTTAAATTACAGCACGTATTCATTACGACACTAAGTGGTTAATTTCTCTAACACACTGATTTGTCAAAGCAGTCGTTTTGGGGTTGAGGGGTCATGTACTTCAAAATCAAATAGCAACAGCATTCTACATTTGTTGCGCTTTCCAAAGCAACCTTGACTCGTCCATTGTCATTACTCTTGGCCAGAATTTGATATATCCTACAGAGGAATTATATGCAAACTGGGTGTTTTGCATGTGTTTGGAATGTTAATTTAGCAGGACAAAATCGTTTGGGGAATTCCTGTCAAAAGCCGAAGTCGAAGTGAAGATTAACTCACTCAGTACGGCCAGTCCTCTCTTCTCCTCTACACAGACTCCTCGGATGTCCAGTGGGTGGCTGAATGGCCCAACCTTTAGCTTCCGTCGTCAGAATTGTGGTATTCTTTGTCAACATTCACGTCTTCAGTATAAGAGCCTTCCGCTTGCAGTATTTTGATGATGGTAATTGGGGTGAAACGCTGTTAACGTCGTCTCTTTCGCCGTTCGTATGGAGAGAGTTAAATGTCCCAGATAACAGGAAAAAACGCGAAGAGCCTGAAAACTTCCCACGACTTAGCATCAAGACAAGACAATTTGCAAATAAAAAAAACGAACAAAAACCCCCCAACAAACACAGTTAAACTGTCGGTTTCTTAGATACAATCAACGGACTGGATAATTAAACTTTTAATATCAATTTATTTGGCAAGATTAATTATAGTCTATGCCTTAAAACACAGAGAATTTGTTTTTGTGTTAGCTGTCAGAATAACGGACAACCAACTTTCAGAACATGTGGATTCTAATGAAAAATCAAAGTTGATACAAAACGCTCATCAAAACTCTAGGCGGTGTCAGGAACATTGCCGAGTACTTAAGAATGGTATAGAAAATAAAAAAAAGTCATTTAGGGATTAACAAATAAAAACACATTAAATCTTGATTTCACCCCATTTTTAGAGTGGGTTTCTTCTATACAGACATAATTGGGAAGATTCTCTCTCTCTCCTTCTCTCTCTCTCTCTCGGTAAAAATTCTGACAGACGTTTGATTGAAAAAGCAAGATCAGCTGGTTATTTACTGACGTCAGCTTATGTTTGTCATCAATATGAAGGGTAATGATTTCCAGTAAAAAAATGTTTTCACTTCGTACTAAATTGTATAAAAATGGATTGATGTGTTCTAATCCATTGAAATGAATATCAAGTTAGTTCAGTAAATTGTCCTTGTCCTTCACTCTCTCTGTTTCTCTCTGTTTCTGTCTCTGTCTCTGTCTCTGTCTCTCTCTCTCTCTCTCACATAAACACACCAATTCACACACACACACACACACATACATGCACGCACGCACACACACACACACACACACACACACACACGCACACACACACACACACACACACACACACACACACACGCACACACACACACTTAGGGAAGGAGAGAGAACTGAGACAAACAGACAGAAAGACGGACGGACAGACAGACAGACAGAAGGACAGACAGACAAACAGAGATACAGAGAGAGGGAAAAAAACCCAAAAAACAATCAACAGCTATGACATAATATGAAGGAAACGATTTGAAGCGATTAAAGAAACGAAGAAAAAACAGAGCATACACACAAAACCGGACGAACACGACTGATACTTTGATATCAGGGCTGGCATCGCAGTTCCCTCTGTCTTAGATTAACTCACTCCATTCGAACGGGGAAAGAGACGACGTTAACAGAGTTTCACCCCAATTACCATCATCAAAATATTGCAAGCGGAAGGCTCTTATACTGAAGAGGTGAATGTTGACAAAGAATACCACAATTCTGACGACGGAAGCTAAAGGTTGGGTCATTGAGACACTCACTGGACATCCGAGGGATCTGTGTAGAGGAGAAGCCGTACTGAGTGAGTTAATGCATTGAAAATAAACTTGGCAACATGTGTGAACACCTCTGTTCACGGTACATCTTACGTTTTCCAAAAGACAAACAAAGGGCAACAAAATAATTTGGACATTTTGAATATGTTCGGACAAACATCTTTTTTCTTTCTTTCCTGAAATGGTCCTATGATGGTCTGATTGTCAGTACCTGCAATTCGTCTTCAGATGCATGACGACATTGACAGTTTGTCTTTTAAGCATATTGATAACCCTGTTTTTACTTTCAGGTCAGTTACATTAGACTGGACCTTCTAACGAAAGCCAATGTAAATTTGCAAATAACGGGATGAGAAGTATTGATATACAAATGATAATGGATAGATAGATGAATAAACAGACATGTAAATAAATGAATACATGAATGAATAAATAGATGAAAAGGAGAGAGAGAAGGACAGTGACAAAGCCAGCCTCAGGGACAAACAAAGAAACAAACAGGTTGACATCTGATTTAAAAAATAAAGAAAAAAAGAAGGAAAAAACAATCAAACATAATTTATTCTAATACTAATTTACAAAAGTGCAATGTAGACAGAAATTCGTCTACTATTACTTCTGCAAAATAAGATATATATATATATATATATATATATATATATATATATATATATATAGAGAGAGAGAGAGAGAGAGAGAGAGAGAGAGAGAATTACTTCTGAAAGTTTGACTCCAAGCTTTTAAAAACTTAATTCATTAATTATTCATTTATGCATCATTCATATATTCATCATTTATCTATTCATTCATTCACTCATTAATTCATCAACATACATACATATATATATATATATATATATATATATATATATATATATATATATATATATTTGTTGTTGTTGTTGTTGTTGCAAACATTGATAACAATGATGATGGCGATGACAACAACAACAAGTATACTACTACTACTACTGCTACCACCTATGATGATAACAACAACAACAACAACATCCATAATGATAAAGATAATGATAATGATGATAATAATAATACTAAGTATAACAATAAAAAAAAACCGGAAGCCACAGGAACTATTTGTTCAACATCCCCAGCGTTCATCCAGGACGCTATGATGATAACAACAACAACAACCATAATGATAAAGATAATGATAATGATGATAATAATAATAATACTAAGTATAACAATTAAAAAAAAAAAACGGAAGCCACAGGAACTATTTGTTCAACATCCCCAGCGTTCATCCAGGACGCTATGATGATAACAACAACAACAACCATAATGATAAAGATAATGATAATAATGATAATAATAATAATAATACTAAGTATAATATAAAAAAACCCGGAAGCCACAGGAACTATTTGTTCAACATCCCCAGCGTTCATCCAGGACGCTATGATGATAACAACAACAACAACAACAACCATAATGATAAAGATAATGATAATGATGATAATAATAATACTAAGTATAATATAAAAAAAACCCGGAAGCCACAGGAACTATTTGTTCAACATCCCCAGCATTCATCCAGGACGCTATGATGATAACAACAACAACAACAACAACAACAACAACAACAACAACAACCATAATGAAAAAGATAATGATAATGATGATAATAATAATACTAAGTATAACAATAAAAAAAACCCGGAAGCCACAGGAACTGTTTGTTCAACATCCCCAGCGTTCATCCAGGACGCTATGATGATAACAACAACAACCACCATAATGATAAAGATAAAGATAATGATGATAATAATAATACTAAGTATAATATAAAAAAAACCCGGAAGCCACAGGAACTATTTGTCCAACATCCCCAGCGTTCATCCAGGACGCTATGATGATAACAACAACAACAACCATAATGATAAAGATAATGATAATGATGATGATAATAATAATACTAAGTATAATATAAAAAAACCCGGAAGCCACAGGAACTATTTGTTCAACATCCCCAGCGTTCATCCAGGACGCTATGATGATAACAACAACAACAACAACAACAACCATAATGATAAAGATAATGATAATGATGATAATACTACTACTAAGTATATCAATAAAAAAAAAACCCGGAAGCCACAGGAACTGTTTGTTCAACATCCCCAGCGTTCATCCAGGACGCTATGATGATAACAACAACAACAACAACAACAACAACCATAATGATAAAGATAAAGATAATGATGATAATAATAATACTAAGTATAATATAAAAAAAACCCGGAAGCCACAGGAACTATTTGTTCAACATCCCCAGCGTTCATCCAGGACGCTATGATGATAACAACAACAACAACAACAACAACCATAATGATAAAGATAAGATAATGATGATAATAATAATACTAAGTATAACAATTAAAAAAAACCCCGGAAGCCACAGGAACTATTTGTTCAACATCCCCAGCGTTCATCCAGGACGCTATGATGATAACAACAACAACAACAACAACCATAATGATAAAGATAATAATAATGATGATAATAATAATACTAAGTATAACATAAAAAAAAACCCGGAAGCCACAGGAACTGTTTGTTCAACATCCCCAGCGTTCATCCAGGACGCTATGATGATAACAACAACAACCACCATAATGATAAAGATAATGATAATGATGATGATAATAATAATACTAAGTATAATATAAAAAAAAACCCGGAAGCCACAGGAACTGTTTGTTCAACATCCCCAGCGTTCATCCAGGACGCTACAGCTGCTCCTCCTCGGGTCTGATCCTTTTATTTTATTTTATTTTATTTTATTTTCTATTCCGACGACGCCAAAAGTAGATTTTCCAACGATTATTCCTCTCTGAATACAATGTAAACGAGTGCCAAGACTTCCCCCCCATCTCGCCTCTCTTCACTACTGTTAAGAAATGGGCTTCGAAGGGAGTATTGAAACACATTTCAATCGTTCGACCTCCCCTCACAAAAGACACCCCCCCCCACACCCCTCTTTCTTTTTCTCTTTTTTTTTCTATTTATTTAATGAAACTTCCCCCTCCCCCCCCCCCCACACGCCCCCTCACCCCCCCCCCCCCGCCCCCCGGGTCGACCCCACGTCGACAGTGTAAGGAAACAGTGGTCGATTTCAATTTAATTCCGGTTCATTTAGTCGGCGGCGTTGAGGAAGAATGGCCGAGAAGAGCTGGAGACAGACAGTTGGAGTTCAAACCATTCTCCTGGGGGAACCCTTTCCCAGACGTAGAATTGAAACTAGAGAGAGAGAGAGAGAGAGAGAGAGAGAGAGAGAGAGAGAGAGAATGAGAGAGAGACGGAGAGAGAGGGGGAGAGAGAGAGAGAGAGAGAGAGAGAATGAAAGAAAGGGAAAGAGATAGATAAAGAGAGAGAGAGAGGGGAGAGAGAGAGAGAGAGAGAGAGAATGAAAGAAAGGGAAAGAGATAAAGAGAGAGAGAGAGAGAGAGGGGAGAGAGAGAGAGAGAGAGAGAATGAAAGAAAGGGAAAGAGATAGATAAAGAGAGAGAGAGAGGGGAGAGAGAGAGAGAGAGAATGAAAGAAAGGGAAAGAGATAGATAAAGAGAGAGAGAGAGAGGGGAGAGAGAGAGAGAGAGAGAGAGAGAGAGAATGAAAGGGAAAGAGATAGATAAAGAGAGAGAGAGAGAGAGGGGAGAGAGAGAGAGAGAGAGAGAATGAAAGAAAGGGAAAGAGATAGATAAAGAGAGAGAGGGGAGAGAGAGAGAGAAAGACAGAGATAAAGACAGAAAGAGAATGACAGAGATAGTTGGTTGGAAGAAAGAGAGAGAGAAAATGAAAGAGACGGAGAGAGAGAGAGAGAGAGAGTACAGAGAGAGAGGCAGAGAGGATGAGAGAGACAGTGAAAGAGAGACAGAAAGAGAAAGAGAGAGACAAAGAC
>NC_134886.1:4013248-4020748 GCF_041734735.1 Babylonia areolata
TGGTACTGCGAGAAATCGTGGGCTTACAACCCCCACCATGTAGGCAATGATATTCCGTTTTCGGCAGCGTGCGTGCCCAGTTATGTTTTTGTTTCCATAACCCACCGAAAGGTGACATGGATTACGGGATCTTTAACGTGTGTAAACACACGAAGGAAGTTCAGACACTAGCAGGTCGGCACATCTGTTGACCTGGGAGATCCGGGAAGAAGTCTCCACCCTTTACCCACCAGGCCCTGTGACCGGGATTTGAGCCCGGGACCCTCAAACTGAGAGTCCAACGCTTTAACTCTCTCCATACGAACGGCGAAAGAGAAGACGTTAACAGCGTTTCACCCCAGTTACCACCATCAAAATATTGCAAGCGGAAGGCTCTTATACTGAAGAGGTGAATGTTGACAAAGAATACCACAATTCTGACGACGGAAGCTAAAGGTTGGGTAATTCAGACACCCACTGGACATCCGGTCTGTGTAGAGGAGAAGAGAGTGAGTTAATCACTCGGCTGTTGCGCCCGTCCCTTCCTCCTGTCTTTAATCATTAAGTGTGCTGTTCGTTTATTTGCTTCTGGCTGCAACGCTATTGACTTTTATCAACCATGGGGGTAGAGGGAAGAGAGAGAGCAAGAGAAAGAGAGAGAGAGAGAGAGAGAGAGGGGGGGGGAAGGGAGAAACAGAGAGACAGCCACAGAGTAAGGGGGAGACAGAGACTTGAGAAAACATGTCAGAGATAGAAAATGAACTAAAAAAAAAAAAAAAAAAAAAATTGATAGTCTGAAAAATGTAGAGTGAATTGCTTTCTCATCAACATCGCAAAACTGATGTTGTTAAAAATTCAAATTAGTTATCGGCTTGATTGTGAAAGGAAGGAAAATTGAAAGTCACTTTTCTCCTTCTTCTTGGGATGCATGTTTTTTTTTTGTTTTTTTTTTTTCCATTCTCTCTTTTCCGATTCAACACTGCAAATATTTGTTACACTTGACAAAAAAATGGTGGGCTCTGTTGAGTGGCATATCTGCCAGTTCGCTTTCTCAACCATTCGATGTCCGACGAAGTTCGTAGTCATGAAAAAAAAATAACGTCTGGATGTGTTGTGAGAAACACACAAACAAACATTTCACCATCTTCAAATTGTGCTCTCTGGCATTTAAACCATTCTTCACATATCGATTCGTATTTATTTCATTCCATCTCCTTTGTTCTTATCTAATTCTCTCTCTCTCCCCCCCCCCCCCCCGCCCCCCCTTCATTTTATTTTGTTCTGTTTCATTCCTTTTATGACGCAGACCAGCAAGGTTTTCGAAATAATCATCAGATGGGAAAATATCGGTCCTTGAAAACTTCGGCTACGCATTTTTTCTCCTTCTCCTTCTCTTTCTTCTTCTCTCTCTCTTTCACCGAACCGTCTGTGGATCCGTTCCAAAGCAAGGAAACAAGGAGCGACAACTCCTCCATGTCAAATGGCTCAGCATCTCCCCCCCCCCCCGGCCCCCCCCAGCAGAGCGATCCCCAGCACGGGCTGTCATAATTGCCTGTCAGTGTTTAAACACACGGGAGGGTGCGCCGCTAGGAGCCCTGCTGTGTCCTCGCGTCCATTGTGCGCGTGGCGGAGGAGGAGGAGGAGGAGGAGGAGGAGAAGGAGGAGGAGGAGAAGAGACTGCACGAGCCGCTGGGTCCAGATGGTGGAGAGTTGACAGTGTCCGAGTGGAGATGTTTGTCTCCACACTCGGCTGCCTTCCTTCCCTGAGTTATCGACTGGTGGAGAGGGGGGTGGGGGGTGGGGGGTGGGGGGTGGGGGTGGGGGGCTTAGGGAGAGGGTAAGGGGGTGAGGGGTGTATGTGTGTGTGTGTGGGGGTGGGTGGGGGTGGGGGGTGAGTGGGTGGGGGCTGGGGGAGGAGGATGTTTTTTTTTTGTTTTTTTTTTTCACGATTGCGGTTTTAACGCAGCTTCAAGACAAGGAGAGAGGTGTCTTGCTCATGGACCGTTTTTTAAAATTTTATTTATTTATTTGTTTTTAACAATTGCTGTCAGCACGCACACACGCATTCACACACACACACACACACACACACACACACACACACACACACAGAGAAAGAGAGAAAATCTCCAGGGGGGGTTGAGCCCCTGCGAATTCCAGTTCTCGATGGAGGCCTTCTTCAAATGCAAGAGGATGAGATTGAATTCAATCAGATCTGTTGCACAGAGAGGAATTCAACCTGCATTGAAAATACCCCCCACCCCCTCCACACACACACACACTTTTTTTTAACCTTTCAAAGAGAAAGAGAGAGAGAGAGGGAGAGAGAGAGACAGACAGAGAGAGGACAGAGAGAGGATAGAGAGAGAGACAGAGAGAGAGAGAGGACAGACAGAGACACACAGAGAGAGACAGACAGAGGACACAGAGACAGAGAGAGAAAGAGAGAGAGAGAGAGAGAGACAGAGAGTCAGACAGACAAACACACACACACAAACACACAGAAGGCAGAGACTGTTAAACAGAGAACAAGCATATCATCCCAAAAGGAATCTTTTCTCAGTTTGAACTTGATTTCAACAATAGCCCCCACGCATTGACTTATATTAATGAGAAACAACTTTCGCACTGAAAAGAGCAACGCCACTAAAAAAAATGTGAAATGAAATAAAAGTGAACACGATTCTTCGTGTGTTAACTATGATGGTGAATAACCACAAAAAGGAGGGATGATAAAATGATAGTCAGGGGAAGTCTACCACTCTGCAGATATACATTTTTAGGGAATGACCACAACTAATCTTTATATATATATATATATATATATATGCCCTTGCCCGAAGAAGCTGTTTTTACAGCGAAAATTTGCTGCTTTTTAAAAAAACAACAACAAGTTTTAAAGACATGCAGAGCCTACTGTTGTTGGTATGTATATACATATATAATATAAAAATTATATACATACATATATATATATATATATATTTATAAATATTGACCTGCATAGTTCATCTTCCGTGTTTCTGCAGTCTAAATATTCCTCTCATCAGAGATGCCGAGATCGCCGGCACTCCACAGTTACCTATTAATGTTACGTCTCTCTCTCTGTCTATCTGCGTGTGTGTGTGTGTGTGTGTGTGTGTGTGTGTGTGTGTGTGTGTGTGTGTGTGTGTGTGTGTGTGTGTGTGTGTGTGTGCGTGCTGCGACTATGTGTGCGTATGTCTGAGCGCGCGCGCCCGCGCGTCTCTGCTTTTCTGCAGGTAAAAATCCACAAAGTGAAATCACACGATTACAGGAAGCTGCCTTCGTTGAATGATACAGTCACACGCATCTTGACACGTCACTGTCATATTCAGAGCAGTCATTTGCCTAGTTATGTCCACTGTCATTTGCACCAGCTGATAAACCCACACTTGCTTCAAACACACCCCCATCATCATCACAAACGCGAATAATGGCACGCACACACACGCACACGCACACAGACATGCATACATTCCCCACACGCACACACACACACACGCACACACGTAAACACATACACATATACGTACACACACACACGGACACACAGACACAGACACACACACGCACACACGCAAATGCACACACACACACACACACACACACACACACACACACGCACCAACATGCACACACAAATAGACACACTCATACGCGCGCAGGCATATATACACGCTCATGCTCAGAGACACGCACACACACACACACACACACACACACACATACACAAACACATAACACAAACACACACGCACGACCCCCCCCCCGTTGCCCCCTCCCGCCCGTCCCCCCCCCACCCCCCCAGGTTTCCAACAGTGCGATAAATGTAAGGAGTTTAACTCTCTCCATACGAACGGCGAAAGAGACGACGTTAACAGCGTTTCACCCCAATTACCATCATCAAAATATTGCAAGCGGAAGGCTCTTATACTGAAGAGGTGAATGTTGACAAAGAATACCACAATTCTGACGACGGAAGCTAAAGGTTGGGTCATTCAGACACCCACTGGACATCCAAGGGGTCTGTGTAGAGGAGAAGAGAGGACTGGCCGTACTGAGTGAGTTTAACTTCTGAATATCATGTAACCGGTTGATTGATCAGGGGGAATTATTCGTCAGTTTCTGCTGCTTCTTCTTCCCCTCCATCCTTTCTTTTCTTCTTCATCATCACCACCTCCTTCTCTTCCCCTCCTTCTTCCTTCTCTTCCCATCCTTCCTTCTCTTCCCCTCCTTCTTCCTTCTCTTCCCCTCCTTCTTCCTTCTCTTCCCCTCCTTCTCCCTTCTCTTCCGATCCTTCTCCCTTCTCTTCCCCCTTCTCTTCTCCCTTCTCTTCCCATCCTTCTCCCTTCTCTTCCCCCTTCTCTTCTCCCTTCTCTTCCCCTCCTTCTCCCTTCTCTTCTCCCTTCTCTTCCCATCCTTCTCCCTTCTCTTCTCCCTTCTCTTCTCCCTTCTCTTCCCATCCTTCTCCCTTCTCTTCTACTCCTTTTTCCTTCTCTTCCCCTCCTTCTCCCTTCTCTTCTCCCTTCTCTTCCCATCCTTCCTTCTCTTCCCCTCCTTCTTCCTTCTCTTCTCCTCCTTCTTCTCCCTTCTCTTCTCCCTTCTCTTCCCATCCTTCCTTCTCTTCCCCTCCTTCTTCCTTCTCTTCCCATCCTTCCTTCTCTTCCCCTCCTTCTTCCTTCTCTTCCCCTCCTTCTTCCTTCTCTTCCCCTCCTTCTTCCTTCTCTTCTCCTCCTTCTTCCTTCTCTTCCCATCCTTCTTCCTTATCCTTCTTTTCCCTCTTGTCCCTCTTTCTCCTCTTGTCCTTCTCTTCCCCTTCTTCCTTCTCTTCCCCTTCTTTCTCATCTTCCCCTTCTTCCTTCTCTTCTTCTTCCTTCTATTCTTCCTTCTCCTTCCCTACTTCTTCCTCTTCTTCCATCTCTTCTCCCCCTTCTTTCTCTTCTTCCTTCTCTTCCCCTTCTTCCTATCCTTCCTCTTCTTCTCTTTCTTCCTTCTTTCTCCTCTTCCCCTCCTTCTTCCTTATCTTCCCCTCCTTCTTCCTTCTCTTCTCCTTCTTCCTTCTCTTCCCTTTCTTTCTCCTCTTCCCCTTCTTCCTTCTCTTCTTCTTACTTCTCTTCTTCCTTCTCCTTCCCTACTTTCTCCTCTTCCCCTTCTTCTTCCATCATTCTATCCCCCTTCTTTCTCTTCTTCCTTCTGTTCCTCTTCTTACAATCCTTCCTCCTCATCTCTTTCTTCCTTCTTTCTTCTTTTCCCCTCCTTCTTCCTTCTCTTCCCCTTCTCCTTCTTCCTCCTCTTCCCTTTCTCTATCCTTAGCCTTCTTCTTCCTCGTCTCCCCCTTCTTCTTCTTTCTCCTCTTCTCCTTCTTCCTTCTCTTCCACTTATTCCTTCTTTTCCCCTTACTTCTCCTCAGCCTTCTTTTCCTTTCTCCTCTTTTCTTTCTTCCTTTTCATCTTCTCCTTCCTTCCTTCTCTTCCCCTTCTTTCTCCTCCTCTACCACCTTCTTCTCCCTTTTTTTTTGCTTCTTATTTGTCCACTCGTCAGTCAGATCAGTTTAACTCTCTCCATACGAACGGCGAAAGAGACAACGTTAACAGCGTTTCACCCCAATTACCATCATCAAAATATTGCAAGCGGAAGGCTCTTATACTGAAGACGTGAATGTTGACAAAGAATACCACAATTCTGACGACGGAAGCTAAAGGTTGGGTCATTCAGACACCCACTGGACATCCGAGGGGTCTGTGTAGAGGAGAAGAGAGGACTGGCCGTACTGAGTGGGTTAAACGATGCAGATCACGCTGTGCAAATAAACAAACGAATGAAGAAAAAACCCCAAACACTCCACTTTTAAATTCTATTAATTTTTTTCTTTCTTTATCCCACTCCACTTCTCTCTCCAAAAGTCCAGTCCAGTCTCTTATGCATCTTCTTTCACCTCAGACATGACTTGGAGAAGAGGGGTGTGGGGTGTGTGTGTGTGTGTGGGGGGGGGGTGTGGGTGTGGGGGAGATATTCTTGGGAAGAGAAACAGCTCGAGTGACAAAACTGTAAACAATTTAAATTCCACACAAAAGAAATCTGTTTCGCGAACTTTCCCAAACGCCTGCATTATTGTCTTCGCCACACTCCCCCCTCACCCCCCAAAAAAACAACAAAAAACAACCACCACTAACCGTCACTCCAACATTCTCGTTCACCCGCCATTGGCCGACAAATCAAGTTCGACAATCCCAAAACGTCTCTTCCTTCCTTCTTCCTTCTCTTCCCTCCTTCTTCCTTCTCTTCCCTCCTTCTTCCTTCTCTTCCCTCCTTCTTCCTTCTCTTCCCTCCTTCTTCCTTCTCTTCCCTCCCTCCTTCCTTCTCTTCCCCTCTTCCTTCTCTTCCCTCCTTCTTCCTTCTCTTCCCTCCTTCTTCCTTCTCTTCCCTCCCTCCTTCCTTCTCTTCCCTCCTTCTTCCTTCTCTTCCCTCCTTCTTCCTTCTCTTCCCCTCTTCCTTCTCTTTCCCTCTTCCTTCTCTTCCCTCCTTCTTCCTTCTCTTCCCTCCCTCCTTCCTTCTCTTCCCCTCTCCCTTCTCTTCCCTCCTTCTCTCTTCTCTTACAATCCTTCCTTCTCTTCCCCTCCTTCTTCCTTCTCTTCCCCTCCTTCCTTCTCTTCCCCTTCTTCCTTCCTTCTTCCTTCTCTTCCCCCTTCTTCCTTCTCTTCTCCTCTTTCCTTCTCTTTCCCTTCTTCCTTTCCCCAAAAACATCCAGTGCTTTCGAAGAGGGTCCTCTTCCCTTGTATTGGTCGTATATAGTAAGTGAGGGCACCAATCTATCCCGTCTTACCCCCCCCCCTAACCCCCACCCATCCCCCCCCCCTTCTCGCCATTGTTTTAACTCACTCAGTACGGCCAGTCCTCTCTTCTCCTCTACACAGACCCCTCGGATGTCCAGTGGGTGTCTCAATGACCCAACCTTTTAGCTTCTCGTCGTCAGAACTGTGGTATTCTTTGTCAACATTCACCTCTTCAGTATAAGAGCCTTCCGCTTGAAATATTTTGATGATGGTAATTGGGGGGTGAAACGCTGTTAACGTCGTCCTCTTTCGCCGTTCGTATGGAGAGAGAGTTAACTCACTCAGTACGGCGAGTCCTCTCTTCTACTCTACACACACCCCTCGGATGTCTAGTGGGTGTCTGAATGACCCAACCTTTAGCTTCCGTCGTCAGAACTGTGGTATTCTTTGTCAACATTCACCTCTTCAGTACAAGAGCCTTCTGCTTGCAATATTTTGATGATGGTAATTGGGGGGGTGAAACGCTGTTAACGTCGTCCTCTTTCGCCGTTCGTATTGAGAGAGAGTTAAAGTCTCCTCTCAGCAGCTGCAGGAGACAGGAATGACAGTTTGGGGGGGACCACAGACAGGTCAGGTGACATGTTGACGTGACGTCACAATCCTGTCGGGAGGGAGGGTGGGGGGTGGGGGGGAGTGGGAGGTCGAGCGGAAGCAGCAGCAAGGTCAG
>NC_134886.1:4023248-4029429 GCF_041734735.1 Babylonia areolata
CATACTTCTTCTTCTGCGTTCGTGGGCCGCAACTCGTTCACTCGTATATACACGAGTGGGATTTTACGTGTATGACCGTTTTTACCCCGCCATGTAGGCAGCCATACTCCGCTTTCGGGGTTGTGCATGCTGGGTACGTACTTGTTTCCACAACCCACCGAACGCTGACATCGATTACAGAATCTTTAACGTGCGTATTTGATCCTCTGCTTGCCGTATACACACGAAGGGGGTTCCGGCACGAGCACGTCTGCACATATGCTGACCTGGGAGATCGGAAAAAATCTCCACCCTTTACCCACCAGGCGCCGTCACCGAGATTCGAACCCCGGACCCTCAGATTGAAAGTCCAACGCTTTAATCATTCGGCTATTACGCCCGTGAAAAACGGCCATACACGTAAAAGCCCACTCATGTACATACGAGTGAACGTGGGAGTTGCAGCCGACGCATGAACGAGCGAACGATGGAGAAGAAGAAGAAGAAGAAGAAGAAGAAGGAGATATCTACCAATATCTGAATATGTACAGACGCGCACTTGCACTGCCCATGCATCACATGCATACGTCTGTTCTAAGATTAGAGTAGCTGCACCACAACCACCATCCCCTTTCGCTCATCACACAATCGAAAAAACAAACAAACAAACAAACCAAAAAAAAAAAAAAAAACAACGCAGAAAGAAATCACAATGGCTTGACCATCCTGAACCTTTGCAATCGCTTCCAGAGAAATCTTCCCCTTGATTGAAGTTGTGTGTGTGTGTGTGTGTGTGTGTGTGTGTGTGTGTGTGAGGGGGGGAATGGGGGGTATGGGAGCGGGCTGCAATTTGCTCACGGCGAAATCTAATATTGTTTCACGGTCCCGGGATCTTCTCGGGCAGGGGTCGGAGACGTCGGACGAACTTTTAATCTTTGGCCGTCTGCTAATTAAACGAGAGAAGCAGCACGCTTCGTTTGGGTAAAAAGTCATCTGCTCCCGCTTCGGTGACTGTCGCACTGGGCCTTTAGGAAGCGGGGAGAGAGAGAGAGAGAGAAATCGCTTGAGGTTTTAGCCATGGAAAAAAGAAAGAAAGAAAGAAAGATGGAAAGAAAAAAAACAACAACAACAACGACATCCAAACTCATGAAGTATGACCTCCGTTTCCTTCCGAGTCATTGCCGTTGCTTTTTTTTTTTTTGCTTGCTGTTCCTTGGCATTGCTCCTATGCTGCCAGTTCTTTCCAGTCCACTGAGCTAAAGAAGAGAGAAGCCGCGAGAGAGATGGAGGATTCCATGGCTAGGGGATGGTATTTTTTTTGTGCGGGACAAAACCACAGAGGAAAAAGCGTGATCTCATTAGCATTGGAAAACGGGAATATAAAACACTGTTTCTTCTCACAGTTGGAACAGACAACACATGATCAGGACAGTGCGGCCAAGATTCTGCTTCTGCCTCTGTTTCCGTCTGTCTGTCTGTCTTTCTCTCTCTCTCTCGCATACACACGCGCGCGCACGCATGCACACACACACACACACACACACACACACACTACACACACACACACACAGAGGTTTGGGCCAATCTGTTACATGGAAAACCAAATCTTTTTCAGCTCATCCTGGTGGTATATCACTCTCACTACTGGGTGTCAACAACAACGAAGATAATTAGTTCTTGGTGTGGGTGTTCAAGGCTTCTTGGGAGACTGGACAATACTAGAAAGTTCGACTGAGGAAATGTTAGCTTTTCCAAAAGGATCTCAAATACTGAGCAGTCTTTGGGGGGTGGGGGAGGGAGGGGAGGAGGGAGGGAGGAGGGGGGGGATTGAACAATTCCAGGACAGGGAAATTGGGCTAGTCAAGAAAGGTCTGGGAACTTGCGCTGTTCTTCAAGGACAAGGGAAAAATGGGGCGATTCTAGAAAAGGTAGGAAAAACTGGACTGTTGTATTTTTTGAAGGGTCAGGAAAACTAGGGTGCTCTAGAAGGTCGAGGAAACTTTGATAATAAGCAAAGTTCAGAGAAAGTATGAATTTAGAAGGGTTGGGGGAAACTGAGCTGATTACTGAAGGATGGGGCGAAAAGCGAGCCCTTCTTGTTGACTCTACTTCTTTGCCCACACAGTGATACGAACTGAAACAATCATGAATCATGTTCACCTCTAGTCAGTTTAGAATGAAACACGTACTCCTTGGTGCCAGAAGTATGGTGCCAAAGAATAGCTGGGGAATTCCCCTGTGATGCGAACGAAATCTGGCCCATCCTAGAATAGAATAGAATATGTCTTTATACCATGTGTACCGGGGTCACAAGGAATATTTGGGGAGGGGGGTGGGGGGGTAGTACATAACAAGATACAAACATAATTCGAAAATCATACACAAACACAGATACAGTAGAAATTAGGATACATACAAGTGCATATCAATATAAAAAAAAACTTGTACATACTCACACATGCACGCACTGCACCCCCCCCCCCCCCCCCTCCACACACACACATACACACACATCCTACCACCCATAATTAAAAGCAGTAGGTTTGTGAAGAACCGACCCACGATCCGGTCACATGTGTTCTGCCTGGCTGGTGCTGAAATACGACAATGGCGGTGAAAGGGATTATTTTTTCTTAAAAAAAAGAATTAAAGAAAAAAAAAATCATTTCACACGCGAAATAATTGTGTACTCAGACCGCTCCTCGAAATTCCAGAACTACCGGATGACTGAATTCAGGGACAGGCGCAATAGCCGAGTGATTAAAGCGTTGGACTGTCAATCTGAGGGTCCCGGGTTCGAATCACGGTGACGGCGCCTGGTGGGTAAAGGGTGGAGATTTTTACGATCTCCCAGGTCAACATGTGTGCAGACCTGCTAGTGCCTGAACCCCCTTCGTGTGTATATATGCAAGCAGAAGATCAAATACGCACGTTAAAGATCCTGTAATCCATGTCAGCGTTCGGTGGGTTATGGAAACAAGAACATACCCAGCATGCACACCCCCGAAAACGGAGTATGGCTGCCTACATGGCGGGGTAAAAACGGTCGTACACGTAAAAGCCCACTCGTGTGCATACGAGTGAACGTGGGAGTTGCAGCCCACGAACGAAGAAGAAGAAGAAGAAGAAGAAGAAGAAGAAGAAGAAGAAGAAGAGGAAGAAGACTGAATTCAGGCACTGCCCTGACCTGTCCAGAACAGCATACTTTTCCCTGACCGTTCTCTGTCCACTACCTGTCCATGGTTTTTTTTCTGCATCTGTCACACACACACACACATGCGCGCGCGCATACGCGCACACACACACGCACACACATGCGAGCGCGCGCGCACACGCACACACACACACAAAGACACACACACACACACAAGCACACACACACACACACACACACAAATCCAACAACAACAACAACAGAAAAAAACCCCATAAAACAAACAAACACACACACACACACACATACACACACACACACACACACACACACACACACACACACACATAATTCACGTGCATATACTCAAAGCGCTTTCTTAACTTTAATATGACGTTTAGCAATGTACACTTTTGTCCAGAAAAAAAAGAAGAAAGAAAACAACAAAACAAAACAAAACAAAACAAACAAACAAACAAACAAAAAAACGAAAAAGAAAAAAAAAAAGAAAAACAATAACTAAATCTCAGAAGCTAGATATGGACCCGCGCCCCCCCCCAAACCCCCTTTCCCTCCTTCTCCCACCTCCCCCCCCCCCGCCCCCTCCCCCGCCCCCGCCCCCCCCCCCACCCCCTACACTCTTCGCAAAAGAACCTCTTTCCACCCCAGAAATGAGAAATAAGTCAAAACGTCACTGCTCACAGACGGTTTTCGAATTAATTTCGTGATTGGGTGTTAACACCCACTCTGTCTCAACAGTCGTCAGGAGGGGGTGAGGGGGGGGACGGGAGGGGAAAGTGGGAAGGGGAGTAAACACTATCCCCTCATTCCCCATTGCCTCGGCTGGTCGTCTGTGCTTCGTGACGGCAACATTATGACAGTTACCTCCCTTCAGCTAGGTTTGGGAGAGACGGCTACTCGGTCAAGGGAGAGAAGTTTACAAGGGTTTTTTTTTCTTTTTTTTCTGGAATCCGGGATTTTAACAAAACACACACACACACACACACACACACACACACACGCACGCACGCATGCACACACACACACACACACACACAGAGATATATATAACATATATGCGTGTGTGTGTGTGTGTGTGTGTGTGTGTGTGTGTGTGTGTCTGTGTGTGTGTGTGTGTGTGTGTGTGTGTGTGTGTGTGTGTGTGTGTGTGTGTTCTGTTAAAATTCCAGATTCCAGAAAAACTTGTAAACTCTCTCTCTCTCTCTCTCTCTCTCTATATATATATATGTATATATATATATATATATATATATATATATATATATATATATGTGTGTGTGTGTGTGTGTGTGTGTGCGTGCGTGCGTGCGTGTGTGTGTGTGTGTGTGTGTGTGTGTGTGTGTGTGTGTGTATGTGTGTGAAGGGGGAGGGAAGTTAAAGCCTGTTGTTTCCACGTTTCAGATCAAATCATGTTACGTTTAGCCCAGCCATCCGCATCGAGGCCCATATCATTAATGTCATCAAAAGATTTTTTATATTCTGTTATTTCATGTATTTATGTACTCACGTATCATCTATTCATTTATTCATTCTATTTTATTTCACTTCACTACATTTCATTCTATTTTCTCCTCAAGGCCCGTGACTAAACCCGTTGGGTTATGCTGCTGGCCTAGCATCTGCTTAGCAGATGTGGTGGGTGTAGCGTATATGGATTTGATCGAACGCGGTGAAGCCTTCTTGAGTAACTGAACTGAACTGAACTGAACTGAACTGAACTGGACCCAGAGCTGATTATCCCGTCAGTTCTTAGAACCAGTCGAAGAGAACAGAAAACAATGCGGCGAAAAGATCGATTAAAACAACGTTGAAAAAGACCAGTGTACCAACGCCTCACTCAGTTCAGGCAAAATCTCTCTCTCTCTCTGTCTCTCTCTGTGAGAGATAGGCACACACACACACACACACACACACACACACACACACACACACACACACACACACACAGAGAGAGAGAGGGGAGGAGGGGGGGTTGCAGAAAGAACGAGGATGATTATTACTATATCAGAAAATTGACTTAAATATTTATTCATCTATCTATTCATTCAATCAATCATCATCATCATCACCATCATCATCATCATCATCATCATTTTTTTTCTATCCTCTAGGCCTAAACACGCTGGGTTACACTGATGGTCAGGCTTCTGCATAGCGGATCAGGTGTAGCGCATATGGATTTGTCGCGAACGCAGTGACGCCTCCTTGAGCAATAAAAAAAAACTGAACGGAACGGTGCAGAGTATATATGGATATGCCCGAACGCAGTGATGGATTCTTGAATCACTGAAACTGAAAAAAAATCAAAACAACCCCCCAAAAAACAACAACAAAAAAACACGCACAAACAAACAAACTGAAAGCGTCTTAACCATTTTGCCAGAGAGACAGAGACAAGGAGACAGAGACTGAGAATACAGACAGACAGACAGACAGACAGACAGACAAACATAGAGCATACAGGGGGAAACAACCACAGACGTGCAAGGCCGGGGAGAAGTCTAGAGTAACTTTTAAAACATCCCATCTTCGTTGCCAATTTGACCGTCTGAAAGCTCTTTAAAAATTGTCTGACAAGTAAGTATACCACAGGCTGATTCGTGCACGCGCAAGCCTGAGCATAAAAGACATGCGAGATAGCGAGCGAGTAAGAATGCACGCATACTACACGCAGGCAGGCTGGCAGGCAGACACTCACACGCACGCACACACGCAAGCACGCGCGCGCGCACACACACACACACACACACACGCACACACACACACTGTTTCGTAAACTGTTAGTTCTGAAGCATGTCCACTGTCCTCTTTTCTTCAGACCTGTACATCTATCTGTCTATAAATGTCCGAATGAATGAATGAACGAATACCCCCGAAAAGGGAGTATGGCTACCTACATGGCGGGGTAAAAACGGTCATACACGTAAAAGCCCACTCGAGTGAACGTGGGAGTTGCAGCCCTCGAACGCAGAAGAAGAAGAAGAAGAAGAAGAATGAACGAATAAGTGATTGCTTGAATAACATGAG
>NC_134886.1:4029529-4034529 GCF_041734735.1 Babylonia areolata
TGCATGTCATTTTTTTGTCTCGGTCCTCTGTGAACCTTCCGTTGCAAAAAAAAAAAAAAAAAAAAAAAAAAATCTTTTGTACTATTCTTCAAATCAGCCCCTCTCTATGTTGTCATTTATCCTTCTTCTTCTCGTCTCTCTCTCTCTCTCTCTCTCTCTCTCTCTCTCTCTCTGTGTGAATCTTTTGTAACAAAGAAAAAAAACACCCCATCTGATTATACAATCCTCCAAATCAACCACTCGCTCTCTCTTTCTCTCTTACCCTTTATCCTTCCCCCTCTCCCTCCCTTCCCCTCCCCCCTCTCTCTCTCCCTCTCTTTCCAGCCCCAGTCCTCTCTCTCTCTCCACACACACACACACACACACACACACACACACAGACACCGGCCGATGCCATGGCCTGACCTTTTTCATCGCCACCCTCCCCTGTCGTCTCCCGAATCATAATCATCTTCGTCATCGGAGTCTGTGTTTGGCTTGTGGTGTCCTCATAGGAAACTCGATGAGCTTGTTCAAACCTCGCCTGTTTTCTGATCGTCTCTCGTGATAGAAGAAGACTATAAAGAGAGAGAGAGAGTCAGTGAGAGAGAGAGAGAGAGAGAGAGAGAGAGAGAGAGAGAGGAGGTCTTTAATCTAATAACGCTTGATGCGTCATTGTTTGAGGTAGACGGGATCTGACGGTGGTGGCATCGTCCCTTCGTTTCATTCCTTATATACGCTCTGTCTCCGTTTGTATTTACCGAGAGGGTATAGGAATGACGCTATCTTGGACTGATCCAGCTCTCTTTTTTTTCCCCAGTAATACTTATTTTAGACATCTTATGATGAACATGTTATAAATATAATAATAATATAAAATTGCAGCATGAGAAAGAGAGAGAGAGAGAGAGATGATGATGATGAAGAAAATGATGATGATAATGATGATGATGATAATGATGATGAAGAAGAAGAAGAAGATGATGATGATAGTGATGATGATGATGATGACGATGGCGATGATGACGTCATGGCCTGGCTTCGCTGACGAAGATCTAGGAAGGGCGTTGTCCACGTCTGATGCAGGCACGTTCATGGCTGACAAGGCCAATGCGGGAAAGCAGAGTCGGCCGCAGCGGTTGCAAGGAAAGTCTGGTCTGGTTCGCGGCTGCAGCGTCGTGGTTCTTCCTCCTTCTGCGTTTGTCCTCAAGGCTGGCCCTGCGGTTGTTCTTCGAAGGAGGAGACAGCTTGGTGGATGGTGCGTCGCCAGGTCTCTCGATCAGCGGCTACTGCGGACCACTGGCGATGGTCAATGTGACAGGCACCGAGAGCTTTCTTCAAGGAGTCTTTGTATCTCTTCTTGGGTTGCTCCTCTGTCACGGTGGCATTGGACAGTTCGCTATACAGCGCGATCTTGGGCAGGCGGTGGTCCTCCATCCTGGACACGTGCCCTGCCCAACGTAGCTGGGTCTTTAGCAGCACTGCCTCGATGCTGATAGTCTTTGCCTGCTCCAGGACCTCGACATTTGTGATGTAGTCACTCCAGTGGATGCTGAGGATGGTGCGAAGGCAGCGCTGGTGGAAGCGATCAAGCAGTCGTATGTGGTGCCGGTAGGTGACCCAGGTTTCGGAACCATACAACAGGGTGGGCAGTACAACAGCTCTGTACACGCTGATCTTTGTGTCTTTCTTCAGGTGTTTGTTGTTCCACACTCTCTTGTACAGCCTGCCGAATGCGCTGTTTGCCTTTGCAAGTCTGTTGTCGATCTCCTTGTCGATCTTGGCGTCAGACGAGATGGTGCAGCCTAGGTAGCTGAACTGGTGGACCGACTTCAGCTCTGTCTCACCGATGTTGATGTGAGGAGCGTGGAATTCTTCCTGTGGGGCAGGCTGGTGGAGAACTTCCGTCTTTTTCAGACTGACTTCTAGGCCGAAGAGCTGCGCAGCCTCTGCGAAGCAGGACGTTATACGCTGCAGGGCCGCTTCTGTATGGGCGACGAGGGCAGCATCGTCGGCAAACAGAAGCTCTCTGATGAGTTGCTCCAGTGTCTTGGTGTGGGCCTGTAGCCGCCTCAGGTTGAATAGGCTGCCATCAGTGCGGTATCTGATGAAGATACCGTCGTCGTCGCCAAGATCTTCAGTGGCCTGTTGGAGCATCATGCTGAAGAAGATCGTGAAGAGGGTCGGCGCGAGGACACAACCTTGTTTCACTCCATTTCCAATTGGGAAGGGCTCCGAAAGGTCGTTGCTGTGTCTGACCTGTCCACGCTGTTCCTCATGTAGTTGGATGACCATGCTGAGGAATTTGGGGGGGCATCCTAGACGTTTCATGATCTCCACAGACCTTTTCTGCTCACGGTGTCGAAAGCTTTCGTGAGATCGACGAATGTCGCATACAGTCCTTTGTTCTGTTCCCGACATTTTTCTTGTAGCTGTCTGAGAACGAAGACCATGTCAGTGGTGCCTCTGTTGGCTCTAAAGCCACACTGACTCTCTGGGAGATGTTCTTCGGCGATAGTAGGCACCAGCCGATTTAGGAGGACTCTGGCGAGGATCTTGCCTGCGATGGAGAGCAGAGTTATCCCCCTGTAGTTGGAGCAGTCCGACTTTTCTCCCTTGTTTTTATACAGGGTGATGATGACTGCGTCACGGAGGTCCTGTGGTAGTTTGCCTTGCTCCCAGCAGCAGACAAAGAGGTTGTGGAGTTTGGAGTGTAGTGCTGGGCCTCCATTCTTCCACGCCTCCGGCGGAATTCCGTCAACCCCTGCTGCCTTGCCACATTTCAGCTGTTCAATGGCCTTGACAGTCTCTTCTAGGGTTGGTAGCTCGTCCAGTTGTAATTTCACTGGCTGTTGTGGGATGCGGAGAATTGCCGAGTCTTGACCGTGCGGTTGGCGCTGAAGAGGGCCTGGAAATGTTCCGACCACCTGTTCAGGATCGACGTCTTGTCTGTGAAGAGCACCTGGCCGTCTGCGCTGCGCAAAGGACTCTGGACCTGGTATGAGGGACCGTACACCACCTTCAAGGCTTCGTATAAGCCCCGGTAGTCACCAGTGTCTGCACAAAGCTGAGCCCTCTCTGCCAGGTTGGTCCACCACCCATTTTGAATCTCACGAAGCTTGCGCTGGAGGTTGCTGCATATGAGCCGGAAGGTTGCTTTCTTCACCGGACAAGACGGTTGTGCAAGGTGAGCCTGGTGGGCTGATCTCTTCTTCGCCAGCAATTCTTGGATCTCCTGGTTGTTTTCGTCAAACCAGTCCTTGTTCTTTTTCGACGAGAACCCTAGGACTTCTTCAGAGGACTGCAGGATGGCTGATTTCAGCTGTGCCATAGTGCTTCTGGAGAGGGGTCTGTGGGGCAACTGGGGTCTTCAAGTTTGTCCTGAAGCTTCGCCTGGAATTCAGCTTTCACTTCAGCTGACTGAAAGTTGCCGACCTGGAATTTCTTCCTAGGAGCTCCTCCTTTCTTTGGTTTGGGCTTGAAGTGGAGCCTGAGCTTGCTGCGGACGAGGCGGTGGTCAGTATGACACTCCGCGCTGGGCATCACTCGGGTGTGTAGGACGTCTCGTACGTCTCTCTGGCGCATCAGGATGTAATCAATGAGGTGCCAATGTTTGGACCGAGGATGCATCCACGTTGTCTTCAGGCTGTCCTTCTGCTGGAAAATGGTGTTGGTGATGGTAAACTGCTGCTCTGCACAGAACTCGAGAAGAAGGCGCCCATTGTCGTTGCAATTACCAACGCCATGCTTGCCAAGGACTCCTTTCCAGGCTTCTGAATCTTGGCCAACTCTGGCATTGAAGTCGCCAAGGATGATGACCTTGTCGTCAGCAGGGGTGTTCTGAACGAGGTTGCGCAGATCAGTGTAAAACTTGACCTTTTCTGTGGGGTCCGCTTGAGGGTTGGAGCGTACACGCTGAATAGAGTGGCATGCTGTTTGTTCCGTAGTGGGAGGCGCATGGACATAATTCGGTCTGAGTGTCCTGTTGGCAGGTTTTCAAGCTTGGAGGCAATGGTGCTCCTGACCATAAAGCCTACGCCATAAAGGCGTCTCTCGGTCTCTGGCTTGCCTGACCAGTAGAGGGTGTACCCAGCGCCGTGTTCCTGGAGGCTGCCTTTCCCTGCAAAGCGGACTTCGCTGACGGCAGCAATGTCAATGTTCAGTCTCTGAAGTTCGTGTGCGACTAGAGCGGAACGCCTTTCTGGGTGGTTGCTGTCTGCAGAGTCACGCATGGTTCGGATGTTCCAGCATGCTACCTTTAGTCCTTTTTGCACCTAATTGTGAGGCAGGTGCCGGCCTTTTCTTCTCTATTGTTGTTCGACCGCGTTTGGAGATGCCCGTTGACCGCGGCTAGCCAACTGGGGGGTATGGAGATGAGCATTTGTTTGGACCACCTTTTCTAGGCCCCTCTCCGTGTGGAGCAAGCAGTGCTGTCCCTAGAAAGGCTGCTTGGTCGTTCAGGGTGCTGCCGAGTGATGCTGTCACCTCCGGGTCAACAATCAGGCGACCAATATCCTGAACCGCCTGCATGCAGGATTGGAACTGCGGCTTCCAGTGACATCTTCCACCTGCCGTTTCGCCCCTTTCCCATCGCTACAGGGCTTGGAATAGTTGTGGCGCGGACGTGGACGTGTCCTTCAAGCCTGCGCAATGGAATTTTTAGGTGGAGTGCAGTGTGCGCAGTACTGGCCCCACCCTTTACACCCGTGGTTCATCTGCCATAGCCTAGCAAGCTGGGACGGTGACAGTGAGGTCCTCAGGTCGTAGGTTTTATATCAGACTGTCCTTGTCCTAGCCTCTGGCTCAAAAACCTTCCTCGGAGGCACGGGGGCGCGGCTACTGAAAGTCAGGACATGGCCATGGACCCAGGGTCAATGCATGTCGAGACTGTCCTGCATTCCTTAGCACTTCATGGGTTTTACTTCAGACTTTTCCTTGTCTTAGATGGACTGCCTTCCCGGGCTGTCGAGCTCCATCTGCCCGCATGTGACAGGTAGCACAGGGTTACATGGTACCTGTGG
>NC_134886.1:4047029-4054529 GCF_041734735.1 Babylonia areolata
TTTTTTTTGTTTTTTTTTCCTCATAGAGCCCATACTATTTTCAATTGATTAATGAGTATTTGGACCGATGATGGACGTTTTCCGTATGTTTATTGCCTCAGATACATATTTTGCAAGAGAAAGTATCATATCTTCATTTTCCGTCATCAGTATGTCAAACAAATCTTTTCTCTGCGCTGGAGCTGTATTGAAAAGGGTACAGGGTTTGGGTTTTTTTCGCAATTCATCGTATCTTTTGCAGTTGAATATAAAATAATTTTCATCTTCTGGGCTTTCGCCACACATTGGGCAAGGAGATGTTATACAAAGAGAGAGAGAGAGAGAGAGAGAGAGAGAGAGGGAGAGAGAGAGAGAGAATTCAAAGAGAGACAGTCAGACAGACGGACACAAATAGGAAACAGAGAGAGAGAGAGAGAGAGAGAGAGACAGACAGACAGACAGACAAACAGACAGACAGACAAGAAGAAAGGAAAAAAGAGACAATGCACTCAACCCTACGCATTCCGGGCCATACTTACCAGGTATACCTGTGATTAATTACTCGGCACCAGTTCAACGGGCCAATCCCCCCCGGCCCTCTCATCATTTCACCTTTCTGCTCATTCCTAACTACTACTACTACTACCACCACGTTACACTACTACGCAGGTAACCTATCATCACAACCACCCCATCCCATTATTAAAACCCATCAGTTCACGGACTTTTAAAGGAGTGGGGTTGGGGGGTGGGGGTGGGGGGCGTGGGGAGGACATCGCTTTTACGTTTCGTCCATGCGTGAAGTTGGCGCACTCATTTTCTGATGGGCGGTGTAAAGAGAGAGGGGGGTCACCCCCCGCCCCCTCCACCCCTCAACACACCCTCTCCCCCCTCCTCCTCCCCCCACCATTTCCACCTTTTTGGCTGTGTTCCGTTTAAGTTACTCATCCGTGTCAGTCGCTCCTATCTCCTAGTACAGCCGTCCTCTCCCCCTCCTCCTCCTCCTCCTCCTCCTACCACCATCTCTCACCATCCCGACTACCTAATCCACACAGGGACACCCCCTCCTCCCCCTCCTCTCCCCCCCTCCCCTCTCACCTCAATTTCCCAAGTCTCTTTAATTAATAACTCTACCTTCTCCTCCTCCTCGTCCTCCTCTTTCTTCTTCTGCTGCTTCTTCTTCTTCGTCGTCGAAAATTCTTCTTTTTCATATTGCTTTTTAATAATAATAATAATAATAATCGTACTTATATAGCGCTGAATCTTGTGCATAGACAAATCTAAGCGCTTTCGCACCAGTCATTCTCATGTACGCACGCATAACTCTAAAACTGGAGAAACTAAAGACAAGGAAGAGGCAGGGAAGGGAGGCTATTTTGGGAAGAGGTGGGTTTTAAGGCCAGGCTTTTTCTTCTTTATCACAAAGTCTTTTTGTTCTTCGTGTTCTTGGTCTTATTCTTGTTCTTCTTCTCCTCGTCCTCCTCTCTCTTTCCCAGGTCTCTTAATCAAGAACTCCTATCCAATTCCAACCATTCCTCCTCCTTCTTCTTCTTTTTTTTTTCTTCTTCTTTTTTTTCTTCTTCATCACAAAACTTTCTATTTCTCCTCCTCCCCCTCCTCCTTCTCCTCTCAGTTTCCCATATCCTCCTGTCCCATTCCATTTCTAGTCCTCCTCCTCGATCTCCTCCTCCTCCTCCTCTCAGTTTCCCATATCCTCCTGTCCCATTCCATATCTAGTCCTCCTCCTCCTCCTCTCAGTTTCCCATATCCTCCTGTCCCATTCCATATCTAGTCTTCCTCCTCCATCTCCTCCTCCTCCTTCTCTCAGTTTCCTATATCCTCCTGTCCCATTCCATATCTAGTCCTCCTCCTCCTCCTCCTCCACCAGTTTCCCATATCCTCCTGTCCCATTCCATATCTAGTCCTCCTCCTCCTCCTCCTCTCAGTTTCCCATATCCTCCTGTCCCATTCCATATCTAGTCCTCCTCCTCCTCCTCCTCTCAGTTTCCCATATCCTCCTGTCCCATTCCAGATCTAGTCCTCCTCCTCCATCTCCTCCTCCTTCTCTCAGTTTCCCATATCCTCCTGTCCCATTCCACATCCAGTCCTCCTCCTCGATCTCCTCCTTCTCCTCCTCCTCTCAGTTTCTCAGTTTCCCATATCCTCCTGTCGGATTCCATATCTAGTCCTCCTCCTCGATCTCCTCCTCCTCCCCCTCCTCTCAGTTTCCCATATCCTCCTGTCCCATTCCATATCTAGTCCTCCTCCTCGATCTCCTCCTCCTCCTCCTCTCAGTTTCCCATATCCTCCTGTCCCATTCCATATCTAGTCCTCCTCTTCCTTCTCTCAGTTTCCCATATCCTCCTGTCCCATTCCATATCTAGTCCTCCTCTTCCTTCTCTCAGTTTCCCATATCCTCCTGTCCCATCCCATATCTAGTCCTCCTCCTCCTTCTCTCAGTTTCCCATATCCTCCTGTCCCATTCCATATCTAGTCCTCCTCTTCCTTCTCTCAGTTTCCCATATCCTCCTGTCCCATTCCATATCTAGTCCTCCTCATCTTCCTTCTCTCAGTTTCCCATATCCTCCTGTCCCATTCCATATCTAGTCCTCCTCCTCGATCTCCTCCTCCTCCTCCTTCTCCTCTCAGTTTCCCATATCCTCCTGTCCCATTCCATATCCAGTCCTCCTCCTCGATCCCCTCCTCCTCCTTCTCTCTTTCTTCTTCTCTCTTTCCCTGGTCTCTTAATTAAGAACTCCATCTCCTGTCCCATTCCATGCCTCCTCCTCCCTCTCCTCCTCCTCCTTATTCTTCAAAAGTTCTTCTTTTTGACTCACTTGTGTAAACAAAGTGAGTCTATGTTTTAACCCGGTGTTCGGTTGTCTGCGTGTTTGTGTTTGTGTGTGTGTGTGTGTGTGTGTGTGTGTGTGTGTGTGTGTGTGTCTGTGTGTGTGTGTGTGTGTGTGTGTGTGTCCGTGGTAAACTTTAACATTGACATTTTCTCTGCAAATACGTTGTCAGTTGCCACCAAATTAGGCATAAAAATAGGAAAAATTCAGTTCTTTCCAGTCATCTTGTTTAAAACATTATTGCACCTCTGGGATGGGCACAAAAAAAAAAAGAAAAAGAAAAGAAGCCAAATTATATGCAAACTGCATTTACTGTTATATTTATATTTTTTGTATTCTCTAAACTTGGCACTTTGATCTGGTATTCTGACGCAACAACAAGAACAGTCATTATTATCATTTTTTTGTTCAAACAGGAACTTCTTTTGCTAAGCATGGAAGTTTTATTTATTTTGCAAACGTTTTGGTGCAGATAGTAAAGAAACACAGAGAAACGGCACCAGTCATCACCACCACACGACGGGCGCAATAGCCGAGTGGTTAAAGCGTTGGACTGTCAATCTGAGGGTCCCGGGTTCGATTCACGGTGACGGCGCCTGGTGGGTAAAGGGTGGAGATTTTTACGATCTCCCAGGTCAACATATGTGCAGACCTGCTAGTGCCTGAACCCCCTTCGTGTGTATATATGCAAGCAGAAGATCAAATACGCACGTTAAAGATCCTGTAATCCATGTCAGCGTTCGGTGGGTTATGGAAACAAGAACATACCCAGCATGCACCCCCCCGAAAACGGAGTATGGCTGCCTACATGGCGGGGTAAAAAAACGGTCATACACGTAAAAGCCCACTCGTGTGCATACGAGTGAACGCAGAAGAAGAAGATCACCACCACACCACACCCTTCAGTCAATTAATCAGTGTGTACTAAAAAAAAATATAATAAAAAAAGAAAGAAAAAAAGAACAATATATCCCCACCTTAATAATGATCCCCTACTTACCTACTACTACTACTACTACCACCACTTCAGCTCTGTTGACAGATGCAATACATCGTACCTGTCCTCGACATTTCCTGTCCTACTCGACACCCCCTCCCCCACCCTCCCACACCCTCCCACCCCCTTCACCCACGGTCCACGACAACCACCCACACTCGCACATCCATCACATCACCAACTCTTCGCCCCCACAGAAATTAAAAAAAAAAAAAAAAAGACAAACAAAACAAAGCAAAAACAAAAAAACAAAAATACCGCACCAGTCATCGCCACTACACCGCACCCTGCAGCTAATTAATCCGCGTCACCTAAAGAAAAACAAACCAACGCGTATCAGCCCTTCATCATAATGACAGTGACCCCTCTCTAGCACTCCGGTTCCCATTTCGAACTTTTGTTTGGCTGTGGAATTCACTCACGGCGGAAAGCCCTGACAAAGGATGTATGTTCGTCGTGTGTGTGTGTGTGTGTGTATGTGTGTGTGTGTGTGTGTGTGTCTGTGTGTCTGTGTGTGTGTGTGTCTGTGTGTGTGTGTGTGACAAACCTTACAAAACCGTAACTCTCGTGGTATGCCTTTGTGTCTCCCTGTTTCTATTTCCAGCTTATGATTACTACTTCGAAATCTGAAGAAGCTGATAACATAATTATCAGGCATTTGACTTATATATGTCTGTGATTGGTGATGAGTTTCATTTTATAATGGATTGTCCCAATTATGATCAGTTACGAAACAGATTTGTTCCTAAAAAATATTTGTCTCCAAAATCGGTTTTTACTTTTTGTAATATGCTCAAAGGAGGCAAAAAAGTCATTTTAGCTGTAAGTAAAATGATTAGATTTGCAAATGTTGCCTAGTTATACTTTTGGAGTTAAAAGACATTTGTGTTTTCTTAACTTTTATGTGACATTGTTGTGTATTTGGAAATGTTTGTTCTGGGCACGACAAGATTATTTTGCAGCAATCCTCCATACTCCAATAGGAGTGAAAGGATAATTAAAACTTGAAACTTGAAACTTGTGTGTGTGTGTGCGCGCATTTGTGTGTGTGTGTGTGTGTGTGTGTGTGTGTGTGAAGCGTTTGAAACAAAAGAAGCATGAATGCTATTTGTTAAAGCGAAGTGAACAAAATTCACTGTCCTTTATTGCTCTCTCTCTCTCTATCTCTCTCTCTCTATCTCTGTGTGTGTGTGTGTGTGTGTGTGTGTGTACACGTAGCATTTATACCAACTCGTGTTTATTGTTTGTGAGTGTTGCGTGCTTTATAATGATTACTGAATTCATTCATCACCACGTTTTGTTTTGTCTTGTTTGTTATTGTGCCGTTGTTTCCCCCCCCCCCCCCCCCCCCCCCCCCCCCCCCCCCCCCCCCCCCCCCCCCCCCCCCCCCCTCTAATTGTGTTCCAACATAATAACACAATGTGTGCTTTGAACATGTTGGGCTGGGTCAGCATACTGTATCAGCTAAAAGTTCGGTCTGGTATTAATTTTTGTTTTATCATGCATGTTCATTTTCTGGAGTGATGGCCTAGAGGTAACGCGTCCGCCTACTGAGGAAGCGAGAGAATCTGAGCGCGCTGGTTCGAATCACGGCTCAGCCGCCCGATATTTTCTCCCCCTCCACTGGACCTTTGAGTGGTGGTCTGGACGCTAGTCATTCGAATGAGACAATAAACCAAGGTTCCGTGTGCAGCCCGAATTTCACACAGGGAAATCTGCTGTGACTAAAAAAGAGATTCACAATACAATACAATACAAATGCGTGTAATCGTTTTATGTTTTATGGGCAGCTGAAAGACACTGTTCAATATGAATTGTATATTGTTGTATCTTGAATCTTCTGTCTGTCTGTCTGTCTGTCTGTCTCTGATCTAGTGCTCGTGCTTTCGTTCATATCTCTCTTTCGGTTTTGTTTTGTTTTATGGATATTTTTATATAAATAAAACGCTTCTATTCCCCAATTTATTTATTTATATTTCTTTTTATCACAACAGATTTCTCTGTGTGAAATTCGGGCTGCTCTCCCCAGGAGAGCGCGTCGCTACACTACAGGTCCCCACCCCCCACCCCCTTTTTTTTTTCCTGCATGCAGTTTTATTTGTTTTTCCTATCGATGTGGATTTTTCTACAGAATTTTGCCAGGAACAACCCTTTTGTTGCCGTGGGTTCTTTTACGTGCGCTAAGTGCATGCTAGCACACGGGACCTCGGTTTATCGTCTCATCCGAATGACTAGCGTCCAGACCACCACTCAAGGTCTAGTGGAGGGGGAGAAAATATCGGCGGCTGAACCGCGATTCGAACCAGCGCGCTCAGATTCTCTCGCTTCCTAGGCGACCGCGTTACCTCTAGGCCATCACTGACCTTTGAAAAAAAACAAACCGAAAGAGTGATATGAACGAAAACACGAGCACTAGAGCAGAGACAGACAGACAGACAGACAGACAGACAGACAGAGAGAAGATTCAAAATACAACAATATACAATTCATATTGAACAGTGTCTTTCACTGGGCCACTCATCAACACACAGCACAGTACAACTGGAGACGTCACGTCACCTTAAGGAAAACAAACTAGTTAACCAGTGTCACGGTCTCATCCTCACCCTGTGACCCCTCAGTCCTAGCTCTGTCCCCTAGTCACCTAGCTAGCTAGAGCTGTGAGGAATTCCCTCATGACGGCGAAAAGCCCCTCTACCCAGGATTCCACCAGTGTCCAGACAGGGTGGGTCAGATGTCACGTGCCCAGGTCAACGTCAGGGGGAGAAGATTGTGTGTGTGTGTGTGTGTGTGTGTGTGTGTGTGTGTGTGTGTGTTGGTGTTGATGCGCGCGCGCGCGCGCGCGTGTGTGTGCGTGTGTGCGCGCGCGCTCGCGTGTGTCTATCCGTGTGTGTGTGTGTGTGTGTTATTGCAAGTGTATATGGGTGGGTGCGTTTGTGTGTGTGTGCGCGCTCGCGTCTGTGTGTGTGTGTGTGTGTGTGTGTGTGTGTGTGTGTGTGTGTGTGTGTGTGTGTGCGTGTGCGTGTGTGTGTGTAGGAAGATGACTCAGTCCTGACACGATCTAATCCTTGCCCCTTTAATTTTACTTTTTGTTTTTGTTTTGTTTGTTTTAAGTTGTTTTTTTTTTTTTTTTTTTGTTAACAATGGTGTCTGGTTGACAAGAGAGGAAGTAAAGAGAGGGTCGTGGTGAGTGAGTGTGTGTGTTAGTGTGTGTGTGTGTGTGTGTGTGAAGTGGGTGAAGTGGGTACAATACAATATACAATACACTATACAATACATCTTTATTCATCCATTTGGAAATCAAATTGTGCATCCACAATGCTCGTCACTCAACAACCTTCACAATAATTATCTCCAACAACAGCCAACCAAGTCCAGCACACTGGCAACAAGACAAATATTGGACAAAAGATGGAGAAACAGCAATGCGCAAAGCTAAATACACACAAGCAAGTAACACAACAGAGCAGGCATCGCCCCCCCCCCACCCCCCCACCCCCCCCCCCCCCCACACACACACAAACACCCAATTCCCCTTACCTCCACATCCCCCACCTCCTCTCCCCCCCCCCCCCACACACTCTGTAAAATAACATGAATATTAAGAAACACAATATCAGAACATGAAACGTGTCTCTAAAATCATTATAAATTATTATATGGCAGGTTTAGTAT
>NC_134886.1:4062029-4067029 GCF_041734735.1 Babylonia areolata
GAAGAAAAAGAAGAAGTAGGAGAAGAAGGAGAAGAAGAAGGAGAAGAAGAAGAAGTAGAAGTAGCAGTAGTAGAAGAAGAAGAAGAAAAAGAAGTAGGAGAAGAAGTAGAAGAAGAAGAAGAAGTAGTAGTAGTAGTAGAAGAAGAAGAAGAAGAAGTTGTAGTAGGAGTAGTAGTAGTAGTAGGAGGAGGAGAAGAAGAAGAAGAAGAAGAAGAAGAAGAAGAAGAAGAAGAAGAAGAAGAAGAAGAAGAAGAAGAAGAAGAAGAAGAAGAAGAAGAAGAAGAAGAAGAAGAAGAAGAAGAAGAAGAAGAAGAAGAAGAAGAAGAAGAAGAAGAAGTAGTAGTAGTAGTAGTAGTAGTAGTAGAAGAAGAAGAAGAAGTTGTAGTGGGAGTAGTAATAGTAGTAGGAGGAGGAGGAGGAGGAGAAGAAGGAGAAGAAGAAGAGGAAGAGGAAGAAGAAGAAGAAACTTTTAGGAGTCAGATGAACGGACTTTCTCCATTCGAAAGCGTCTTGAGCAGTACTGGAGAACATGAGAAGCAAAGCTGGGTGGAGAATCATACTGAGAGTTTTATTTTTTCCTTTTTTTTTTTTTGACTCACTTGTGTAAACAAAGTGAGTCTATGTTTTAACCCGGTGTTCGGTTGTCTGTGTGTGTGTGTGTGTGTGTGTGTGTGTGTGTGTGTGTGTGTGTGTGTGTGTGTGTGTGTGTGTGTGTCCGTGTGTCTGTGTGTCCGTGGTAAACTTTAACATTGACATTTTCTCTGCAAATACTTTGTCAGTTGACACCAAATTAGGCATAAAAAATAGGAAATATTCAGTTCTTTCCAGTCATCTTGTTTAAAACAATATTGCACCTCTGGGATGGGCACCAAAAAAAAGAAAAGAAAAAAAAGAAGCCTAATTATATGCAAACTGCATTTACTGTTATATTTATATTTTTTGTATTCTCTAAACTTGGCACTTTGACCTCTTATTCTGACACAACAACAAGAGGAGTCATTATTATCATTTTTTGTTCAAACAGGAACTTCTTTTGCTAAGCATGGAATTTTTATTTATTTTGCAAACGTTTTGGTGCAGATAGCAAAAAATGGAAACGATTCTGTAATTAATGCTAGGGGACTTAATTTATCACAAGTGAGTCTTGAAGGCCTTGCCTCTCTTGTTTCCTTTTTTTTTTTTTAGCAGTTGATTCACTGTTTTCATGAGACGATGTGTGAGAATGTGTGTGCCATTCCATTTGCTCCTTTTGACTAATGTTCGCGTGCAATGTAGGTATACGTGTGCACGTATGTATGCATGCATGAATGTGTGTGTGTGTGTGTGTGTGTGTGTGTGTGTGTGTGTGTGTGTGTGTGTGTGTGTGTGTGTGTGTGTGTGTGTGTGTGTGTGTGTGTGTGTGTGTGTGTGTGTGAAATTATGCGTGTGAGTGGACGTGGACGTATGTATGTATGTATGCATGTATGTATGTATGTATATGTGTGTGTGTGTGTGTGTGTGTGTGAAAAATTATGTGTGTGAGTGGATGTGTGCACGTGCATGCATATGTGTACGCGTGCGTATACCCGAATGCAAGTGTGTGTGTGTGTGTGTGTGTGTGTGTGTGTGTGTGTGTGTGTGTGACACCAATGATCCTCCTTTGAATCCATTTCGCCCTCAAAAAGTGCACAATTTTCTTTTTGTGTGCCTCGCCTTCAGCTTCTCCTCCCCCCCACCCCCACCCCCCCACACCGCCATCAAGCCCCCCACACTCTTCCCTCTAACCCATCCCCTTTACGTTTACAGTCGAGTCGGCCTCACACGTTTCATGGCAGACGATTAACGTCGGCAATTTCCGGCCAATTCCGCCTCAAATCGTGACAGCTCGGCATCTTCCGTGTGAACTCGAGCCGCTTAGCCGTGCTGTCCGGGCCAGCACTTGTTCCGGTCACCGACAGTCAGTGCGTGATTGCAAGAGAAAGAAAGAAAGGAAGAGAGGAAGAAAGAAAGGAAGGGAGGAAGGGAGGAAGAAAGGTGGTGGTGGTGGTTGGGGGAGAGAAAGAAAAGACTGGTGATTGCAAGTGAAGGAAAGAGAGAGAGAGAGAGAGAGAGAGAGAGAGAGAGAGAGAGAGAGAAACAAGCAATGGAAGAAAGGAAGAAAGATAGATAGAGAAAAAGAAAAGAATAACTGCACGAGAAAGAAAGAAAGAAAGAGAGAAAGAAAGAAAGGTGGGCAAAAGGAATGTTTGCAAGAGAAAGAAAGAAAGAAAAAAAAAGGAAGAAAGAAAAATGATCGCAAAACAAAGAAAAAAAGAATGGAAGAAAAAAAAACAAAACCCAAAGGGGTGCGGGGGAGGAGGGAAGGGGGCGGGGGGAGGGGGAGAAAGGAAAAAGAAAGGAATGACTGCAGAGGAAAGAGAGAAAAAAAGAGGACACAAAGAGGAAAGAAATATGCGGAAACATAAAGGAATGATTGCAAATGATTGCAAGGGAGGGAAACAAAGAATGGAAAAAAAAGGAAAAAAAAAAGAAGAAATGTGAAGAAAAAAAAAAAAGAAATGTGAAGAAAAAGAAAAAAAAGAAAAAGAAGGAATGATTGTAAAAAGAAAGAAAAAGAAGAAAGAAAGGAATGAAGGAAGAAAGAATGGTTGGGAGAGAAAAAAAGAAACTGAAGGAAGAAACAAACAGGAAAGAAAGAAAGAAAGAAAGGAAACGGAAGAGCATGAATGAATGAAAAAAAAAAAAAAAAGAACGAGCGAGCGAAAACTCAAAGGCATACTACACAGAGACAAAGGTTGAAAGACAGGGAAAAGAAAGGAAGAAAGGAAGGAGAAAGGCGGCGAAAAAAAGAAAGGAAGAAAAAAGAACTTCAAGAAAGAAAGAAAGAAGAAAAAAGAAAGAAAGAACGAAAGAAAGGAGGAAAGATGGAGGGGGTGGTGACGGGCGCAACAGCCGAGTGGTTAAAGCGTTGGACTGTCAATCTGAGGGTCCTGGGTTCGAATCACGGTGACGGCGCCTGGTGGGTAAAGGGTGGAGATTTTTACGATCTCCCAGGTCAACATATGTGCAGACCTACCAGCGCCTGAACCCCCTTCGTGTGTATATGCAAGCAGAAGATCAAATACGCACGTTAAAGATCCTGTAATCCATGTCAGCGTTCGGTGGGTTATGGAAACAAGAACATACCCAGCATGCACACACCCCGAAAACGGAGTATGGCTGCCTACATGGCGGGGTAAAAACGGTCATACACGTAAAAGCCCACTCGTGTGCATTCGAGTGAACGCAGAAGAAGAAGAAGAAGGACGGGGGGGTGGTGGGGAGGTCGGGGGCGGGAGGGGGGGGGGATAGAGCGGGGGTGGGGGGGTGGGGGAGGCGTGGGGGGGGGGGGGGGGTTGGGAGGAGAGAAGAAGGGGGGACATTGATTTAGTTCAGTGACGCAAGGAGGGTGTCAATGGGTTCGGACAGGTCCATATACGCTAATCACATCTGCTGAGCAGATAGTCTGACCAGCAGCGTAACCAAACGCCGCTTAGTCAGACTGTGAGAGAACTGAGGGAACATAAAAAAAACACACCAAAGGAATCAAAAATAAGATATGGAAGTCAATACATAGACAAGTAACTAAACTAATGGACATGATAAATCAAAATCGCCAATAAAGACAAACTAAATAAGTAAAACGATCAAATGAATAACCAATAAATAAATAATGAATAAATGAATAAAAAATAAATAATAATAAATGACGTGAAATAAGATATATATATATATATATATATAAGAACAACAAAAACTATATGAAAAAAAGGAAAGAAAAACGAAAAAGCTGGAGTGGTAGAAAAACGGAAAGAAAGAGGGTGAAAAAAAAAAGAAAAAAAAAAGAAAAGAAAAAAAGATAGAAGAAAACACTGTAAGACATACATAGCAGTCAGGGTTGTTCAAAGACAGGGTGCGGGAAAAGATAGTAGGAGGGGAAAAGAACAACAAAAAAATAAAATAAAATAAAATAACATAACATAAAAAAAAAAATCGAAGAATAGAAAGAAATACAAGAAGAAACAAAAGATAAAAAGAAAGTCCGATGCAAAGAATCAAAAGGAAGACAGGAGAAAGCCAGAAAGGAGAGAAGAAAGAAGAAAAAATACAACGAAGGAGAAAGAAAGACGAGCGAGCGAGCCAGAAAGACAGAAGAAAGAAGAAAGAACAGAAAAGAGGAATAAAAAAAAAACAGAGATAGAAAGACAACAAAGGTGTACCAGAACAGAGGGAGAGAAAGAACAAACCAAAATAACAAAGAAACAAAGAAAGGAAAGAAAGAAAGAAAACAGAAAAAAAGAATAGCAAAATTAAGATAGAATGAATGAAAAGACAGACGTAAATTCGGAAAGAAGGAAAGAAAGAATCTAAGAGTGCAAGCAAGCGATTACCGCCAAAGCAAGTAAGAAATAACTCGCCATAGATAATCGTCTTAAGTACGGAGAGAGAACCCCACCCCCCCCCCCCCCCCCCCAAAAAAAAAAAAAAAAAAAAAACCACAACAAGAGAGGCAAGGCCTTCAAGACTCACTTGTGATACACTTAAAAAAAAAAATCCAAGCTTTTTATGTATTGAGTATAATTTCAAAATGTAATGTTAAAGATGAGAAAGATCAGTTTAAAGCAAATTAACTCCCCTAGCATTAATTACAGAGTAAATGCAGTTTGCATATAATTAGGCTTCATTTTTTTAATTTTTTTGTGCCCATCCCAGAAGTGCAATATTGTTTTAAGCAAGATGACTGGAAAGAACTGAATTTGTCCTATTTTTATGCCTAATTTGGTGTCAACTGACAAAGTATTTGCAGAGAAAATGTCAATGTTAAAGTTTACCACGGACACACGGACACACAGACACACAGACGCAGGCACACACACACACACACACACACACACACACACACACACACACACACACACACACACACACACACACAGACAACCGAACACCGGGTTAAAACATAGACTCACTTTGTTTACACA
>NC_134886.1:4069529-4082029 GCF_041734735.1 Babylonia areolata
AGCATTTGCAAAAGACCGCGAGTAGGTTAATCAAAAGTATCGAATTGAAATGTTTTGATGTTAGCTTTAAGGAGAGCTATGGCTGGAATTTGACGACATGTCTTTGGGAGAAGAAGAAGAAGAAGAAGAAGAAGACGAAGAAGGGCTACGTGTTGCACGAAAACCAAATATCACATTGACGCTGACTTGCAAACAGGCGAACAGGACCTTTGGCCCAAAACGGGACAGAAAACAACAACAACAACAACAACACTGACAACAAACAAAATAATTGCTGTAAAAGCGTAAAAACCGCAGAGATTAATGACATATACATAAAGAGAAAAAGGGAATGTGGATAAGAGAGAGAGAGAGAGAGAGAGAGAGAGAGAGAGAGAGAGAGAGAGAGAGAGAGAGATGTACAGGAAAATGAATTTTGTTCACATGCGTTCCCCCAACCCCATATACATACACAGACACAGACACACACACACACACACACATATAGAAAGAGAAAGAGAGAGAAAGAGAAAGAGAGAGAGAGAGAGAGAGAGAGAGAGAGAGAGAGAGAGAGAGAGAGAGAGAACGAACGAACGAACGAACGAAAAATTATTTTTAGATGGAAATGGAATAAGCATAGTGTGCTTGTTTACATTTGGGCAGAGAAAAGAGAGACAGAGAGAGAGAGAGAGAGAGAGAGAGAGAGAGAGACAGAGACAGAGACAGAGAGACAGAGACAGAGAGATAGACAGAGACAGAGACAGAGAGAGACAGAGACAGACAGACAGAGAGAGAGAGAGACAGAGAGAGAGAGACAGACACAGAGAGAGAAAGACAGAGACAGCGAGGGATAGAGACAGAGACAGAGACAGAGACGCACAGAGAACTCAGCCACATACCATCCACCACGCAACAACCCACAAACTCCCCCCCCCTCCCCCCATTCTCAGGCCCTCAAGGTCAAGGCTGTACAGACCTGCCCCGCCCCTTTAAGCCGCCACTCTGACGAGTTTTTCCAATTAAATCCTAATCTGCTATTTTATCCCCGCCCCCCTCAACCCATCCCCCCTGCTCTACCACCCCCTCCCCACTCCCCCCCCCCCCCGGCTCCTCCACCACCAAAATTTCATGAAACAGCGTTTTCATAGCAACAAACAAAAACCTCCGTCATCAAAACCCTGTGTGATGATGTCAACGAGTCGCCCTTTCTTGGACCGGGTTTGCTTTTCGTTTTTTTCGTTTCGCTTGTTTCGTTTGCTAACTTTTCCACCCACCCTCCAGCTCTGTCCAAATTCGCTTGGACTCCTGTCCTGCCTGAAAAGCGCACGCCCCCTCCACCCCTCTCCCCCCCCACCCCCCCCACCCCCACCCACCCACCCCATCCCCACCCACCCCGCCCCCATGTACACGCTTAATCCGAATCGGCCTCAAGAGACGAGAGGAGTTTGGGGTTGGAGGGTGGTGGTGGTGGTGGTGGTGGTGGGGGGGGTGAGGTGGTTCCCCCAGCCCTTCCCAGCCCCCCCCTCTGCCCCCTTCTCGCTCCCCCCTGTCCCTCCCCCCCCCGCCCCCCCGCCCAACACCCCCAAGGCAACAAGGAGCGAGCTTTATTTGCCGAGGACAAACATTCATTTTTCCCGCACGTGCATCGTTAAATGGGTGGCCAATCGCCGAGGCGGACTCAATTTGCCGGCCGCATGCGGCCACACGCGCTTCCAAAGACCGGAGACAGTTTGCAGGTCAGCTCGTGGTGGATTTTTTTGGGGGGTGTTTTTTTTTTGAAAGGATTCGTGGGTGAGGGGTGTGGGGGGGTCGAGGTTGGGAGCGGGGGTGGTGGGGGTGAGGAGGGGTGGTGGTGGTGGTTGGGGGGTGAGGGTGAAGGGTGTGTGTGTGTCACGTGTTGAAGGTGGCCCTTTCAATGCTAAAAAAAAAATATCTAGCTTTGATTATTATTATTATTATTTACTTCTTTTTGTTCTATTTCATTTGCTTGATTTTTTTTTATATCTCTTTGTGTATTTGTTTTCCGGCTCGATGCAAGATCCAGTATTTCTATTCTACCTTTTTTTTTTCTTCCCTATTATTCCCCCCCCCCCCACACACACCCCCCTTTTATTTCCTTCTTTACTTATCTATTTTCTTTGTAGGGGAAGGATGTCAAATGCCAGAAATACTCCGAGGCTAGCTCGTGTCTTTTTTGCAACTGTGTAAACTTTGAATTCAAAACCACAGAGAATCACATTCTATATTTTTGCCCGTGCAAGGTCCATCCATCGTTATATTTTTTTCTGTGTAAACTGGCTTTGAATTAAAAACCCAAAGAACCACAGACTATGTTTCACCCATGCAAGATCCATCCATCGTTATCTGTGAAGAGATGTCAAATGTTAAGTGTGTTCCCCCATCAAACAGTACCTTCGTGCAAGATTTGCTTTCCCCGAATAGATGTTTTTATTTGTGCGCTTAGAGTTGACTTCACCAAGATTTTGCGCCTTATAGATATTATTATTATTAGTAGTAGTAGTATATATTATCTTTTATTATTTATTTTATTTATTATTAGTTTATTTTTATTTTCATTATTTTATTTTTTAATTTTTTTTATCTTTATTTTTTTTCTCAAGGCCTGATTAAGCGCGTTGGGTTACGCTGCTGGTCAGGCACCTGCTTGGCAGTTGTGGTGTAGCGTATATGGATCTGACCGAACGCAGTGACGCCTCATTGGCGCCTACTGATACTGATACTCACATAAAACGTACCCCTGCAAATCAACCAAAGAACGCAACTAACCATCCAACCAACCTATACTATTTAGATAATATTTCGAGCGTAAGAAGGTAACCAACGCATGAAATTACACTCCTGGAAAGAAAGGAGAAATAACTTGCACAGAAGGCCATATAGGCAAACAACAAAGTCACACTACCTAATCGTCAGAGAACAGTAAAAAGTTGAGAAAGAGAAATTAGTCAACATTAAGTCGACATTCAAGCGTTTTGTATAAAAAAACAACAACAACAAGAAACAACAACAACATTGAATGGTTTTGATTTTCGTGCATTATTTATGTATTTTACACCATCAAGTACTTTTCCTTCGGAGATAACTAATTCTGTACTCTGATATAAACATAATTATTGCTTGGCAGATGTGGTGTAGCGTATATGGATTTGTCCGAACGCAGTGACGCCTCCTTGGAACTGCTGATACTGATACTGATATTCGGACACAGGTGACTCCCCCCACTTTTTTTTTTTAGTTTTTTTTTTTTTTATCTCGCCGGATTTGGTTAGAATAATGGGACAGGGTATTGTGCTGCTTTTGAATAATAACGATAAAAAGGAAACAGAATACAAAAAGATTTGTGCCATCGTAAATATTGAGGACTTACTCTGTGAACAAGGCAAGGAGATGTAGCGTGATAACAGACACAGCGACACTCGCTCTGTGTCTCTTCCCGTCATGATATGATGCGAAGCGCGAAAGACTGACTGACAAAGCTGATTAACCGAATCATGCAGAGCTGATGAGACATTCGTCTCCATTATCACCATCACAATCACCCTCGGTCCATCCCACACACAAGCACTCCACCCCCTCACACACACACACAAGTACTCGCACACACACACACACACACACACACACACACACACACACATGATATATACCCCTTTCCATCCACCCACACACACACACACGCACACATCCTCACACACACACACACCTCCCTTTACAACACCCACCCACACATGTCCACCCCCACCCCCACACACAATCACAACTTCTATCAGATCTGACCGTAGGAGGAGCAAACCCTCTGTGTGGTCACACGGAAGAGTGATGAGATGGCACTGACCTTATCACAGGGCAGAGATGACCCCTAGTGGTGGTCAAGCCAGCCTTGTTTGCGGTCCCGGGAGTGGACAGACTGAAGGCAGCAAGGCCAGCGGGACAGCTGATGACCAAAAGGTAGCCGTTTGTTTTGCAAGAGGACAGGCGAGACAGCCAGGACTTTTGTTCTGATTGCCCCTCCCAGTCTGAGGGGCCGTGTTCAAGACAAAAATCATTTTGCCTGAAGGCAAGTTTACCCTTGACAGGGCAGGGACCCGCTGTTACAGTTTGCCTTGAAGGCCAGGACACACAAAGTGTGTAAAGGGCAGTAACCTGTGGTCTATAAATAAAAATATCAGGGAATCCCTTCTGTACATGCTCTTTTGCTTCATACCGCGCCACAGTGTGGGGAAAAAAAGCAATTAAAAAAGAAAAAAGAAAAAAAAAAGCTTCAGTGACAAAGCATCCATAGAGTCAGCAACTTGTTAAATCTAGGGTTCACTTTCACATTCTGACACAATGTCCTCCCTGCTTTACAGCTAATTGCAAAAAATGAACTAAAGTAGCGTTCGAATTCAAATAATTATATATTTCTCTGAAATAAACGAATTTCAATGATCTGCAAACTTCGGGCATTCCAAATCTATTGTCTGCAAGTGCACTCACTTCACAGCTACATACGTAATTTATAGGGAATATAATGACGTCTGCCAGTCTCAATACGTCAATTCTGACTGCCAAGCGAACAAAGGATAAAATCAAACTATCAGAGGCCGTATTCAAGACATGGTCTCTCCGAAAAACGCCTGTTTTCCCTTAAAATAACCACTGCAACAAAAGGATTCGTTATATTTACCTTTGCTTCGTGGGCTGTCACCCTTGGCAGATAGTAAAGGTAAGTTGCCTTGGGTTTGTAGAAGGTGGGTTTTGTGTTCCTGATACCCGATATTGCTAACCCATGGGCAACTAAGATTGCCTTGCCTCATGCAGATTAGCCGCAGGCACACATTTGACCGCAGGCACGATGGTCCCTTGAATACTGCCCCTGGTCGCTTCACTCATGTCTTGAATGGTTCTGCACCGTTCTGTGTCTGAAGCTGAGAAAGAGGTGGCGGGGTGTGGTGGGTGGGGGAGATGGGTGGGGGGGTGGGGGGTGGGTGGGCGTGAGTTGGAGAAAGTAAAGGAGAGAAAGGGAGAGAGACAGAGATAGAGAGAGATAGAGATACAGACAGACAGATAGACAGACATACATACAGAGGCATGACATGACTTTTACTGCCTTCAGCATAGTAAGCCATAAAGTCAAGGGGGATGGGGGTCTGAACATTTGAATATACATAACTAATCACAAACATTATCTCCTTAGTTTTACGAGCATTTGCAAAGGCATCAGTAAATGACACAACTGCTCGTATTCATCAACGTAATAAAACAACTCATCAAGACATTCCACTCCATCCCTTCCCACTTCACTAAACACACACACACACACACACACACACACACACACACACACACAATTTTCAGAAGGTGAATGTGTCACATGAATTACGTTTCATTTCATAACAACTGAAAGAGATCTTAATGAGATTACCTCAGCGCGGGTTTCATTACTTCAATTGCTGCTTAAGAAGTGAGGTTGAGTGAACGAGCGAGCGAGCGAGAGAGAGAGAGAGAGAGAGAGAGAGAGAGAGAGAGAGAAGCAAGCAAGCAAACAAACAGACATACAAAAAAACAAAACGTCCGAACGAAATATCAAACAAAGGAGAAAAACAAGTTCTATTTCAATTTATTTCAAAACGAAAACCATCCAGACATATTCCGGGTATCTGAAACCTCTTTAACTCACTCAGTACGGCCAGTCCTCTCTTCTCTACACAGACCCCTCAGATGTCCAGTGGGTGTCTCAATGACCCAACCTTTAGCTTCCGTCGTCAGAATTGTGGTATTCTTTGTCAACAATCACGTCTTCAGTATAAGAGCCTTCCGCTTGCAATATTTTGATGATGGTAATTGGGGTGAAACGCTGTTAACGTCGTCTCTTTCGCCGTTCGTATGGAAAGAGTTAATAATTTCCTGGGACAAACAGCTAAACAAGCAAGCAAACAAACGATTCAGTGAGCGAGCAAGTAACACGTGTGAATAAATGTATGATTGTCGTGTCCAACTATGACCATCCGAACAGCAGGGAACAACAGCTGCTGTCATAATTAACAGGGCTAGAATTCAATTATGACGGAGAGTGTCTTGCCCAAGTTACGTCACTACTCTCTCGGTCAAGAAGGCTTAAAGACGTCGTTGGGATGGTTCCCAAATGCCAGCTAAATCCCAAGGCTGCAGCACCAAGAGAGAGCCAGTGCAATCCTGCCTCCTTGTCTGAGAGTCGTAGTCCTTCACTATAGACTAAGATGTAAATGAATTCCACTGCAACGCAGAAACCATTGATATACTGAGCTGACTGATGTTGGCGCAACCGTGAGTTTCTTTCAGTCTCTTGGTCAAGCCGAGCGTTGGAGCAGAACAGAAAGCAGTCAAACAGTTAACTATGACTGCATCCCATGGTGTGGAACCATGTGAACAACGTCCTGTATTTGAAGGCTTTGACTTTCTCTGAGCCACACTGACTTAACAAGCACGCAAAGACATACACGAATAAACACACAAATAGATGAAATTAACATTCATGCCAACCAACCAGCCAACAACCGGAGAAAGAGACAAAAACGAACACAGAGACAAAAACAGAACGGATCAGACACACAAGATAAGTCACTGTCGTCCCATATATTATTAAGAAAACCTCTGTGTAGATAGCATGGCAAAAAGGAAACAACACACACACACACGCACACACACACACACACACACACACCAAACAAAAAAGCACGCACAAAAACGACAACAAAAGAACAACAACAACAAACATAATAATGGTACTTATATAGCGCTGAATCTTGTGCAGAGACAAATCTAAGCGCTTTCGCACCAGTCATTCTCACGCACGCATAACTCTAAAACTGGAGAAACTAAAGACAAGGAAGAGGCAGGGAAGGGAGGCTATTTTGGGAAGAGGTGGGTTTTAAGGCCAGACTTGAAAGAGCTGAGTGTGGAGACTTGACGAAGCGAAAGAGGAAGTTCATTCCAATTGCAAGGTCCAGAGACAGAGAAAGAACGGCGGCCAACAGTCGAGAGTTTGAATCTGGGTATGCGTAAGCGGAGTGGATCCGAAGCTGATCGTAGTGAGCGAGATGGAGTGTAGAGGTGAAGGCAGCCACAACAACAAACAAAAAACATACGCTACCCACCAGTAATTCCCTCCACACATTATACCCCTCGTCCCCCCCCCCCCCTTCCCCAAAAAAAACAAACCTCTCATCATTGACCCCCTCAGGCCAGCACAAGCGCATGCGCCACTCTACTCTGGAACGCAGACCCACGAAGTACCCGGATCAAAGATGGCGGAGCCGGGGGAGAATCCGCGCTTGATTGGACGAGGAAAGATAAGAGGCAACAGGGGTCGGCCTGATGGATTCCCCGCTCAACGAGCTTGTGATGGGGTAAACGAGGTGACCGCGGGGACACAATTCTTCATGTTGACGTGCATTTGATGGAGCTAGCTCTCTCTCTCGCTCTCTCTCTCTGTCTCTCCCTGTCTTTGCCTGCCTCTCCTCTCCTCTCTTGTCTGTTTGGGAGGTTGGGGGGGGGGGGGGGGGGGGGGGGGAGGGATGAAGGAGGGAGGGTGAAGGGGTGTTGGGATGGAGGGACAGTATGGCAAAGGACTAAGATGCTGTCCCTGGCTGAAGCCATTGTTGGTCAGGATCAGAGGGGGCTGTCTGTTGCTTTAATGCTGTCGGCGATGTGGTGAGAAAGTAGTTCATCACGTGAAGTGCCGCGGCGGCCGTTAGCGGCGAATCGCGGATTTTTTTTTTTTTTTTTTTTTTTTTTCCTTTTCTTTTTTTTCTTTTCTTTTTTTTTCATTTTTTTTTTTCATCATCATCCCTCCAACAGTCTCTATCTGATGTGATGAGATTCATGAGTTCTGATATTGAATACAGTGTGCTCCTCCCGTATGTTGACATGATGGAATGTGATTCATGGTTTTCTGGGTCCTGGATGATGGTTGGTGTATATATATCCCCCACCACCACCCCATCCCCATTATCTTACCGTTGCTTCAGTACCTACCGAGCCTACGCCGGTCTGTCTGTCTCGTAGTATATGAATCAGGGGGGGGGGGGGGTGTTCGTTAGCATAATAAGTAAAATAGGTTTGGTTTGGCATTAGTATAATATGACTTATATCGTCTGCTGATTGTTATTGGAGATGGGGGGAGGGAGAGAGGCAAAGAGATAGAGACAAAGACTAGCTAGTTAGAGAGAGACAGAGAGAGGGAGAGAGAGAGAGTGTGTGTGTGAGAGAGAGAGAGAGAGAGAGAGAGAGAGTGTGTGTGTGTGTGTGTGAGAGAGAGAGAGAGTGTGAGAGAGAGAGGGGGAGAGAGAGTGTGTGAGAGAGAGAGAGAGTGTGTACGGCCGACTTAGAAGAAAATGAAGAGAAGTCAGTGAATAAAAAACAACAAAAAAAACATGTGCTGTTCAGACAATCTGGACATTATGTTTCTTTCCACACAAAGTTCTGACGATTTCCTTTCTGTCACTCATCATATCGGGTGCCAAGACGGATAATTTTCACGCGGAAAAGAGAACAGAATAGAATAGAATAGAATAGAATGAAATAACATAAAGAGAATAAAATAAAATAAGATAGATCAAAGATAAATCAAATCAAATAAATAAATAAACACCACCGTGATGGACAAAACTCCTGACAGCTCCACGGACTCGAACCTGGCACGCGACACGAAGAAACCTTATTCCTGTGTCTTATCTCTCAGGGGATGTGGAATTGCACTGTGCCCTCTGTCGCTGCTCCGTCAACCTTTCTCGCTTTTTTTTTTATTATCATTATTATTATTATTATTATTTATTTATTTTTTGTTTTTTTGTTTTTCCGTAAGGAAGCTAATTCCTCACTCACTGAAGGAAAAAAAAGTTTCAGTTTCACTTTCTCAAGGAGGCGTCACTGCGTTCGGACAAATCCATACACGCTACACCACATCTGTTGAGCAGATGCCTGACCAGCAGCATAACCCAACGCGCTTAGTCAGGCCTTGAGTGCATGCTTACATATTTGTGTACCTATGAAAGTGGATTTCATTTTACGTAATTTCGCCATAGGACAACACTCTCGTTGCCATGGGTTCTTTTTCAGTGCGCCAAGTGCGTGCTGCACACGGGACCTCGGTTTATCGTCTCATCCGAAAGACTAGACGCTCAGTTTGATTTTCCAGTCAAACTTAGGAGAAAGGGCGAGAGCGGGATTCGAACCCACACCCTCACGGACTCTCTGTATTGGCAGGAAAAAATAAGATATTCTCTGTCTCTATCTGCCTGTCCGTCTGTGTGGTTCCATATCTGTTTGTCGTGTATTATTATTATTATTATTTTTGTTTGCTTTTCCGTAGGGAAGTTGATTCCTCACTCCCTGAAGGAAAAAAAAAATGATAGGAGAGATTCTCTGTCTCTACCTGACTGTCCGTCTGTGTGATTCCATATTTGTTTGTCGTGTATTATTATTATTATTATTATTGTTGTTGTTGTTTTGTTTTTGTTGTTATTATTTTCCTTGTGTCCCATTATCTGCGTGGTTCCCTTCCCTGCCTCTTCCTTGTCTTTAGTTTCTCCAGTTTTAGAGTTATGCGTGCGTGAGAATGACTGGTGCGAAAGCGCTTAGGTTTGTCTATGCACAAGATTCAGCGCTATATAAGTACCATTATTATTATTTATTATTATTTCTACCCCGCCGCTGATTCCAAGACCCCCCTTCCTCCATACGCAGGAAAACCCTGGTTCTGTCGCAGTTCCATCGTCTGCAGTCCACAAGAAAACCAGCTATGTTTGGTGGCCAAGAGGCCACACACCAGAGGAGACCCTGCACTGCTGCAGCTAAGTCGCTTCGGCCGGGTGTTCAGAAGCGCCTGTTCTGATTTAACGTACTCAGGACACCACATACTAAGCTCTCTACTTATACGACAAAACTAGCCTATAGTCTCGGAGCCAGACTGAGCGAGCGTCTGCCCCAGAGCGGAGACCGCCACCACGTCCCTCAAACGACAGCCCCCCCCCCCCCCCCTCCCAACTTTATTAGTTATGCATAATTCACATATTGCGTATTTACGTAATGAATGTACATACAAGATTATGCAAGTGTGTTTGTATTTTTTCCAAGCCCTGATGTTGCCATGTGCTGTCGACTGCGCTTTAACTCACTCAGTACGGCCAGTCCTCTCTTCTCCTCTACACAGACCCCTCGGATGTCAAGTGGGTGTCTCAATGACCCAACCTTTAGCTTCCGTCGTCAGAATTGTGGTATTCTTTGTCAACATTCACCTCTTCAGTATAAGAGCCTTCCGCTTGCAATATTTTGATGGTGGTAATTGGGGTGAAACGCTGTTAACGTCTTCTCTTTCGCCGTTCGTATGGAAAGATGGAAAGACTTAATCAGCAGAGAAAGAGAGAAAGGTATGTTGTCACTCCACTTGATACTGAGTAAAAACAAATACGTATACACCTCGCAGGCAGTAAAAAAACAACAACAAATATTGGTGCCGACGAGCTCTCCTCCATTTACACTCAGAGAAATCTGTTGTGGCAAAAAAGGTAAAACAATACAATACAATACAATACAATACAACGCATCGCATCGCAATGGAACGGAACACAACGCAATGCAATACAATACACTACAACACAACACAATAGAATGCAATGCAATGCAATAGACTATGATACAATACAAATGACGGCAAGACAAGACAAGACACTATCGACTGTAATCAAGGCGCGTTGCTTTTTATGCGAAAAAAAAAGGCTATGCGTAAACATTCTTAACCCTTTCACCGCAAGTCAATTCAAAGTGCAAAATTCCCTTGTGCTATAAACACTGAGAAGATGGTGTCAAAGAACAGCTGAGGATTAAAACCTTAACTCACTCAGTACGGCCAGTCCTCTCTTCTCCTCTGCACAAACCCCTCGGATGTCCAGTGGGTGTCTGAATGACCCAACCTTTAGCTTCCGTCGTCAGAATCGTGGTATTCTTTGTCAACATTCACGTCTTCAGTATAAGAGCCTTCCGCTTGCAATATTTTGATGATGGTAATTGGGGTGAAACGCTGTTAACGTCGTCTCTTTCGCCGTTCGTATGGAAAGAGTTAACCCTTTCACCGCCAGTCAATTCAGAGTGCAAAATTCCCTTGTGCTATAAACACAGAAAAGATGGTGCCAAAGAACAGCTGGGAATTACCGCTGCGATGTGTAGAAAATACGGCCTGTCCTACCACCGAAAATTGAGAACAGTAGGTTCATAGATAACAGACGCATGATCTGGTTGCACTTTTAAGTGACACGTGCCCTCTACTTAGTTTGTGCATAAACGCGAATTTGGTGGTGAAAGGGTTAATGGGATAAGAGTGAAATATGACGTCAGTTGACGTGTGCAAAAATATTTCACACTATTTATTCTCACATTGGCCCGTCATTTTTTTTTCTTTTCATTTAGCTTTCTTTGGTTATCCTGTTTTTCTTTCTTCCTGGTTTCGTTTGGCAGTTAATTCCTATTCATTGTAGAGAGAAGAATCAAAATGACAGGAGAGACACTTGTCTATGTCGCTGCGTGTGTGTGTGTGTGTGTGTGTGTGTGTGTGTGTGTGTGTGTTTGCGAGCGGTGTACTTATATGCGCGTGCTTGTGTGTGTGTGTGTGTGTGTGTGTGTGTGTGTGTGCGTGCATGAGTGCGTGAGTGGGTGCGGCGAGGGTACGTGCGTGCGTGCGTGCTTGCGTACGTTTGTGTGTGTGTGTGTGTGTGTGTGTGTGTGTATGCGCGCGCGCACGTTCCTCTCTGTTCCTCCCCTCCTCCTTTCCCTCTCTCTGTGTCTTGATAGTCTGTCTTGATGGTTTTTACTGACATTGTTCATTCCAGAATCAAAATACGTTCCCTTTCAAACAGTGTGCACATTATTGAGACACTCCATTCTACGTTTTCTTTGGACCTCCGTCTATTTCTTCTATGCGTGTGAGCGGGCGTGTGTGTTTTGTGCATGTGTTGTGCTTTGTGTATGTGTGTGCTTTGTGTATGTGTGTGCTTTGTGTATGTGTCTCATCTTCCTTTCCTCCTTGTCATGATCATCACCATTGGTCTGTTTGGCTGTCTTGCCTGTTTCTCAGTCTAGTTCTCATCATTAAAAAAAAATAAAAAGAAAAGATAAACAGGCATGTAGATACCACACACACAGACACACACACAGTCACAGACACAGACACACACACAAATACACCCCCCACCTCCCCCGCACGCACATACACACACACTCACGCACACATACACGCACACGTACACGCACACACGCACACACACACACACACACACACAGACGCGCGTGCAGAGTGAAAAACATCAAATTGGATATTTACACCGTTATATCGTTCGAGTTGTTTGAGAATAGAGAGAGAGAGGTGGGGGGGGGGGGGGGGGGGGGGGGTGGGGGGGCTGGGGACAGAGAGAGAGAGAGAGAGAGAGAGAGAGAGAGAGAGAATGAAAGAAATGAGAGAGAGACACACACACACACACACACACACA
>NC_134886.1:4089529-4109529 GCF_041734735.1 Babylonia areolata
TCTGTTTGTCTGTCTGTCTCTATCCCCCCCTCCCTCCCCGGCCCCCTTCTCCCTCTCTTTTTCTCTCTCCCGGCTTTCTATGACTCAAACGGCCACTTTCACATTACTGGAATGCTGCCTCTGGGTGCAGCTACCAACGATACGTAATCATATTTACAGACATGGTTCACTGTGCGGCACACACACACAGGATTACACACACACACACACACACACACACACACACACACACACACACACACACACACACACAGTGCGAAATAGAAGTTGAGGCAGTGCACACAGATACACACAGATACACAGACACACACACTCACACACACACAGAGCGAAATAGAAGTAGAGGCAGTGCACACGGGCACAGACAGACACAGACACAGACAGACAGACAGACACACACACACACACACACACAACACACACACACACACACACACACAACACACACACACAGAGCGTAAATGAAGTAGAAGCAGTGGGTGCAGGTACGTGTGGACGGGTGGAGTGGGGTGGGGGGTGGGGGGGATAGCATGGGTAGAAGTTGGAAGGGGACGAGTGATGGTGGGGTGGGGGGTGGGGGGGATGGGATAGCATGGGTAGAAGTTGGAAGAGAACGAGTCATGGTGGAGGTGGGGGTGGGGGGGATAGCATGGGTAGAAGTTGAAAGGGAACGAGTCATGGTGGAGGTGGGGGGTGGGGTAGGGGGTAGGGGGGGATAGCATGGGTAGAAGTTGGAAGGGGACGAGTCATGATGAAGGGGACGAGTCATGATGAAGGTGGGAGTGGGGTGGGGGCTGGGGTGGGGGGTGGGGGGGGGTAGCATGGGTAGAAGTTGGAAGGGGACGAGTCATGATGAAGGTGGGAGTGGGGGGGGGGGGGGATAGGATGTGCAGAAGTTGGAAGGGGACGAGTGGTGGTGGGGTGGGGGTGGGGTGTGTGGGGGGGATAGGATGGGTAGAAGTTGGAAGGGGACGAGTCATGATGAAGGTGGGAGTGGGGGGGGGGATAGGATGTGCAGAAGTTGGAAGGGGACGAGTGGTGGTGGGGTGGGGGGTGGGGTGTGTGGGGGGGATAGGATGGGTAGAAGTTGGAAGGGGACGAGTCATGATGAAGGTGTGGGGGGGGAGGGAATAGGATGGGTAGAAGTTGGAAGGGAACGAGTCATGGTGGAGGTGGGGAGGGGGTGGGTGGGTGGGGGTGGGGGATAGCATGGGTAGAAGTTGAAAGGGAACGAGTCATGTTGAAGGTGGGGGGTGGGGTGGGGGTAGGGGGGGATAGCATGGGTAGAAGTTGGAAGGGGACGAGTCATGGTGGAGGTGGGGGGTGGGGTGGGGGGGGTAGGGGGGATAGCATGGGTAGAAGTTGGAAGGGAACGAGTCATGGTGGAGGTGGGGAGGGGGTGGGTGGGTGGGGGTGGGGGATAGCATGGGTAGAAGTTGAAAGGGAACGAGTCATGTTGAAGGTGGGGGGTGGGGTGGGGGTAGGGGGGGATAGCATGGGTAGAAGTTGGAAGGGAACGAGTCATGGTGGAGGTGGGGGGTGGGGTGGGGGGTAGGGGGGGGATAGCATGGGTAGAAGTTGGAAGGGAACGAGTGATGGTGGAGTGGATGGTGGGGTGTGTGTGTGTGTGTGTGGGGGGGGGTGGTGGTGGTGGTGGGATAGCGTGGGTACAAGTTGGAAGGGAACGAGTCATGGTGGGGTGGGGGGTGGGGGGGATAGCATGGGTAGAAGTTGGAAGGGAACGAGTCATGGTGGAGGTGGGGGGTGGGGGGGATAGCATGGGTAGAAGTTGGAAGGGAACGAGTCATGGTGGAGGTGGGGGGTGGGGGGATAGCATGGGTAGAAGTTGGAAGGGAACGAGTCATGGTGGAGGTGGGGGGTGGGGGGGATAGCATGGGTAGAAGTTGGAAGGGAACGAGTCATGGTGGAGGTGGGGGGTGGGGGGGATAGCATGGGTAGAAGTTGGAAGGGAACGAGTCATGGTGGAGGTGGGGGTGGGGGGGATAGCATGGGTAGAAGTTGGAAGGGGACGAGTCATGGTGGGGTGGGGGGAGGGGGGAATGGGATAGCATGGGTAGAAGTTGGAAGGGAACGAGTCATGGTGGAGGTGGGGGGTGGGGGGGATAGTATGGGTAGAAATTGGAATGGGGCGAGTCATGGTGGGGTGGGGGGTGGGGGTGGGGGGTGGGGGGGATAGCATGGGTAGAAGTTGGAAGGGAACGAGTCATGGTGGGGTGGGGGGTGGGGGGGATAGCATGGGTAGAAGTTGGAAGGGAACGAGTCATGGTGGAGGTGGGGGGTGGGGGGGATAGCATGGGTAGAAGTTGGAAGGGAACGAGTCATGGTGGAGGTGGGGGTGGGGGGGATAGCATGGGTAGAAGTTGGAAGGGGATGAGTCATGGTGGGGTGGGGGGTGGGGGGAATGGGATAGCATGGGTAGAAGTTGGAAGGGAACGAGTCATGGTGGAGGTGGGGGGTGGGGGGGATAGTATGGGTAGAAATTGGAAAGGGGCGAGTCATGGTGGGGTGGGGGGTGGGGGTGGGGGGTGGGGGGGATAGCATGGGTACAAGTTGGAAGGGAACGAGTCATGGTGGGGTGGGGGGTGGGGGGGATAACATGGGTAGAAATTGGAAAGGGGCGAGTCATGGTGGGGTGGGGGGTGGGGGGGATAGCATGGGTAGAAGTTGGAAGGGAACGAGTCATGGTGGGGGTTGGGGGGGGGGATAGCATGGGTAGAAGTTGGAAGGGAACGAGTCATGGTGAAGGTAGGGGTGGGGTAGGGGGTAGGGGGGGATAGCATGGGTAGAAAATGGAAGGGGACGAGTCATGATGAAGGTAGGGGTGGGGTAGGGGGTAGGGGGGGATAGCATGGGTAGAAGTTGGAAGGGAACGAGTCATGGTGGAGGTGGGGGGTGGGGTGGGGGGTTGGGGGGGATAGCATGGGTAGAAGTTGAAAGGGAACGAGTCATGATGAAGGTAGGGGTGGGGTAGGGGGGTGGGGGGGATGGGATAGCATGGGTAGAAGTTGGAAGGGGACGAGTCATGATGATGGTGGGGGGTGGGGTGGGGGGTAGGGGGGGATAGCATGGGTAGAAGTTGGAAGGGAACGAGTCATGATGAAGGTAGGGGTGGGGTAGGGGGTAGGGGGGGGGATAGCATGGGTAGAAGTTGGAAGGGAACGAGTCATGGTGGAGGTGGGGGTGGGGGGGATAGCATGGGTAGAAGTTGGAAGGGAACGAGTCATGATGAAGGTAGGGGTGGGGTAGGGGGGTAGGGGGGGATAGCATGGGTAGAAGTTGGAAGAGGACGAGTCATGGTGGAGTGGAGGGTGGTGTGTGTGTGTGTGTGTGGGGGGGGGAATAGGATGGGTAGAAATTGGAAGGGGACGAGTCATGGTGGAGTGGAGGGTGGTGTGTGTGGGGGGGGGGGGGAAGGGAATAGGATGGGTAGAAATTGGAAGGGGACGAGTCATGGTGAAGGTGTGGGGTGGGGTGGGGGGTAGGGGGGGGATAGCATGGGTAGAAGTTGGAAGGGAACGAGTCATGATGAAGGTAGGGGTGGGGTAGGGGGTAGGGGGGATAGCATGGGTAGAAATTGGAAAGGGACGTGTCATGGTGGAGGTGGGGGTTGGGGGGGATAGCATGGGTAGAAGTTGGAAGGGAACGAGTCATGGTGGAGGTGGGGGGTGGGGTGGAGGGTAGGGGGGGATAGCATGGGTAGAAGTTGGAAGGGAACGAGTCATGGTGGGGTGGGGGGTGGGGGGGATGGGATAGTATGGGTAGAAGTTGGAAGGGAACGAGTCATGGTGGAGGTGGGGGGTGGGGGGGGGGATAGCATGGGTAGAAGTTGGAAGGGAACGAGTCATGGTGGAGGTGGGGGGTGGGGGGGGATGGGATAGCATGGGTAGAAGTTGGAAGGGAACGAGTCATGGTGGGGTGGGGGGTGAGGGGGATGGGATAGCATGGGTAGAAATTGGAAAGGGACGAGTCATGGTCGGGTGGGGGGGTGGGGGGGATGGGATAGCATGGGTAGAAGTTGGAAGTGGACGAGTCATGATGAAGGTAGGGGTGGGGTAGGAGGTAGGGGGGGATAGCATGGGTAGAAGTTGGAAGTGGACGAGTCATGGTGGAGTGGAGGGTGGTGTGTGTGTGTGGGGGGGGGGGGGGAGGGAATAGGATGGGTAGAAATTGAAAGGGGACGAGTCATGGTGGAGGTGGGGGGTGGGGGTGGGGTGTAGGGGGGGATAGCATGGGTAGAAGTTGGAAGTGGACGAGTCATGGTGGAGTGGAGGGTGGTGTGTGTGTGGGGGGGGGGGGGGAGGAGAGAATAGGATGGGTAGAAGTTGGAAGGGGACGAGTCATGGTGGAGGTGGGGGTGGTGGCGAACAGGAAGGAGAGAAGAGGGAGGGAGGAGGGTGGGGGTGTACTGAGGATGAGGGAGAGAGGGGGACTCTGCCAGCGACCAACAAGAAGCTTCAGGAAAAAAAAAGCTCCCTCACTCTTTCTTTTTCTTCCCCCCCCCCTTTTTTTCCCCCTATCCTCTCATGCTCCTTCCCTACCCTGAAGCCATGATGGCAAAGAGGTCCGACTCTCCAAACAGCTACTTTCGGTTTCGTCAATATTTTCTTTTTCTTCCACTGCCTCCCCTCCCCCTCCCCCTGCCCCCACACCCCCTCCCCTCCCCACCCTCCGTCCAGCCCACGCCGCTCTCTCACCCTGCAGAACGCTTCTGTGATGGTAATCACTGGCAGAAATTATGCCGCGATTAAACCCATCAAGTCTCCATGGACGTAAGGAAGAATTGCGGAGAGAGGGAGGAGGGAGGAGGAGGGAGGGAGGGAGGAGGAGGGAGAGAGGACACAAGAGGGCCAGGGGGGTGGTGGTGGGGATTGGGGGTGTGGGTGTGGGTGTGGGTGTGGGAGTAGCTGCATGTTGTGTTTGTGTGGAGGGATGGACTCACTTTTTGATGCTAGTTCCTTCGCTCCTTCCTTCGTTCGTTTCCCTGGCTCTTTCAATGCACTGCTATCGTTGTGGAAAGGATCAGCGACAATTTTGTGTTGTTGTTTTTTTGGGAGATGGTAGGGGTCCAGAAACCAGGAAAGGGGGAGGGGGGATGGTAGTGGTCCAGACACCAGGAAAGGGGGAGGAGGGGGGGATGGTAGTGGTCCAGAAACCAGGAAAGGGGGAGGGGGAATGGTAGGGGTCCAGAAACCAGGAAAGGGGGGGGGGATGGTAGCGGTCCAGAAACCAGGAAAGAGGGGGGATGGTAGTGGTCCAGAAAACAGGAAAGGAGGAGGGGGGGATGGTAGCGGTCCAGAAACCAGGAAAGGGGGAGGGGGGGATGGTAGTGGTCCAGAAACCAGGAAAGGGGGAGGGGGGAATGGTAGGGGTCCAGAAACCAGGAAAGGGGGGAGGGGGATGGTAGTGGTCCAGAAACCAGGAAAGGGGGGGGGATGGTAATGGTCCAGAAACCAGGAAAGGGGGGGGATGGTAGTGGTCCAGAAACCAGGAAAGGGGGAGGGGGGATGGTAGGGGTCCAGAAACCAGGAAAGGGGGGGGATGGTAGTGGTCCAGAAACCAGGAAAGGGGGGGGATGGTAGTGGTCCAGAAACCAGGAAAGGGGGGGATGGTAGTGGTCCAGAAACCAGGAAAGGAGGAGGGGGGGATGGTAGGGGTCCAGAAACCAGGAAAGGGGGAGGGGGGGATGGTAGGGGTCCAGAAACCAGGAAAGAGGGAGGGGGGGATGGTAGGGGTCCAGAAACCAGGAAAGGGGGGGGGATGGTAGGGGTCTAGAAACCAGGAAAGGGGGGGATGGTAGTGGTCCAGAAACCAGGAAAGGGGGAGGGGGGGATGGTAGGGGTCCAGAAATCAGGAAAGGGGGGATGGTAGGGGTCCAGAAAACAGGAAAGGGGGAGGGGGGATGGTAGGGGTCCAGAAACCAGGAAAGGGGGGGTGGTGGTAGTGGTCCAGAAACCAGGATGGGGGAGGGGGGGATGGTAGGGGTCCAGAAACCAGGAAAGGGGGGGGATGGTAGGGGTCCAGAAACCAGGAAAGGGGGAGGGGGGATGGTAGTGGTCTAGAAACCAGGAAAGGGGGAGGGGGGGATGGTAGTGGTTCAGAAACCAGGAAAGGGGGAGGGGGGGATGGTAGGGTCCAGAAACCAGGAAAGGGGGGGGGGGATGGTAGTGGTCCAGAAACCAGGAAAGGGGGGGGGATGGTAGTGGTCCAGAAACCAGGAAAGGGGGGGATGGTAGTGGTCCAGAAACCAGGAAACGGGGGGGATGGTAGTGGTCCAGAAACCAGGATGGGTGGTGGTGGTAGTGGTCCAGAAACTAGGATAGTACTTCTAAACGTCGTAAGAAGTGAAAAGGACTTTTGAGAAAAGTCAAGACTGGAAATTTTTTCGTTTCATCGTGATCAGTTCAAGGGTATTAACTCGCATGGTTTACAATTTTTAACTGTGAATTCCGACTGATTCTGTGGATATTTTTATGGCAGTTTGGCCCATGGGGCATAATCCAGTAAGTGATGAGGCGTTCACAAATCTTTCTCTGAATAAATATTTAACGGTCTCCTTCTCTAACTTTCCATCACATGTTATCGTGTATTGTCCATTGAATATAGGATTGAACGGGCAGGTCAACAACTTGAAACAAAATGGCGTCGTTTGCGTTCGCGAAGAATATGAGCTCGCGCTTTGAATGTGTATAAATATGTGTACGCAATTGATTTTTGCTCATGACCTTCAGGGCTCAGCCAACAGATCTGTAAAGTCCACTTGTGTTGATTTTAGTATTTTCCGAAAAAGACCACTTGGGCGAATGAACATAGTGAAAGCCCTGTACACTGAGAGTAAAACACACAAGCTTTTTATGTATTGAGTATAATTTCAAAATGTAATGTTTAAGATGAAAAAGATCAGTTAAGCAAATTAAGTCCCCTAGCATTAATTACAGATTAATTTCCCTTTTTTACTATCTTCACCAAAACGTTTGCAAAATAAATAAACCTCCATGCTTAGCAAAATAAGTTCCTGTTTGAACCAAAAAATGATAATAATGACAGCTCTTGTTGTTGTGTCAGAATATCAGATCAAAGTGCCAAGTTTAGAGAATACAAAAAATATAAATATAACAGTAAATGCAGTTTGCATATAATTAGGCTTCATTTTTATTTTTATTTTTTGTGCCCATCCAAAAGGTGCAATATTGTTTTAAACAAGATGACTGGGAAGAACTGAATTTTTGCTATTTTTATGCCTAATTTGGTGTCAACTGACAAAGTATTTGCAGAGAAAATGTCAATGTTAAAGTTTACCACGGACACACAGACACACACACACACACACACACACACACACACACACACACACACACACACAGACAACCCGAACACCGGGTTAAAACATAGACTGACTTTGTTTACACAAGTGAGTCAAAAAACGAAACAAAAAAAACCCAAACAAACAACAACATTGTTTGAAGTTTCTGCGAGAAGATTCTGACCGTGGGTCAGGGAAATAAACGGAGAGTGTAAGGGGGTGGGAGAGGAAGGTGAGTGGGCGGGGGGAGGTGGGGTGGGGGGGGGGCAGGGGGTTGGGGGTAAGGGGTCGATGAAGGTTGTGGGTACGGAGGGGGCGGGGGCGGGGGTGGGGGTGGTGGGAGCTAGTGTGGAATTTGGCTGGGATGGTGTGATCTCTTTCTCAAACTTCATATTCTTTCAGCACTTCTTACAGCCCACGCCCATCCTCTGCTGACCTCACACACACACACACACACACACACACACACACACACACACGTACGTACACACACACACACACACACACACACACACACAGACGAAAACAGAGAGAGAGAGAGAGAGAGGGGGAGGGAGGGATTTATTAAATTTATTATTTTTTTCTGTCTATTACAGCGGTTCGTTGGGTCCATAGATTATCGGCATGAGTCATACATCTTGCAAATTCCAAGCAATTTTGTATGACTAAGCACGCTAGTAAATTATGCTGATTCTTCTTTGCAAAGCAAACAGGCAAACAAATGATCCAATGAAGGAACGAAGAGAGAACGGTATGATGAATGACGGAAAAGAAAAGAACAAAAAAGAGAACAAAAAAGAAAAAGATGAAAAATAGAAAATAATCAAATTATTAAATGAACGACCAAAAGAATAAATTAAGCAAACAAATGATCAATATCACAAATAAATATACTAACAAACAAACAAACAGACCAAAACAAAACAAACAAAAAAACCCTGATCTAAACGTTTCAAGCTAACGTGCACACACTGCGAATCAGTCTGAACTATAATGCTTCACAATGCCTCACAGAACTTTGCTCTGAACGATAGATGTTAATATCATATATATATATATATATATATATATATATATATATATATATATATATATATATATATATATATATATAACCATACACCAGAAAACGAAAAACAAAAACGTCACTCATAACATTTTACTTCTTTCTTCCAAAGAAAAATAACACGTATAAAACAACTTACTTCTTTTCATTTATTATTACGCTGAATAAAAGTCAGCCCATATACGTACATTAAGCAGAAATGTACTAAGCAATAGACCAGGAAAAGGTACCAAAAGACCCATTAAGGAAGAGACACGCTGTGATTATGATGTATAAACGTAGATACTATGAACAACAGGATGTGACTGTGAAGCATTTCTTTTTGTTCTTTGTCTTCTTTTATTCTATGTTGTTTTGTTTTATTTATCCTTTAAAAAAAAAAGTTATTTGTGTGCAGCGATTTTGGATTCTCTTTGCATCACTGATGGTATGTCTCTCACACTCCACATAAAATTTTCTTGCCTTAGGTCAGTTGGAAATGAAATATTTTGTGTGTGGCACGATGCATCTTTATTTCCACGATTTTTTTTAAAGATTTTTTTTTCACACAGTTATGTCTGTCTCTCACAGGAGACTACGCATAAAGAATAATCTAAGATATCGAGTTCTCTTGTACTAGAATTGCTAGGCATGAGAGACGTATGTAAATGAACAGACTTCTTCTTCTTCTCCGTTCGTGGGCTGCAACTCCCACGTTCACTCGTATGTACACGAGTGGGCTTTTGCGTGTATGACCGTTTCTACCCCGCTATGTAGGCAGCAATTCTCCGCTTTCGGGGGTGTGCATGCTGGGTATGTTCAAAGGGGAACAACTGCATCGGTTTGTTTTTCGGAAATAACTGGAGCCGCTGATATGAGTTCAAACACTTTAGACTGTATTTTCCCAAACAAGTCAATTTTCCGAGTTTAAAAAAAAAAAAAAAAAAAAAAAAAAAAATCGGAGCTCTGTCTCAGGGGAAAGTGTGATGACTGTCTGCCATTTGTTTGACAAGAAAAGCAATTTTAAAATTGTTGTTGAATAGGCTTATCACTTTCACAGAATCGGACTTGAAACAACGGGTTTGCTGCTAAGGGATCTTCATCAGGTCTCTATGGAAGAAAAAAAAAAGGGGGGGGGACGTACAGAAAAGAGTATACTACTACTACTACTACTGATAATAATAATGATAATATAATGATAACAATAATAACCAAAAAAAAAAAGAAGAAAAAAAAAGAAAAAAAGAAAAAAAGACCAGTATATATGAGCTTATTTCACAGATTGACAGTTGGACCAACAGGAAAGTGAGAGCGGTATGACCAATGGTTTCTCCATTGCAATGAAAAGTCACTCACAGCTTAGTCTTTTGTGAAGGACTATGACTCTCAAACTAGGAGGCAATAGCAATGGCCCTTTGCGTTGTAGCCTTGGGGGCTAGTTGGCTTTTGGGAACCGTCCCAACGCCGACTGTCCTAAAACCCTCTTGGCCGAGAGAGTGGGGGTGTAACTTGGGCAAGACACTCTCCACAATAATCAAATTATTTCTAGCCCAGACTAGTCGGGAAAGCAGTTACCTCCGAAAACGACTGACTATCATACAAAGAAAAAAAAATGAAGGTATACAATCAAGATCACAAATAAAAAATGACAAAAATTTGTCAAGATTTCCAGTAATGCCACATATGAATTCATACCCATCTACATGTATGTATGTAGGTGTGTCCGTAGACACGCACGCATTCACCCACATATGTGTACGCACTCTACCTCTCACTTTCTCACAAACATTGAGTCTTACCAAAAAACACAAAGCGGATCCTTGTGAGGAAGAGGAGGGAGGGAGGTGGGGTGGGGAGGTGGGGGAAGGGGGGAGGGACAGGGGGAGGGGCTTTAGCATCCCGATTGGATATTTTCTATGCTGGGCGAAACCCGGCTGCATTGTTGATTCTGATTGGCTTACAACCCATCACTTAATCCGATTGGTTGGCGTGACACAAAACGATTCATGACGTAAAATCAAACAAACAATCAACCGGGGGCAATGAAAACACCCAACCTTGGCAGAAACCACTCACCCTGAGCATGGAAAATGAAAAAAAAAAAAAAAATCGACGATAAACAAACGAATCATTGAAATAAAATATAAACTGAGATAAACAAGAAACGGCACACAGGGGGTCATTCCGAATGGACATATCTCTCGGCGCTCAACGTCTCATTTCATTAGGGAATTCCCACTGGTTCCTGATGTGTATTGCAAACAATATTCCTATACAATTTACATGCAAATGTATTGCAAAAATAATTGTAAAAAAAAAAAAAAATGTCTTGAGAGAGAGAGAGAGAGAGAGAGAGAGAGAGGAGAGAGAGAGAGAGGATTTAGTAATGTTTCATTAAATGAGTCACTCAGTGCTTGTGTGCGTGCAGGAAGTGTGTGTGTGTGTGTGTGTGTGTGTGTGTGTGTGCATGTGCGTGTGTCTTTGAGCGTGTATGTGTGTGTGTGTGTGTGTGTGTGTGTGTGTGTGTGTGTGTGTGTGTGAATGTGTGTGTGTGTGTGTGTGTGTGTGTGTGTGTGTGTGTGTGTGTGTGTGCATGTGCTTGCGTCTTTGTCTGTGCGTGTATGTATGTATGTATGTGTGTGTGTGTGTGTGTGTGTGTGTGTGTGTGTGTGTGCGTGCGTGCGTGCGTGCGTGTGTGTGAGCGTGCACACACATGCATGTGTGTTCCTCGCGTGTGTGCGTGCATACGTGAGTTGCCATACGAATGTGCGCACGGGCGCACAGATTACACGCGCCTCGTGAGACACTGACACCTGACTTGGAAACCAGATGATTGTCATGCACGCGAAAAACAACAGAACAACTTTCCCCAAACAGACCTTGCAAGAACGATAACTGTCTCATACTTCAGAGCAACTTCCGACAACTCTGCTCAGCCCACCAACACTGCAATTAAAAGGTGTGGGAAAAGGAGGGTGGATTGCAGAATGGAAACTTCAAGGTGTGCGTTTTCATCCAGTTGTTAAATAAGGATGTATTGATTCACGTAGACTGAAAGAAAAAAACCAAAAACAAAAAAACAACAACAACAAAAAACAACAAAAAACGAAAAGCAAACGATGGTGGCCTCTCTCTCTCTCTCTCTCTCTCTCTGTGTGCCTACGTTCGTGCGTGTATCTGGTGGTGGTGGTGGTGGTGGTGGTGGTGGTGTGTGTGTGTGTGTGTGTGTGTGTGTGTGTGTGTGTGTGTGTATGTGTGTGTGTGTGTGTGAGTGTGTGTGAGTGTGTGTGCCTACGTTCGTGCGTGTATCCGTGGTGGTGGTGGTGGTGGTTGTGGTGTGTGTGTGTGTGTGTGTGTGTGTGTGTGTGTGTGTGTGTGTGTGTGTGCCTACGTTCGTGCGTGTATCTGTGGTGGTGGTGGTGGTGGTGGTGGTGGTGGTGGTGTGTGTGTGTGTGTGTGTGTGTGTGTGTGTGTGTGTGTGTGTGTGTGTGAGTGTGTGTGTGTGTGTGCCTACGTTCGTGCGTGTATCTGTAGTGGTGGTGGTGGTGGTGTGTGTGTGTGTGTGTGTGTGTGTGGGTGTGTGTGTTTGTATATGTGTGTCCACACACACACACACACACACACACACACACACACACACACAGCCGGAGTCCACCACGGTTGTTTTTTTTCACACGTCACTAAGGTGTTCACTGATGTTTTCAGGGAGAAAAACTAAAATAATTATCGAACGACTTGAGTAAGTCCCAAGAAAAAGTGACAGTCTGGTTCCAGGTGAACCTTTAACTCTCTCCATACGAACGGCGAAAGAGACGACGTTAACAGCGTTTCACCCCAATTACCATCATCAAAATATTGCAAGCGGAAGGCTCTTATACTGAAGACGTGAATGTTGACAAAGAATACCACAATTCTGACGACGGAAGCTAAAGGTTGGGTCATTCAGACACCCACTGGACATCCGAGGGGTCTGTGTAGAGGAGAAGAGAGGACTGGCCGTACCGAGTGAGTTAAAAAGAAACACAGCGGGAACATTTTACGCAAACTTTGATGTAGTATAGCAATAAGAGAGGCTGCCGTGATGATCGACGGGTCATGAGTTTCAGTTTCAGTTTCAGTAGCTCAAGGAGGCGTCACTGCGTTCGGACAAATCCATATACGCTACACCACATCTGCCAAGCAGATGCCTGAACCAGCAGCGTAACCCAACGCGCTTAGTCAGGCCTTGAGAAGAAAAAAAGGTGAATAAATAATAGATAAGCTTACATAAATAAATAAATAAATAAATAATAATTATAATATAAAAAAGGTAGTAGTAGTAATAATAATAATAATAAAATAATAATAATAAATAAATAAATAAGAAAACAATGATGATAAATAAGCAAATAAATGTAAAACATGAAGACACACATTCACACATACACCCACACATGCATAACAGATATGGACAGGTCATGAACCAATGGAAATTGTACGTTGCTTCTCTCCTCTCCTCCTGTGGAAAGCCCCTTGGCAGCATCTCCATCTTCACTGACTCCATGTCCACACTCCAGGCCCTTGACTCCCCTGATCCTGGTCCACTTATCCAGTCCCTTAAGGCCTCCCTCACAACCCTTACCCAAACAGCCCCAACGACCCTCCAGTGGGTGCCTGCACATGTAGGCCTCCCAGGCAACGAGCGTGCAGACCACCTTGCTAAGGAAGGAAGCCATTTCACACAGCCAACTATTCCTGCCACATATGAGGAAACAAAAACTCTCCTCCGCAGCAGATTCCGAAGAGGCTGGGTCACCCTGAACGGAGGCTACCAGGCACACCAAGATCCCATCAGGACACTGGAGAGAAGACACCAGACTACCATCTACCGCCTTCGCACAGGACACTGCGGCCTCCGAGCACACCTGAAGAGGATTGGAGTGACAGCCACATCCCTATGTGATTGCGGCCAGGCTGACCAGACTCCATCCCATATTCTCCAAGACTGCCCCCTGTATGAGAAGATGCGGCAGCAGTCCTGGCCTGGGGGTGCTGACCTCAACACCAAGCTCTGGGGGACGGCAGCCGATCTTCACCGGACGTCCGAGTTTGTGGCATCCCTCGGACTTCGACCCTGACTGCGTAGCTGTCGAACGCAAAGAAGTAGTACGTTGCTTCTGAACGCAGTAGGTCAGATCATTGCTGGTGTCTTGTTGAGAAGGTTTCCAGGTACAAGCCAACACAGTCAGCAGAGATTCTCTGGGTGCTTCCCAATGAATCAGTATACAGCTGATGATTATCTTCACACAGTGAAAATTACACGAAATACGAAACATCGATGTGTCGCCTAGGTGTCAACCCTAGCGATTCTTCTTCTACTTCTGCGTTCGTGGGCTTCAACTCCCACGTTCACTCGTATATACGCGAGTGGGCTTTTACGTATATGACCGTGTTTACCCCGCCGTGTAGGCAGCCATACTCCGTTTCCGGGGGGTGTGCATGCTGGGTATGTTCTTGTTTCCATAACCCACCGAACGCTGACATGGATTACGGGATCTTTAACGTGCGTATCTGATCTTCTGCATGTGTATACACACAGTAGACAAGGTAGTCAAGAAAGGAAGGAGAAAACGGGTAAATCGGTGTTCGATGAGGACAGAAATAAGTGTAGGGTGAAAAGAAACGAACGAACGAAAGAAAAAGAGGAGAAAAAAAAGAGAAAGAAACGAAATAACTATAGACGGGCGCAATAGCCGAGTGGTTAAAGCGTTGGACTGTCAATCTGAGGGTCCCGGGTTCGAATCACGGTGACGGCGCCTGGTGGGTAAAGGGTGGAGATTTTTACGATCTCCCAGGTCAACATATGTGCAGACCTGCTTAGTGCCTGAACCCCCTTCGTGTGTGTATGCAAGCAGAAGATCAAACACGCACGTTAAAGATCCTGTAATCCATGTCAGCGTTCGGTGGGTTGTGGAAACAAGAACATAGCCAGCATGCACACCCCCGAAAACGGAGTATGGCTGCCTACATGGCGGGGTAAAAACGATCACACACGTAAAAGCCCACTCGTGTGCATACGAGTGAACGCAGAAGAAGAAGAAGAAGAAGAAGAAGAAGAAATAACTATAGGAAGTAAAATAAACAGAAAACTATAATGAAGGTGGACGGAACAACGAGCGGAGGGCAGTGCAGGGAAAACACGACAGTGTTACAAAAAGTCAACAGAACAGAGGGGAACGACCGCGTCGGTTATTTATTTATTTATTTTATTTTTTTTTTGGAAATAACTGGTGCCGCTGTTTTGAGTTCAAACACTGCCATGCATGTAATTCAGTCTTGCTGTATCGTATGATAACACACGCTGATCATACCATATTGAATCAGACTGTATTTTCCCCAAACAACACAATCTTCCATGTGAAAAAATTGAGAGCGCTGCCTCAGGGGAGAGTATGGCGACGATCATCTATCTATATATTTGTTCAACTATGAAAGCGTTTTTTTTTAAAAAAAAAAAAAGTTCTTATCTAATTGCATGGTTATCATTTTAATAGAACTTGACTTGAAACTACGGTTTTGCTGTCGAGGGATCTTTATCACGCCCGAACAGGTCTCCATGGAAGAAGAGGAAAAGAGATGAACAGGAGGAGATAACGCTGACGTAACGGCGAAAGAAAAGAAGGATGATGGGTAAGAGGTCAAGTCAGGGCAAGAGATCAAGTCAGGGTAAGAGGTCAAGTCAGGGTAAGAGGTCAAGTCAGGTTAAGAGGCCAAGTCAGGGTAAGAGGTCAAGTCAGGTTAAGAGGCCAAGTCAGGGTAAGAGGTCAAGTCAGGTTAAGAGGCCACGTCAGGGTAAGAGGCCAAGTCAGGGTAAGAGGCCACGTCAGGGTAAGAGGCCACGTCAGGGTAAGAGGTCAAGTCAGGGTAAGAGGTCGAGGGACAAAGAGGGGGTGGGTGTTGGGAGGGGGGTTGGGGGTTGGGAGGGAGGAGGAGGAGAAGAAGAATTAGCAGCAGCAACAGCAGGAGCAGTAGTAGTAGTAGTAGTAGTAGTAGTAGGAGGAGGAGAGGAGGAGGAGGAGGAGAATTAGCAGCAGCAACAGCAGGAGTAGTAGCAGCAGCAGCAGCAGAAGTAGTAGTAGCAGTAGTAGTAGTAGAAGAAGAAGAAGATGAAGAAGATGAAGAAGAAGAAGAAACGAGCCCCCAAAAAGAAGAAAACGAACCATAGCCATTGCGGTCTGTTTCTTATCTCCGTGACAATGCTGCTTCCCGAAAATATAAAGTGCCGCATGTTATGGAAGAGAGGAGATACATACAAATGCACTTGAAAAATAGTCTGTGTTGAAAAAAAAAATCAAACTCAAAATTCAAAAACAACAACAAACGATCTATTTTGATTTATAATCGACTCATAACGTATTGATTTACAATCGCAAATAATGGTGCAAGCACATTCCAATCACATTAACTCTCTCCATTCGAACGGCGAAAGAGACGACGTTAACAGCGTTTCACCCCAATTAACATCATCAAAATATTGCAAGCGGAAGGCTCTTATACTGAAGAGGTGAATGTTGACAAAGAATACCACAATTCTGACGACGGAAGCTAAAGGTTGGGTCATTCAGACACCCACTGGACATCCGATGGGTCTGTGTAGAGGAGAAGAGAGGACTGGCCGTACTGAGTGAGTTAAGCATATGCACAAAACTCACCCACAAGCGAAACAGTCAGCCTCTGTTTATAAGCAAATATAAAACATAGAAATACATTCCTTACCGAGTATCAGATAAACAAAATTAGAGACTGTAATGGCGCATTGGGCATCCAGAAGTACGAACAAGCAAAAGTCGCTCATAACAAGAAATATAATGTTGAGGAAAAAAAAACCCACAACATAAATCAATGTCAAACAAACACAGCTTATCACAACAAAGAACAAACACGCCAAACAACGATTTTTTTTGAAAAGGAAATGAAAAACATAAAAATACATGACTGGATAATAAACACAGCACAAAATGCCGTAAAAGCGCAATAACATCGTAAATTTTCGACAAGCAGCATCAACCAAATAAAACGAATAACTTCCACGCGAACACCGTAAATTGATAAAAGATCTGAAACAAGGGACTCGTCAAGATTTAAATGAATGCTCCCTCTCTCTCTGTCTCTCTCTTTCCCTCTCTCTCTCTCCCCCTCTCTCTCCCTCTCTCTCTCTCTGTGTCTGTCTCTCTCTAAGTCTCTCTCTCTGTCTTTCTCTCTCTGTCTTTCTCTCTCTCTCCCTTTCTCTTTCCTCTCTCTCTCTCTCTCTCTCTCTCTCTCTCTCTCTCTCTCTCTCAAATCATGTCTCTAAATTTTAATTTGTCCAATGTGTCAACAATCTAAAGAAGATGAAGTTCACTTTGTGCTGTGTTGCCCAGTATTAAGAGATCTCAGAGAACGATTGATTCCAGTTAAGTACTGTCAACACCCTTGCCTGTTTAAACTGATCATGTAAATGTTAATGTTAATGTTAATGTCAGCAACAAATGAAAAGACTTAAGGAGTTCGCTCTCTATCAGTATAAAAGCAGTCTAAAGGAGAAGCGTATATGTTTACACCATAAAGACTTTTGAATGCATGACTTCAGCATTATTACTGAATAGCCCTCTTCAAAGGGGCTGTGGTGTATGTGAATAAACCATCTCAATCTCAATCTCTCTCTCTTTCTCTCTGGATTCCTGTCTCTCTGACTTCCCTCTCTTTCCTTTGAGTTCTCTCTTTGTGTCTCTGTCCCTGTCTCTTTGTTGTTGTGTCTCCGTGTCTTCTTCCACCCCACCCCCCCTCTCTCCCCTCTCTCCTCCCTCTCTCTCTCCTCCCTCTCTCTCTCCCTATCTCTCTCCTCCCTCTCTCTCTCCCTAGCTCTCTACCCCCCCTCCCTCCCCTCTCTCCACCCTCTCTCCTCCCTCTCTCTCTATCTCTCTCTCCCTCTCTCTCTACCCCTCTCTCTTCCCATTTCTCTCTCTACCCCCTCTCTCTCTCCTCCCTCTCTCTCTACCCCCCTCTCTCTCCTCTCTATCTCTCTCCTCCCTCTCTCTCTCCCTAGCTCTCTACCCTCCCTCCCTCCCTCTTTCTCCACCCTCTCTCCTCCCTCTCTATCTCTCTTTCCTCCCTCTCTCTCTACCCCCTATCTCTACCCCTCTCTCTCTCCTCCCTCTCTCTCTCCCTAGCTCTCTACCCCCTCTCCCTCCCCCTCTCTCCACCCTCTCTCCTCCCTCTCTCTCTATCTCCTCCCTCTCTCCTCCCTATCTCTCTCCTCCCTCTCTCTCTCCCTAGCTCTCTACCCTCCCTCCCTCCCTCTTTCTCCACCCTCTCTCCTCCCTCTCTCTCTATCTCTCTCTCCTCCCTCTCTCTCTACCCCCTATCTCTACCCCTCTCTCTCTCCTCCCTCTCTCTCTCCCTATCTCTCTACCCCCTCTCTCTCCCCTCCCTCTCCCTCCCCCTCTCTCCTCCCTCTCTCTCTCTCCCTCTCTCTCTACCACTTCTCTACCCCTCTCTCTCTCCTCCCCCTCTCTCTCCCTATCGCTCTCCTCCCTCTCTCTCTCCCTATCTCTCTACCCCCTCTCTCTCCCCCTCTCTCCTCCCTCTCTCTCTCCCTAGCTCTCTACCTCCTCTCCCAACCCCTCTCTCCACCCTCTCTCCTCCCTCTCTCTCTATCTCTCTCTCTATCTCTCTCCCTCTCTCTCTACCCCCTCTCTCTTCCCTCTCTACCCCCTCTCTCTAACCATTTCTCTCTCTACCCCTCTCTCTCCTCCCCTCTCTCTACCCCTCTCTCTACCCCCTTTCTCTCTCCCCTCCCCCCTCTCTCTCTACCCCCTCTCTCTCCTCCCTCTCTCTCTCAGTCTCGCTCTTTCGCTAGCTTTCTCTCTCCCTAAAAAAAAAAATATTTTTTTAAAATCAAAGCAGAATCCCCCCCTCCCCGAGTGAAGCACTCATCTGACAGAGGAGGGAAGAGGGAGGTAAATGAGGAGAGATGGGTGGGGTGGGGTGGGGTGGGGTGGGGTGTGGGGAAAGGGTGACGTCCCGACTGGAAGCTATCTTCTCTGCATGAAGACTCTCAGCTGCATTGTTAATTCTCATTGGCCAGCTGCCCATCGCTTTACCCAACAGAGAGGCGTGTCACAAAATAATTCATGACGAAAATCAAATCAACCGATAAAAAAGCAAAGAACAAACGCAAACTTGGCTGCAACAACTAAAGAATACAACGGGGGAAAAAAAAAAAAAGATAAGATGAAATAAGATAGATAAAAAAAAAAAAATCAATCAAATAAATAAAATGAAATGTATTGAGATAAACAAGAAAACTATGGACTCCAGTTTTCTAAATGGACATATCGCTTGCAAGCTAACGTCCTCTTTCATGAGGGATTCCTCACTGGTTTGTGATGTTGATTCTGTTATTTCTGTTATAGAATTTGCATGCAAATCTGCGAAGAAATAAACAATGTATACATTCGTTCTCGAAGAGAGAGAGAGAGAGAGAGGGGGGGGAGGGAGGGAGGGGAGAGAGAGAGGGAGAGGGAGGGAGGGAGAGGGAGGGAGAGAGGGAGAGAGAGAGAAAGAGAGAGAGAGAGAGGGAGGAAGGGAGGGGGAGATAGAGAGGGAGAGGGAGGGGGAGGGAGAAGGAGGGAGAGAGAAGAAGAAGAAGAAGAAGAAGAAGAAGAAGAAGAAGAAGAATAAATTATCATGTCATTTAAGTTTTATTTTGTGTGAGCAGGGATGATGAAGAGAGACATGATGATTCACGAGCTCACTGTGACCATGGACCATGGCTGCTTACGAGATAGAGAGAGAGAGATAGATAGATAGATAGATAGATAGACAGAGAGAAAGAGAAAGAGAGAGTCTCTCTCTAAAAGGAAATATGGTCACACACATTCATATGCACATGTGGGTGTGTGTTCGTTCTTTAGTTCAGCGTCTTTTCACTATCAGTAATATTAGATGATAAAAAAGGGAGGGAGGGTGGGGGGTTGGGGGTGGGGGAGAGGGAAGAGGAAAACAAAAAAGGTAGAAAACTAAAAAAAAAAAAAAAAAAAATGCATAACTAACATACAATTACATTTAGCAGTAACATTTCAATAATGTGTGTGTGTGTGTGTGTGTGTGTGTGTGTGTGTGTGTGTGTGTGTGTGTGTGTGTGTGTGTGTGTGTGTGTGTTTCTGTCTCTTTGTCTATGTGTCTGATTGTCTGTCTGTCTGTCTGTCTTTGTCACTGTCTCTCTCGCTCGTTCGCTGACTGTCTCCCTTAAACGTTTCGTTCTTTTTTTCAAAGCACAAAATCATCATCACCCGTGTGAAGAGCTCATCTGACAGGGCAGGGAAGAGGGGGGGTACAATATGAGGGTGTGAGGAGGGTGGATTGTGGAGGTGGGTGACGTCCCAACTGGATATCTTGTCTGCCGGACGACTCTCAGTTTGTATTATTGTTAATTCTCATTGGCCGGCCACCTATCGCTTTATCCAACAAGGAGGCATGTCACAAAATAATTCATGACGTAAATCTTCTTCCTCTTCTTCTTCTTCTGCGTTCGTGGGCTGCAACTCCCACGTTCACTCGTATGCACACGAGTGGGCTTTTACGTGTATGACCGTTTTTACCCCGCCATGTAGG
>NC_134886.1:4114529-4127029 GCF_041734735.1 Babylonia areolata
ACACAACAAAACAAACATCTGTAGATAGGTGGATGTGAATTTGCTAAATCTGTCAAGAATTATTCACGGAGGTTTAAACACTTTCTGTACTTGTTCTTACTGTTCTTCTCCTTTCTTCATCTTCACTTTCTTGTTGTCGTTATTGCTTTTGTTACTCGTCCTCATGTTCGTGTTTTATTTTTTTTTTATCCGTATTCTTACCAGACGGAAACCGTATGTTACAAGTCTGAATCAATCTTCTAGAAATTGTAAAAAATTGTGAATGTTCTTTGATTGGTGACCTATGTATGTGGTGGTCGAGAGGTTATCGACCAGGCATTGAGATTGTTGCTCGCAGGATTGCGTGGAAAGATTGTGGGTTTAGTGTGGAGTGTGCTGAAGTTACCATTACGTCGGAAGCGAACGAGAAGGCTGAGTGTTGAGTGTGTGATTAAGTGGGCTGTGCACGTGTTGTATTAAGGGAAATAAAAGGTTAAATTGCTATTTAGTGTTGTATTGTGTCATTTTGTGTCTGTAGCTGGCGAATGTGGTGAAAGTTCTTCGTCACAAGTGTTTATTTTGTTGTTGTGATTGTCGGTGGGAGCCAGCCTTTAATTTTATTATTTACTGCCTGCCACTCCAGGTCGTCAAGACCTGACATATTCCTCTTCCACGTTGTCCCCTCCCTCCCGCCCTGTTCATCAGAGTGATGGAGTCTTTAAGCCTGCCTCTCTCTCTCTCTCCCCTGCCTGCTGAGGCATCTGTTCCATTCATCAGCGATGACTGAAGAACCCTCGTGCCCCATTCTTCTCACGTCTCCGCTAATCCTGTGTGGACACCCCCCCCCACCTGTTGACGCCCCTATGATTAACTACATCACTGCTGTCGATGTCCTGGTGTGGATTCTGACAACACTCGTCTGTAGGGAGTACGTCTTGGCGGCAAACATCCTTGTGCACCCCCCCCCCCAACCCCCCCCCCCTCCGCCAACACCCCTGTCTGTCCTTGTCGCTTCTGTTGGCGTTCCATCTGCGGTCAGTCCTCCGTAAACAGGTGGGTGTGGACTGGGCGTTGTCTGTCGATATTGTGTGTGTCTATGTTGTGTGTGTGTGTGTGTGTGTGTGTGTGTGTGTGTGTGTGTGTGTGTGTGTGTGTGTGTGTGTGTGTGTGTGTGTGTGTGTGTGTGTGTGCGTGTGTGTGTGTGTGTGTGTGTGTGCGCGCGCGAGTGTGTGTGTATGTTTGGGGGAGGGGGCTTTTTATTCTTATGTCTGTTCTTACTTTTTTCTTCTTTTTTCCCTTCTTGATCCTCTTCTTTCTTCTATTCTCCTTGCCATATAATTTGGATTAGAATCGGCAGTAGTTGTCGCAGAAGTAGTAATTGTAATTATCGTCGTCGAAGAAGTAGTAGTAGTAGTAGTAGTAGTAGCAATAGCAGCAGCAGTAGTAGCAGCAGTAGAAGAGGTAATACTAGCAGCAGCAGCAGCAGAGTGGACTTTCTTTCTTCGAAACATTGAAATAAATTGTCTCAGAACAGCTGATTCATCTTGAGCCACTTGCAAACCATCCGTTCCGTTCCTCAAAGTGACCAGAAAACTCTTTTCCCTCCCGTTCCTGTCCAGCACCGTCATTCAACTTCTTAGGTCACAGTCACACCTGTCGATTTTCTGTTACTTCTTCTTCTTCTTCTGCGTTCGTGGGCTGCAACTCCCACGTTCACTCGTATGCACACGGGTGGGCTTTTACGTGTATGACCGTTTTTACCCCGCCATGTAGGCAGCCATACTCCGTTTTCGGGGGTGTGCATGCTGGGTATGTTCTTGTTTCCATAACCCACCGAACGCTGACATGGATTACAGGATCTTTAACGTGCGTGTTTGATCTTCTGCTGGCATATACACACGAAGGGGGTTCAGGCACTAGCAGGTCTGCACATATGTTGACCTGGGAGATCGTAAAAATCTCCACCCTTTACCCACCAGGCGCCGTAAACCGTGATTCGAACCCGGGACCCTCAGATTGACAGTCCAACGCTTTAACCACTCGGCTATTGCGCCCGTCGATTTTCTGTTACAAAAGTGCATCACCATCACTGTCGTTATTCTGATATTGGTTCGACCCTAGGACCTCTATGAGTGATTTCTGTTACTTCTTCTTCTTCTTACTAGTTTTAATCTCTTATGTTGCGCATGATCTTATGCCAGTGTTTACAATGAGCCTGTGATTGCACAACTTAATTTCCATGTGGATTAATAAAGTGTTTTTGATTTGATTTTTGATTTGATTTGAACGATCGGATTCTTCTGCTAACATTTCGTTGGACTGTGCCAGTTGTGACATTGTTCGTTCAGGCTTGTTCACATGGTGATGGTGGTTTTGATTATCATTACGATATATTGTTACTATTGTTCTAGCTGCCGTTTCTGCTTTTCACGTTCATCTCCCATCTTCATCTTCTTCTGCAACTATGTGAGACATTATGAATTGTTTTCCATTATCCTCTTCTATAAACTGAAGGATTACGAACGTTTTTGGAAAAAAAAGCAAACTTTCCAGTTCCGGAGAAAATGCATTTTCAATGCTTTCAGCATTCTGTAAAACGTTGAAGAACAAGAGAGGCAAGGCCTTCAAGACTCACTTGTGATACACTTAAAAAAAAATCCAAGCTTTTTATGTATTGAGTATAATTTCAAAATGTAATGTTTAAGATGAGAAAGATCAGTTTAAAGCAAATTAAGTCCCCTAGCATTAATTACAGAGTAATTTCCCTTTTTTACTACCTGCACCAAAACGTTTGCAAAATAAATAAAAATTCCATACTTAGCAAAAGAAGTTCCTGTTTGAACAAAAAATGATAATAATGACTCCTCTTGTTGTTGTGTCAGAATAAGAGGTCAAAGTGCCAAGTTTAGAGAATACAAAATATATAAATATAACAGTAAATGCAGTTTGCATATAATTAGGCTTCATTTTTTATTTCTTTGTGCCCATCCCAGAGGTGCAATATTGTTTTAAACAAGATGACTGGAAAGAACTGAATTTTTCCTATTTGTATGCCAAATTTGGTGTCAACTGACAAAGTATTTGCAGAGAAAATGTCAATGTTAAAGTTTACCACGGACACACAGACACACGGACACACGCACACACACACACAGACAACCGAACACCGGGTTAAAACATAGACTCACTTTGTTTACACAAGTGAGTCAAAAAGAAAAATTATGGATCAACTGGCAATGTATAAAAACGAATAACTCGATAAATAAGAAAGAAAGCAGCGACATCATTATCGATGAATCATGAAAAGGTATCGGAACAGGAAAAAACGAAACTTTGTAATGAAGAAGAAGGAGGAGGAGAAGAAGAAGACGACGACGAAGAAGTAGAAGAAGAAGAAGAGGAGGAAGAAGAAGATCACCATGTTCACGATCATGATGATAAAATGATGATGTTTCTGTCTTTGCTCCTGTGACTGTATGCGCTTGTTTGTGTGCCTGAGCGTGTGTGTGTGTGTGTGTGTGTGTGTGTGTGTGTGTGTGTGTGTGTGTGTGTGCGTGCGTGCGTGTTGTGTGTGTGTGTGTGTGTTTCTGCGTCTGTGTGTGTTTGAATGTGCTTACAAGCACATGTGTTTCTCTCTCTCTCTCTCTCTCTCACACACACACACACACACACACACACACACACACACACACACACAAAACAAATACATCTCTTACTTGCATATACCTCTTTGTAAACGAATGCCAAACCGTGTTTTTTTTTTGTTGTTTTTTTTAAACTCCCACAAGTTCATGAACGCCCCCTCCCACACCCCTCCCTCCCTCCCTCCCCCCTCCAAAAGAAAAAAACCAAAAAACGGTGACGGACGTGGAATCAGTGCATGCACTCTCTTTGGGGCGAGCAGGGAACGCGCCACTTGTCCATATTTTAACACGGCAGAACAGACAGCTGGCTTGTATTTCACACAGCAGCTCCCCGCTAACTCTGCTCAGGCTGTCAACAGCCCTCTTTGAAAGGTGATAAACTGTAGGACTTTAGAGCTTCGATCTCGATGACACTTCTAGCTTTTTCTTCTGTGCCACGGATAATGTGTGTTGATATTTTATTTATTATCTCTCTTTTATCTTTATTTTCTTTGTTTATCGTTATCGTTTTGGCTCATGCATTCTCCGCGAGAGCGCGATCGCGACGACTGATGTGCACGCACGCGTGCGCGCAATATCACGTGCATACATACGTGCATGCAAACACACACACATACACACACACACACACACACACACACACACACACACACACACTTGTGCATTCAGACACACACGAGTGCAAAGGCATAATGTGAATAAACAATTACACACTTAAAGCGCAAAGTCACACACACACACACACACACCCACACACACACACACGCACACGCACGCACACATACTCGCTTGCACACACACACACACACACACACACACACACACAACAAAAACACACGCACATACACACACATACTCGCTTGCACACACAGACACACACACACACACACACACAAACACACGCGCGCGCAGCACTGAAGACACACGCAGACTGAATCCCATCAGAGCGAAATGACGGCGCGTTGTTTTTTTTTTTGGGAAAAAACAACAATCCACAAACCAACAGAACCACACACACACACACACACACACACACACACACACACACACACACACACACACATAACATTTGAAGTTGTGACTGCTATCCACACTGCTGTGTTTCTGACATCACTGTTGGGGTAAATTTGACCTAGTTTCCCGTTACACACACAGCCCTGCACTGTTTTGCACGTGCAGCCGGGAAAAAACCGTTACAGATTGCTGGTATCTAACATTCGTCACACACACACACACACACACACACACACACACACATTCTCTCTCTCTCTCTCTCTCTCTCTCTCTCTGTGTACGCACACATGTCCAGAAACATAAATGAATACACAGACTTAGCGTTACTTTTACAAAATGAAAACGGGCTCATGACTCGCTCTGTGGCAATGTATATTTATTACGCCTTAAAAAAAAGAGAGAAGAAGAAATGACATGATTATATAATTTTTCAAAAAGCCTTAAAGTTACTCAAGGAAATGTCACGAGCCAATAATCGTTGTCTACTTTTTCAGTTATGAAATGTTGTGTCCATGACATTGGTCCCTCCCCCCCCCCCCCCCCTTTATTTTCGGTATTTTGTGTGTCGCAATTGTATGTATGTACCTCCTTTGCAAACAGGCCGGTGGCCTTGCAGTAAAATATTTTTGAGTTCTGAGTTCTGAGTTCTGTGTACGCACACACACACACACACACACACACACACACACACACACACACACACACAAAGAAGCAAAGAATGTTTCAGGGGGTGGGGGAAAGGATTAATGTTGCCCAATAGAAGTGCGTACAAAAATAAAGATACTAACGAGGGAGAGAAAAACACATTAACCAACAAAACAGAGGAAAACAATCACAAAACAAAACAAAACAAACAAGAGAGGCAAGGCCTTCAAGACTCACTTGTGATAAATTAAGTCCCCTAGCATTAATTACAGAGTAATTTCCCTTTTTTACTATCTGCACCAAAACGTTTGCAAAATAAATTTTATTCCATGCTTAGCAAAAGAAGTTCCTGTTTGAACAAAAAATGATAATAATGACTCCTCTTGTTGTTGTGTCAGAATAAGAGGTCAGAGTGCCAAGTTTAGAGAATACAAAAAATATAAATATAACAGTAAATGCAGTTTGCATATAATTAGGCTTCTTTTTTATATTTTTTTGTGACCATCCCAGAGGTGCAATATTGTTTTAAACAAGATGACTGGAAAGAACTGAATTTTTCCTATTTTTATGCCAAATTAGGTGTCAACTGACAAAATATTTGCAGAGAAAATGTCAATGTTAAAGTTTACCACGGACACACAGACACACAGACACACGGCCACACACACACACACACACACACACACACACACACACACACAGACAACCGAACATCGGGTTAAAACATAGACTCACTTTGTTTACACAAGTGAGTCAAAAACCAACAAAAATAGCAGGAACAACAATAATAACTGTATCAGATCTCATGACCTCAAATCAAAACAAAAACTGCTACACAAAAACGCCGATTTGGTTAAATCATTTTCGAACACAAAAAAAAAAATATGGAAAACTCAAAGAAACACTACTGTTATTAACGCTGCCTATAGATTTCATGCACTGTCACTCCTTAGTTGAAAACTGCCTTCGTCAAATCTCTCATGAAAGGAAACGCACTTGTGCTCTGACAAGCTTAAAGCTTGAACATTTTACGTAATGCAAAACCCCGAGCTATCTGCGACGCACATTTCACTAGAGTTTGTGAACAACAACAACAACAACACAAACAACAATTCTGTCTGCATGAGCTGAAGTGAACTGGTTCCTTCAGTATAAATTCTGGAAATCGGACGCACAGTTCTTTAAGTATCATTCTTGAAATCTCTGTTTCTCCGAATTTCTTTTCTTTTTCAAAGTCTTTTTCTCTGCTTCTCTCTATCTCCCCGTATCTGTTCCTTCTCTCTCTCTCTCCCTTGCTCTATTTTCCGTGTGTGTATATGTCTCTCTCTCATTTCTCTCTCTCAGTATCTCCCGTGTCTCTGTATATGTCTCTCTCTCATTTCTCTCTCTCTCAGTATCTCCCGTGTCTCTGTATATGTCTCTCTCTCATTTCTCTCTCTCTCTCTCTCTCTCTCCCGTGTCTCTGTATATGTCTCTCTCTCATCTCTCTCTCTCAGTATCTCCCATGTCTCTGTATATGTCTCTCTCTCATTTCTCTCTCTCTCTCTCAGTATCTCCCATGTCTCTGTATATGTCTCTCTCTCATTTCTCTCTCTCTCTCTCAGTATCTCCCGTGTCTCTGTATATGTCTCTCTCTCATTTCTCTCTCTCAGTATCTCCCGTGTCTCTGTATATGTCTCTCTCTCATTTCTCTCTCTCTCAGTATCTCCCATGTCTCTGTATATGTCTCTCTCTCATTTCTCTCTCTCAGTATCTCCAATGTCTCTGTATATGTCTCTCTCTCATCTCTCTCTCTCAGTATCTCCCAAGTCTCTGTATATGCCTCTCTCTCATTTCTCTCTCTCTCAGTATCTCCCATGTCTCTGTATATGTCTCTCTCTCATTTCTCTCTCTCAGTATCTCCCGTGTCTCTGTATATGTCTCTCTCTCTCATTTCTCTCTCTCAGTATCTCCCATGTCTCTGTATATGTCTCTCTCTCATTTCTCTCTCTCTCTCAGTATCTCCCGTGTCTCTGTATATGTCTCTCTCTCATTTCTCTCTCTCTCAGTATCTCCCGTGTCTCTGTATATGTCTCTCTCTCATTTCTCTCTCTCTCTCTCAGTATCTCCCATGTCTCTGTATATGTCTCTCTCTCATTTCTCTCTCTCAGTATCTCCCGTGTCTCTGTATATGTCTCTCTCATTTCTCTCTCTCTCAGTATCTCCCGTGTCTCTGTATATGTCTCTCTCTCATTTCTCTCTCTCAGTATCTGCCGTGTCTCTGTCTCTCCATCCCACACCCACTCTAACCCCCCTGCTCTCTCTCATACACACGTCTTCAGAAGCAGCTCCAGCAGCTTCCAGTCGTTAAAGATAATAATTAGATATAACAGCTTGCTTCTATTTCGGTTGTATTATAAAAGCTAAATAAAGTAACAAATGCGTTCATTTTATGAACTTTTTATGTTTATGATCTGTTGCTTTTTTCGCTGAATCAACGACGACCCTTTCACAAAGTTCGTTTATTTATTTATTTGTTTTTGTTCAATGTCTGCATTTCGATTTATTCCAAGTTTTATTCCACCTTCGATGTATCCTGGTTCTTCCAGATTAACGTTGAACTACCCCCAAATATCCAATAGTGTTGTTTTCTTCTTCTTCTTCTTCTTTTCATTATTATCCTATTTCATTTTACTTACGTTTTATTACATCTTATCATTTTCCCTTAAAGCCTGACAAAGCGAACTGGGTCACGCTGTCAGCCAGGCACCTGCTTAGCAGATGTGGTGTAGCGTATAATGAGTTTATGCGAATGCAGTGACGCCTCCTTGAGCAACTGAACTGATCTATGATTATGATGGTGATGGTGATGATGATGATGATGATTATCATTATTACCCTCACCATCATCTTTATTATTTTATATCATCGTCGTCGATGCGGGCCGTAGCTTGATGAAGCCTTATAATTATACACGAAAGTGTGTCTTCACATGTGACTGAGAACGTTGATGTTTTTGACTTTTTGCAATTCATTATCAGTTGTTTCGCTTGTTAGTTTAACGGCTTCTCTTTTACGAATTCCGTTAAGTAATTTCCTGTAATTGTATTTAGATATTTCATTTTCAAATTTCACCCTCATTTCACCCTCATTTGCCCAGTTTCCCCCAAATCTCTATTCATTCACATCCCCCACCCCTTCTAACCGATAATACTCAAACGTATACATTAATACTTTAACTCACTCAGTACGGCCAGTCCTCTCTTCTCCCCTACACAGACCCCTCGGATGTCCAGTGGGTGTCTGAATGACCCAACCTTTAGCTTCCGTCGTCAGAATTGTGGTATTCTTTGTCAACATTCACCTCTTCAGTATAAGAGCCTTCCGCTTGCAACATTTTGATGGTGATAATTGGGGTGAAACGCTGTTAACGTCTTCTCTTTCGCCGTTCGTATGGAGAGAGTTAACAAATGAGTGGGGATCCCTCATAGTGGTCGACAAAAAACCCCCAAAATCCCCCAAACCAGCAAAATATGTATTACGTTAATCACATTAGCCCCCCCCCCCCCCGGCCCCCGCCACCCTCCCCCCTCCCCCCACCCACACACACCCTCAAGCAAAAAAAGAATGTGTCGTTTCTGTATTAAACATATACATGAGAGTAGCAAATGTAAACACGTGTCAAGTTCGCATATGAGAGGCATGTACTGCAACAATTTCCACCGCAATCACCATCACCACCACTACCACCACCACTACCACCACCACCACTACCACCACCACTACAACAACTACCCTTACCTTCCTCTCAGCCTAACTGAAAGTCACAAGTCCTCACGAGACTTACTACCCACTTAGAATGATGAAAAAAAAGTCTCTGGAAATACTTTCATGTTCCTTTTCACTCAGGTACCGAAAATCAAAAAGAAAAAAAAAGAAAAGAAAAAAGAAACCCCCAAAAACCCACCACATACGTTACCCTTTCCGACCTACGTGGTGAGAGAGAGAGAGAGAGAGAGAGAGAGAGAGAGGGAATGTGTGTGTGTGTGTGTGTGTGTGTGTGTGTGTGTGTGTGTGTGTGTGTGTGTGTGTGTGTGTGTGTGTGTGTGTGAGGGAGAGGGAGATGGAACAGAGAAACCCCTCCTGCCCTGACAAAGAACCAAAAATGACCAAACCCTGTCCTCTTTCAATCGGGTAAGATCAGGGGCATAGCCCTTGCTACTGGTACCATGTAACCCAGTACTACCTGCCGCATGTGAAGTCTCCCAACGACGGACCAGGCGGAGGAGGAAACCTTTCCCAACGGCTGTGAAGGCGGAAGAGGATGACCAAAGGGCAAGGGGAGCTCTTATCCTTGGCTGGAAGTCCTCCTAGGAGACGGAGCTCCGAAGAAAAAACCTGCACCTGCCGAGGCCGTCCTACACGTGGCAGTAACTGCACCTGTGGGACTGTGAGCGTCGGTAGGCGAGAGAGTTGGGAAGGGATTGCACAACACCTCACTAAAAAAAAAGTCACCTGTGCTGGTCAGGCAACCAGGCTAATGTCGGCATCACTTCCTGGGAAACTGATGCCCTTGACCGCTCTCGCTGGAGGATGCTGCTGTGCTCTAGTGGCATAAAGACGTTTGAAAACAAAAGAACGCTGGCCATTAAGGAGAAGCGTGAGCGAAGGAAGCAGGGCTCAACTTCTGGAGACGTTTTCCCTTGCAACACCTGTGGGAAGTGCTGCGCATCCAGAATCGTCCTCTTCTCCCATAGTTATGAGGACACACACCGACAGATAAGCCTGCCTGCCTACCTACTCATCCGTCAGACCGACGGGAGACTCCATCATCAAGACTCACCAAGATGCAAAGGAACAGAAAATCCACGACCAAACAACAACAACAAGCAAAAAAAAAAAAAAAAAAAAAAAAAAAAAAAAAAATTATATATATATATATATATATATATATATATATAAAGTGCCAAAAATTTCTTCCCCTTTCTTATTCACCCATATTCCTCCTCCACCTTCTCCATCATCCCGCTTTGTTCAGTGGCCTTCGCTGGGAGATAAAAAAAAGAAAACACGTTTCAGAAGCACGCTGTCTCCTTTTGCTATCTTCTCTTCGGACTTTATGAATTCGTCTTCTTCTTCTTCTTTTTCGTGTGTGATCGTACTAGCAAATGAACAGTGTGTGTGTGTGTGTGTGTGTGTGTGTGTGTGTGTGTGTGTGTGTGTGTGTGTGTGTGTGTGTGTGTGTGCGTGGGCGTGAATGTGTACGTATGTCTTTATTTGCTTGTTTTATTGTGTGTGTGTGTGTGTGTGTGTGTGTGTGTGTGTGTGTGTGTGTGTGTGTGTGTGTGTGTGTGTGTGTGTGTGTGTGTACCACAGTACATACGTGATAATGTACCAATTGTTCCTTCCAGTGCTTTGTTAAGTTTAATAGAATATTCCAGTTTCTATTCTTATTCGTCGTTCTTATTATTTCATTTTATTTCTTTATTTTTTTAAATGTTTTGTGTCGTTCTTTACTTTTATGTTTTGTGTCGTTAAATGGGCAGGATTATGAAAAAGGCCTTCACTGTGCCTTATTCTTTACCCATTAAAGATTCAATCAATCAATCAATCTTCTTCGTCTCCTCCGCCTCCTACACCTCCTCCTCCTTTTTTTTTCTTTTCTTTCTTCTTCTTCTTTCTCTGTTTCTTCTTCTCTTCCCATTTCCTCTTCTCCCTCTTCAATAGCCGAGTGGTTAAAGCGTTGGACTTTCAATCTGAGGGTCCCGGGTTCGAATCACGGTGACGGTGCCTGGTGGGTAAAGGGTGGAGATTTTTCCGATCTCTCAGGTCAACATATGTGCAGACCTGCCAGTGTCTGAACCCCCTTCGTGTGTATACGCACGCAGAAGATCAAATACGCACGTTAAAGATCCTGTAATCCATGTCAGCGTTCGGTGGGTTATGGAAACAAGAACATACCCAGCATGCACACCCCCGAAAACGGAGCATGGCTGCCTACATGGTGGGGGTAAATAAAAAAAAAAACACGGTCATACACGTAAAATGTTAAATGTTACATGTTTGTCTGAGTGTGTAGGTGTGCGTGCCTGAAATCTGATTGAATGACACAGGAAACGAATGATGAGCACCCAAATGGCAGCCGTCAGTCGGCTCTACCCAGGTAGGCAGCCTGTTGTGTAAATGACTCCGTGTTTGTAAAGCGCTTAGAGCTTGAGTCTCCGACCGAGGATAGGCGCTATATAAGTATCCATATCAATCAATCAATCAATCAATCAATCAATCCCTCCTTTTGATTCTTCTCCCCTCTCTTCCTCTCATTTCTTCCGGTCGTTCTTTCTTCTTCTTCTTCTTCTGCGTTCACTCGTATGCACACGAGTCGGCTTTTACGTGTATGACCGTTTTTACCCCGCCATGTAGGCAGCCATACTCCGTTTTCGGGGGTGTGCATGCTGGCTATGTTCTTGTTTCCATAACCCACCGAACGCTGACATGGATTACAGGATCTTTAACGTGCGTATTTGATCTTCTGCTTGCATATACACACGAAGGGGGTTCAGGCACTAGCAGGTCTGCACATATGTTGACCTGGGAAATCGTAAAAATCTCCACTCTTTTCCCACCAGGCGCCGTCACCGTGATTCGAAACCGGGACCCTCAGATTGACAGTCCAACGCTTTAACCATTCGGCTATTGCGCCCGTCATGGTCGTTCTTTCCCTTCCTTCTTTAGTTATTTGGTCAGGTTTCTGGTCTTTCTTCTGTTCTTTTTTTTTTTTTTTTCGTGTTACTGATTTCATTTCTTTCTTTCTTTCTTTCCTTTCTTTCGTCATGCTTAACTCTCTCCATACGAACGGCGAAAGAGGACGACGTTAACAGCGTTTCACCCCCAATTACCACCATCAAAATATTGCAAGCGGAAGGCTCTTATACTGAAGAGGTGAATGTTGACAAAGAATACCACAATTCTGACGACGAGAAGCTAAAGGTTGGGTCATTCAGACACCCACTGGACATCCGAGGGGTCTGTGTAGAGGAGAAGAGAGGACTGGCCGTAATGAGTGAGTTAACGTCTTTTTTTTGTTCTTGTTCGTGTTGTTGTTGTTGTTGCTGCAGTAGTTGTTGTTACTGATGTTGTTCTTCTTGTTCTTGTACGTGTTGTTGTTGTTGTTGTTGTTGATGTTGTTCTTGTTCTTGTACATGTTGTTGTTGTTGTTGCCGCAGTAGTTGTTGTTGTTGT